>NW_028320351.1:308986-617973 GCF_062004578.1 Staurois parvus | reverse complement strand
CACCTCGTGATGGGGTCAGTCTAGTATCAGCCTCGTCTCGTGATGGGGTCAGTCTAGTGTCAGCCTCGCCTCGTGATGGGGTCAGTCTGGTGTCAGCCTCGCCTAGTGATAGGGTCAGTCCGGTGTCAGTCTCGCCTCGTGATGGGGTCAGTCTGGTGTCAGCCTTGCCTCGTGATGGTGTCAGTCTGGTGTCAGCTCGCCTCATGATGGGGTTAGTCTGGTGTCAGCCTCACATCGTGATGGTGTCAGTCTGGTGTCAGCCTCACCTCGTGATGGGGTCAGTCTAGTATCAGCTTCGCCTCGTGATGGGGTCAGTCTGGTGTCAGTCTCACCTCGCGATGGGGTCAGTCTGGTGTCTGCTTCGCCTCGTGATGGGGTCAGTCTGGTGTCAGTCTCGCCTCATGATGGGGTCAGTCTGGTGTCAGTCTCGCCTCGTGATGGTGTCAGTCTGGTGTCAGCTTCGCCTCGTGATGGGGTCAGTCTGGTGTCAGTCTCGCCTCGTGATGGGGTCAGTCTGGTGTCTTCTTCGCCTAGTGATGGGGTCAGTCTGGTGTCAGTCTCGCCTCGTGATGGGGTCAGTCTGGTGTCAGCCTCGCCTCGTGATGGAGTCAGTCTGGTGTCAGCCTCACCTCGTGATGGGGTCAGTTTGGTGTCAGCCTCACATCATGATGGTGTCAGTCTGGTGTCAGCCTCGCCTCATGATGGGGTCAGTCCGGTGTCAGTCTCGCCTCGTGATGGGGTCAGTCTGGTGTCAGCCTCGCCTCGTGACGGGGTCAGTCTGGTGTCAGCCTCGCCTCGTGACGGGGTCAGTCTGGTGTCAGCCTCGCCTCTTGATGGGGTCAGTCTGGTGTCAGTCTAGTCTCATGATGGGGTCAGTCTGGTGTCAGCCTCGCCCCGTGATGGGGTCAGTCTGGTGTCAGCCTCGCCCCGTGACGGGGTCAGTCTGGTGTCAGCCTCACATCATGATGGTGTCAATCTTGTGTCAGCTTCGCCTTGTGATGTTGTCAGTCTGGTGTCAGCCTCGCCTCGTGATGGGGTCAGTCTGGTGTCAGCCTCGCCTCGTGATGGGGTCAGTCTGGTGTCAGCCTCGCCTCGTGATGGGGTCAGTCTGGTGTCAGCCTCGCCTCGTGATGGGGTAAGTCTGGTGTCAGCCTCGCCTAGTGATGGGGTCAGTCTGGTGTCAGCCTCGCCTTGTGATGGGGTCAGTCTGGTGTCAGCTTCGCCTCGTGATGGGGTCAGTCTGGTGTCAGCCTCGCCTCGGATTGGGGTCAGTCTGGTGTCAGCCTCACATCATGATGGGGTCAGTCTGGTGTCAGTCTCGCCTCGTGATGGGGTCAGTCTGGTGTCAGTCTCGCCTCGTGATGGGGTCAGTCTGGTGTCAGCCTCGTCCCGTGATGGGGTCAGTCTGGTGTCAGTCTCGCCTCGTGATGGGGTCAGTCTGGTGTCAGTCTCGCCTCGTGATGGGGTCAGTCTGGTGTCATTCTCGCCTCGTGATGGGGTCAGTCTGGTGTCAGCCTCGCATTATGATGGTGTCAGTCTGGTGTCAGCCTCGCCTCGTGATGGTGTCAGTCTGGTGTCAGCCTCGCCTCGTGATGGGGTCAGTCTGGTGTCAGCCTCGCCTAGTGATGGGGTCAGTCTGGTGTCAGCCTCACATCATGATGGGGTCAGTCTGGTGTCAGCCACGCCTCGTGATGGTGTCAGTCTGGTGTGAGCCTCGCCTCGTGATGGGGTCAGTCTGGTGTCAGCCTCGCCCCGTGATGGGGTCAGTCCTGTGTCAGTCTCGCCTCGTGATGGCGTCAGTCTGGTGTCAGCCTCGACTCGTGATGGGGTCAGTCTGGTGTCAGCCTCGCCCCGTGACGGGGTCAGTCTGGTGTCAGCTTTATATCATGATGGTGTCAGTCTGGTGTCAGCATCGCCTCGTGATGGGGTCAGTCTGGTGTCAGCCTCACATCATGATGGGGTCAGTCTGGTGTCAGCCACGCCTCGTGATGGTGTCTTTCTGGTGTCAGCCTCGCCTCGTGATGGTGTCAGTCTGGTGTCAGCCTCGCCTAGTGATGGGGTCAGTCTGGTGTCAGCCTCACATCATGATGGTGACAGTCTGGTTTTCAGCCTCGCCTTGTGATGGTGTCAGTCTGGTGTCAGCCTCGCCTCGTGATGAGGTCAGTCTGGTGTCAGCCTCACATCATGATGGTGTCAGTCTGGTGTCAGCCTCGCCTCGTGATGGTGTCAGTTTGGTGTCAGTCTCTACTCATGATGGTGTCAGTCTGGTGTCAGCCTCGCCTCGTGATGGGGTCAGACTGGTGTCAGCCTCGCCTCGTGATGGTGTCAGTCTGGTGTCAGTCTCTACTCGTGATGGTGTCAGTCTGGTGTCAGCCTCGCCTCGTGATGGGGTCAGTCTGGTGTCAGCCTCGCCTCGTGATGGGGTCAGTCCGGTGTCCGCCTCTCCTCGTGATGGGGTCAGTCTGGAGTCAGCCTCGCATCGTGACGGTGTCAGTCTGGTGTCAGCCTCGCCTCGTGATGGGGTCAGTCTGGTGTCAGCCTCGCTCCGTGACGGGGTCAGTCTGGTGTCAGCCTCACATCATGATGGTGTCAATCTGGTGTCAGCTTCGCCTTGTGATGGTGTCAGTCTGGTGTCAGCCTCGCCTCGTGATTGGGTAAGACTGGTGTCAGCATCGCCTCGTGATGGGGTCAGTCTGGTGTCAGCCTCACATCATGATGGGGTCAGTCTGGTGTCAGTCTCGCCTCGTGATGGGGTCAGTCTGGTGTCAGCCTCGCCTCGTGATGGAGTCAGTCTGGTGTCAGCCTCACCTCGTGATGGGGTCAGTCTGGTGTCAGCCTCACATCATGATGGTGTCAGTCTGGTGTCAGCCTCGCCTCATGATGGGGTCAGTCCGGTCTCAGTCTCGCCTCGTGATGGGGTCAGTCTGGTGTCAGCCTCGCCTCGTGACGGGGTCAGTCTGGTGTCAGCCTCGCCTCGTGACGGGGTCAGTCTGGTGTCAGCCTCGCCTCTTGATGGGGTCAGTCTGGTGTCAGTCTAGTCTCATGATGGGGTCAGTCTGGTGTCAGCCTCGCCCCGTGATGGGGTCAGTCTGGTGTCAGCCTCGCCCCGTGACGGGGTCAGTCTGGTGTCAGCCTCACATCATGATGGTGTCAATCTTGTGTCAGCTTCGCCTTGTGATGTTGTCAGTCTGGTGTCAGCCTCGCCTCGTGATGGGGTCAGTCTGGTGTCAGCCTCGCCTCGTGATGGGGTCAGTCTGGTGTCAGCCTCGCCTCGTGATGGGGTCAGTCTGGTGTCAGCCTCGCCTCGTGATGGGGTAAGTCTGGTGTCAGCCTCGCCTAGTGATGGGGTCAGTCTGGTGTCAGCCTCGCCTTGTGATGGGGTCAGTCTGGTGTCAGCTTCGCCTCGTGATGGGGTCAGTCTGGTGTCAGCCTCGCCTCGGATTGGGGTCAGTCTGGTGTCAGCCTCACATCATGATGGGGTCAGTCTGGTGTCAGTCTCGCCTCGTGATGGGGTCAGTCTGGTGTCAGTCTCGCCTCGTGATGGGGTCAGTCTGGTGTCAGCCTCGTCCCGTGATGGGGTCAGTCTGGTGTCAGTCTCGCCTCGTGATGGGGTCAGTCTGGTGTCAGTCTCGCCTCGTGATGGGGTCAGTCTGGTGTCATTCTCGCCTCGTGATGGGGTCAGTCTGGTGTCAGCCTCGCATTATGATGGTGTCAGTCTGGTGTCAGCCTCGCCTCGTGATGGTGTCAGTCTGGTGTCAGCCTCGCCTCGTGATGGGGTCAGTCTGGTGTCAGCCTCGCCTAGTGATGGGGTCAGTCTGGTGTCAGCCTCACATCATGATGGGGTCAGTCTGGTGTCAGCCACGCCTCGTGATGGTGTCAGTCTGGTGTGAGCCTCGCCTCGTGATGGGGTCAGTCTGGTGTCAGCCTCGCCCCGTGATGGGGTCAGTCCTGTGTCAGTCTCGCCTCGTGATGGCGTCAGTCTGGTGTCAGCCTCGCCTCGTGATGGGGTCAGTCTGGTGTCAGCCTCGCCCCGTGACGGGGTCAGTCTGGTGTCAGCTTTATATCATGATGGTGTCAGTCTGGTGTCAGCATCGCCTCGTGATGGGGTCAGTCTGGTGTCAGCCTCACATCATGATGGGGTCAGTCTGGTGTCAGCCACGCCTCGTGATGGTGTCTTTCTGGTGTCAGCCTCGCCTCGTGATGGGGTCAGTCTGGTGTCAGCCTCGCCTCGTGATGGGGTCAGTCTGGTGTCAGCCTCGCCTCGTGATGGGGTCAGTCTGGTGTCAGCCTCGCCCCGTGACGGGGTCAGTCTGGTGTCAGCCTCACATCATGATGGTGTCAGTCTGGTGTCAGCCTCGCCTCGTGATGAGGTCAGTCCGGTGTCAGTCTCGCCTCGTGATGGGGTCAGTCTGGTGTCAGCCTCGCCTTGTGATGGGGTCAGTCTGGTGTCAGCCTCACATCGTGATGGGGTCAGTCTGGTGTCAGTCTCGCCTCGTGATGGTGTCAGTCTGGTGTCAGCCTCGCCCCGTGATGGGGTCAGTCCTGTGTCAGTCTCGCCTCGTGATGGCGTCAGTCTGGTGTCAGCCTCGACTCGTGATGGGGTCAGTCTGGTGTCAGCCTCGCCCCGTGACGGGGTCAGTCTGGTGTCAGCTTTATATCATGATGGTGTCAGTCTGGTGTCAGCATCGCCTCGTGATGGGGTCAGTCTGGTGTCAGCCTCACATCATGATGGGGTCAGTCTGGTGTCAGCCACGCCTCGTGATGGTGTCTTTCTGGTGTCAGCCTCGCCTCGTGATGGTGTCAGTCTGGTGTCAGCCTCGCCTAGTGATGGGGTCAGTCTGGTGTCAGCCTCACATCATGATGGTGACAGTCTGGTTTTCAGCCTCGCCTTGTGATGGTGTCAGTCTGGTGTCAGCCTCGCCTCGTGATGAGGTCAGTCTGGTGTCAGCCTCACATCATGATGGTGTCAGTCTGGTGTCAGCCTCGCCTCGTGATGGTGTCAGTTTGGTGTCAGTCTCTACTCGTGATGGTGTCAGTCTGGTGTCAGCCTCGCCTCGTGATGGGGTCAGACTGGTGTCAGCCTCGCCTCGTGATGGAGTCAGTCTGGTGTCAGCCTCACCTCGTGATGGGGTCAGTCTGGTGTCAGCCTCACATCATGATGGTGTCAGTCTGGTGTCAGCCTCGCCTCATGATGGGGTCAGTCCGGTGTCAGTCTCGCCTCGTGATGGGGTCAGTCTGGTGTCAGCCTCGCCTCGTGACGGGGTCAGTCTGGTGTCAGCCTCGCCTCGTGACGGGGTCAGTCTGGTGTCAGCCTCGCCTCTTGATGGGGTCAGTCTGGTGTCAGTCTAGTCTCATGATGGGGTCAGTCTGGTGTCAGCCTCGCCCCGTGATGGGGTCAGTCTGGTGTCAGCCTCGCCCCGTGACGGGGTCAGTCTGGTGTCAGCCTCACATCATGATGGTGTCAATCTTGTGTCAGCTTCGCCTTGTGATGTTGTCAGTCTGGTGTCAGCCTCGCCTCGTGATGGGGTCAGTCTGGTGTCAGCCTCGCCTCGTGATGGGGTCAGTCTGGTGTCAGCCTCGCCTCGTGATGGGGTCAGTCTGGTGTCAGCCTCGCCTCGTGATGGGGTAAGTCTGGTGTCAGCCTCGCCTAGTGATGGGGTCAGTCTGGTGTCAGCCTCGCCTTGTGATGGGGTCAGTCTGGTGTCAGCTTCGCCTCGTGATGGGGTCAGTCTGGTGTCAGCCTCGCCTCGGATTGGGGTCAGTCTGGTGTCAGCCTCACATCATGATGGGGTCAGTCTGGTGTCAGTCTCGCCTCGTGATGGGGTCAGTCTGGTGTCAGTCTCGCCTCGTGATGGGGTCAGTCTGGTGTCAGCCTCGTCCCGTGATGGGGTCAGTCTGGTGTCAGTCTCGCCTCGTGATGGGGTCAGTCTGGTGTCAGTCTCGCCTCGTGATGGGGTCAGTCTGGTGTCATTCTCGCCTCGTGATGGGGTCAGTCTGGTGTCAGCCTCGCATTATGATGGTGTCAGTCTGGTGTCAGCCTCGCCTCGTGATGGTGTCAGTCTGGTGTCAGCCTCGCCTCGTGATGGGGTCAGTCTGGTGTCAGCCTCGCCTAGTGATGGGGTCAGTCTGGTGTCAGCCTCACATCATGATGGGGTCAGTCTGGTGTCAGCCACGCCTCGTGATGGTGTCAGTCTGGTGTGAGCCTCGCCTCGTGATGGGGTCAGTCTGGTGTCAGCCTCGCCCCGTGATGGGGTCAGTCCTGTGTCAGTCTCGCCTCGTGATGGCGTCAGTCTGGTGTCAGCCTCGCCTCGTGATGGGGTCAGTCTGGTGTCAGCCTCGCCCCGTGACGGGGTCAGTCTGGTGTCAGCTTTATATCATGATGGTGTCAGTCTGGTGTCAGCATCGCCTCGTGATGGGGTCAGTCTGGTGTCAGCCTCACATCATGATGGGGTCAGTCTGGTGTCAGCCACGCCTCGTGATGGTGTCTTTCTGGTGTCAGCCTCGCCTCGTGATGGGGTCAGTCTGGTGTCAGCCTCGCCTCGTGATGGGGTCAGTCTGGTGTCAGCCTCGCCTCGTGATGGGGTCAGTCTGGTGTCAGCCTCGCCCCGTGACGGGGTCAGTCTGGTGTCAGCCTCACATCATGATGGTGTCAGTCTGGTGTCAGCCTCGCCTCGTGATGAGGTCAGTCCGGTGTCAGTCTCGCCTCGTGATGGGGTCAGTCTGGTGTCAGCCTCGCCTTGTGATGGGGTCAGTCTGGTGTCAGCCTCACATCGTGATGGGGTCAGTCTGGTGTCAGTCTCGCCTCGTGATGGTGTCAGTCTGGTGTCAGCCTCGCCCCGTGATGGGGTCAGTCCTGTGTCAGTCTCGCCTCGTGATGGCGTCAGTCTGGTGTCAGCCTCGACTCGTGATGGGGTCAGTCTGGTGTCAGCCTCGCCCCGTGACGGGGTCAGTCTGGTGTCAGCTTTATATCATGATGGTGTCAGTCTGGTGTCAGCATCGCCTCGTGATGGGGTCAGTCTGGTGTCAGCCTCACATCATGATGGGGTCAGTCTGGTGTCAGCCACGCCTCGTGATGGTGTCTTTCTGGTGTCAGCCTCGCCTCGTGATGGTGTCAGTCTGGTGTCAGCCTCGCCTAGTGATGGGGTCAGTCTGGTGTCAGCCTCACATCATGATGGTGACAGTCTGGTTTTCAGCCTCGCCTTGTGATGGTGTCAGTCTGGTGTCAGCCTCGCCTCGTGATGAGGTCAGTCTGGTGTCAGCCTCACATCATGATGGTGTCAGTCTGGTGTCAGCCTCGCCTCGTGATGGTGTCAGTTTGGTGTCAGTCTCTACTCGTGATGGTGTCAGTCTGGTGTCAGCCTCGCCTCGTGATGGGGTCAGACTGGTGTCAGCCTCGCCTCGTGATGGAGTCAGTCTGGTGTCAGCCTCACCTCGTGATGGGGTCAGTCTGGTGTCAGCCTCACATCATGATGGTGTCAGTCTGGTGTCAGCCTCGCCTCATGATGGGGTCAGTCCGGTGTCAGTCTCGCCTCGTGATGGGGTCAGTCTGGTGTCAGCCTCGCCTCGTGACGGGGTCAGTCTGGTGTCAGCCTCGCCTCGTGACGGGGTCAGTCTGGTGTCAGCCTCGCCTCTTGATGGGGTCAGTCTGGTGTCAGTCTAGTCTCATGATGGGGTCAGTCTGGTGTCAGCCTCGCCCCGTGATGGGGTCAGTCTGGTGTCAGCCTCGCCCCGTGACGGGGTCAGTCTGGTGTCAGCCTCACATCATGATGGTGTCAATCTTGTGTCAGCTTCGCCTTGTGATGTTGTCAGTCTGGTGTCAGCCTCGCCTCGTGATGGGGTCAGTCTGGTGTCAGCCTCGCCTCGTGATGGGGTCAGTCTGGTGTCAGCCTCGCCTCGTGATGGGGTCAGTCTGGTGTCAGCCTCGCCTCGTGATGGGGTAAGTCTGGTGTCAGCCTCGCCTAGTGATGGGGTCAGTCTGGTGTCAGCCTCGCCTTGTGATGGGGTCAGTCTGGTGTCAGCTTCGCCTCGTGATGGGGTCAGTCTGGTGTCAGCCTCGCCTCGGATTGGGGTCAGTCTGGTGTCAGCCTCACATCATGATGGGGTCAGTCTGGTGTCAGTCTCGCCTCGTGATGGGGTCAGTCTGGTGTCAGTCTCGCCTCGTGATGGGGTCAGTCTGGTGTCAGCCTCGTCCCGTGATGGGGTCAGTCTGGTGTCAGTCTCGCCTCGTGATGGGGTCAGTCTGGTGTCAGTCTCGCCTCGTGATGGGGTCAGTCTGGTGTCATTCTCGCCTCGTGATGGGGTCAGTCTGGTGTCAGCCTCGCATTATGATGGTGTCAGTCTGGTGTCAGCCTCGCCTCGTGATGGTGTCAGTCTGGTGTCAGCCTCGCCTCGTGATGGGGTCAGTCTGGTGTCAGCCTCGCCTAGTGATGGGGTCAGTCTGGTGTCAGCCTCACATCATGATGGGGTCAGTCTGGTGTCAGCCACGCCTCGTGATGGTGTCAGTCTGGTGTGAGCCTCGCCTCGTGATGGGGTCAGTCTGGTGTCAGCCTCGCCCCGTGATGGGGTCAGTCCTGTGTCAGTCTCGCCTCGTGATGGCGTCAGTCTGGTGTCAGCCTCGCCTCGTGATGGGGTCAGTCTGGTGTCAGCCTCGCCCCGTGACGGGGTCAGTCTGGTGTCAGCTTTATATCATGATGGTGTCAGTCTGGTGTCAGCATCGCCTCGTGATGGGGTCAGTCTGGTGTCAGCCTCACATCATGATGGGGTCAGTCTGGTGTCAGCCACGCCTCGTGATGGTGTCTTTCTGGTGTCAGCCTCGCCTCGTGATGGGGTCAGTCTGGTGTCAGCCTCGCCTCGTGATGGGGTCAGTCTGGTGTCAGCCTCGCCTCGTGATGGGGTCAGTCTGGTGTCAGCCTCGCCCCGTGACGGGGTCAGTCTGGTGTCAGCCTCACATCATGATGGTGTCAGTCTGGTGTCAGCCTCGCCTCGTGATGAGGTCAGTCCGGTGTCAGTCTCGCCTCGTGATGGGGTCAGTCTGGTGTCAGCCTCGCCTTGTGATGGGGTCAGTCTGGTGTCAGCCTCACATCGTGATGGGGTCAGTCTGGTGTCAGTCTCGCCTCGTGATGGGGTCAGTCTGGTGTCAGTCTCGCCTCGTGATGGGGTCAGTCTGGTGTCAGCATCGCCTCGTGATGGGGTCAGTCTGGTGTCAGTCTCGCCTCGTGATTTGGTCAGTCTGGTGTCAGCCTCGTCCCGTGATGGGGTCAGTCTGGTGTCAGCCTCGCCTCGCGATGGGGTCAGTCTGGTGTCAGCATCGCCTCGTGATGGGGTCAGTCTGGTGTTAGCCTCACATCATGATGGGGTCAGTCTGGAGTCAGTCTCGCCTCGTAATGGGGTCAGTCTGGTGTCAGTCTCGCCTCGTGATGGGGTCAGTCTGGTGTCAGCCTCGCCCCGTGATGGGGTCAGTCTGGTGTCAGCCCCGCCTCGTGACGAGGTCAGTCTGGTGTCAGCCTCGCCTTCTGAGGGGGTCAGTCTGGTGTCAGTCTCGCCTCGTGATGGTGTCAGTCTGGTGTCAGCCTTGCCTTGTGATTGGGTCAGTCTGGTGTCAGCCTCGCCTCGTGATGGGGTCAGTCTGGTGTCAGTCTCGCCTCGTGATGGGGTCAGTCTTGTGTCAGTCTCGCCTAGTGATGGGGTCAGTCTGGTGTCAGTCTCGCCTAGTGATGGGGTCAGTCTGGTGTCAGCCTCACATCATGATGGTGTCAGTCTGGTGTCAGCCTCGCGTCGTGATGGGGTCAGTCTGGTGTCATTCTCGCCTCGTGATGGGGTCAGTCTGGTGTCAGTCTCGTCTCGTGATGGGGTCAGTCTGGTGTCAGCCTCGCCCCGTTATGGGGTCAGTCTGGTGTCAGCCTCGCCCCGTGACGGGGTCAGTCTGGTGTCAGCCTCACATAATGATGGTTTCAATCTTGTGTCAGCTTCGCCTTGTGATGGTGTCAGTCTGGTGTCAGCCTCGCTTCGTGATGGGGTCAGTCTGGTGTCAGCCTCGCCTCGTGATGGGGTCAGTCTGGTGTCAGCCTCGCCTCGTGATGGGGTCAGTCTGGTGTCAGCCTCGCCTCGTGATGGGGTCAGTCTGGTGTCAGCCTCGCCTAGTGATGGGGTCAGTCTGGTGTCAGCCTCGCCTCGTGATGGGGTCAGTCTGGTGTCAGTCTCGCCTCGTGATGGGGTCAGTCTGGTGTCAGCCTCGCGTCGTGATGGGGTCAGTCTGGTGTCATTCTCGCCTCGTGATGGGGTCAGTCTGGTGTCAGTCTCGTCTCGTGATGGGGTCAGTCTGGTGTCAGCCTCGCCCCGTTATGGGGTCAGTCTGGTGTCAGCCTCGCCCCGTGACGGGGTCAGTCTGGTGTCAGCCTCACATAATGATGGTTTCAATCTTGTGTCAGCTTCGCCTTGTGATGGTGTCAGTCTGGTGTCAGCCTCGCTTCGTGATGGGGTCAGTCTGGTGTCAGCCTCGCCTCGTGATGGGGTCAGTCTGGTGTCAGCCTCGCCTCGTGATGGGGTCAGTCTGGTGTCAGCCTCGCCTCGTGATGGGGTCAGTCTGGTGTCAGCCTCGCCTAGTGATGGGGTCAGTCTGGTGTCAGCCTCGCCTCGTGATGGGGTCAGTCTGGTGTCAGTCTCGCCTCGTGATGGGGTCAGTCTGGTGTCAGTCTCGCCTCGTGATGGGGTCAGTCTGGTGTCAGTCTCGCCTCGTGATGGGGTCAGTCTGGTGTCAGCCTCACATTATGATGGTGTCAGTCTGGTGTAAGCCTCGCCTCATGATGGTGTCAGTCTGGTGTCAGCCTCGCCTCGTGATGGGGTCAGTCTGGTGTCAGCCTCACATTATGATGGTGTCAGTCTGGTGTAAGCCTCGCCTCATGATGGTGTCAGTCTGGTGTCAGCCTCGCCTCGTGATGGGGTCAGTCTGGTGTCAGCCTCGCCTAGTGATGGGGTCAGTCTGGTGTCAGCCTCACATCATTATGGGGTCAGTCTGGTGTCAGCCACGTCTCGTGATGGTGTCAGTCTGGTGTCAGCCTCGCCTCGTGATGGGGTCAGTCTGGTGTCAGCCTCGCCCCGTGATGGGGTCAGTCCTGTGTCAGTCTCGCCTCGTGATGGCGTCAGTCTGGTGTCAGCCTCGCCTCGTGATGGGGTCAGTCTGGTGTCAGCCTCGCCCCGTGACGGGGTCAGTCTGGTGTCAGCCTCGCCTCGTGATGGGGTCAGACTGGTGTCAGCCTCGCCTCATGATGGGGTCAGTCTGGTGTCAGCCTCACATCATGATGGGGTCAGTCTGGTGTCAGCCTCTCCTCGTTATGTGGTCAGTCTGGTGTCAGCCTCGCCTAGTGATGGGGTCAGTCAGGTGTCAGCCTCACATCATTATGGGGTCAGTCTGGTGTCAGCCACGTCTCATGATGGTGTCAGTCTGGTGTCAGCCTCGCCTCGTGATGGGGTCAGTCTGGTGTCAGCCTCGCCCCGTGATGGGGTCAGTCCTGTGTCAGTCTCGCCTCGTGATGGCGTCAGTCTGGTGTCAGCCTCGCCTCGTGATGGGGTCAGTCTGGTGTCAGCCTCGCCCCGTGACGGGGTCAGTCTGGTGTCAGCCTCGCCTCGTGATGGGGTCAGTCTGGTGTCAGCCTCGCCTCATGATGGGGTCAGTCTGGTGTCAGCCTCGCCTCGTGATGGGGTCAGACTGGTGTCAGCCTCACATCATGATGGGGTCAGTCTGGTGTCAGCCTCTCCTCGTTATGTGGTCAGTCTGGTGTCAGCCTCGCCTAGTGATGGGGTCAGTCTGGTGTCAGCCTCACATCATTATGGGGTCAGTCTGGTGTCAGCCACGTCTCATGATGGTGTCAGTCTGGTGTCAGCCTCGCCTCGTGATGGGGTCAGTCTGGTGTCAGCCTCGCCCCGTGATGGGGTCAGTCCTGTGTCAGTCTCGCCTCGTGATGGCGTCAGTCTGGTGTCAGCCTCGCCTCGTGATGGGGTCAGTCTGGTGTCAGCCTCGCCTCGTGATGGGGTCAGTCTTGTGTCAGTCTCACATCATGATGGTGTCAGTCTGGTGTCAGCCTCGCCTCGTGATGGTGTCAGTCTGGTGTCAGCCTCGCCTCGTAATGGGGTCAGTCTGGTGTCAGCCTCGCCTCGTGATGGGGTCAGTCTGGTGTCAGCCTTGCCTCGTGATGGGGTCAGTCTGGTGTCAGTCTCGCCTCATGATGAGGTCAGTCTGGTGTCAGCCTCACATCATGATGGTGTCAGTCTGGTGTCAGCCTCGCCTCGTGATTGTGTCAGTCTGGTGTCAGCCTCACCTCGTGATGGTGTCCGTCTGGTGTCAGCCTCGCCTCATGATTGGGTCAGTCTAGTGTCAGCCTCGCCTCGTGATGGTGTCTGTCTGGTGTCAGTCTCGCCTCGTGATGGTGTCAGTCTGGTGACAGCCTCACCTCGTGATGGGGTCAGTCTGGTGTCAGCCTCACATCATGATGGTGTCAGTCTGGTGTCAGCCTCGCCTCGTGATGGGGTCAGTCTGGTGTCAGCGTCGCCTAGTGATAGGGTCAGTCTGGTGTCAGCCTCGCCTCGTGATGGGGTCAGTCTGGTGTCAGCCTCACATCATGATTGTGTCAGTCTGGTGTCAGCCTCACATCATGATGGGGTCAGTCTGGTGTCAGCCTCGCCTCTTGATGGTGTCAGTCTGGTGTCAGTCTCGCCTAGTGATGGTGTCAGTCTAGTGTCAGCCTCACATCATGATGGGGTCAGTCTGGTGTCAGTCTCGCCTCGTGATGGGGTCAGTCTGGTGTCAGCCTCTCCTCGTGATGGGGTCAGTCTGGTGTCAGCCTCGCCTCGTGATGGGGTCAGTCTGTTGTAAGCCTCACATCATGATGGTGACAGTCTGGTGTCAGCCTCGCCTCGTGATGGTGTCAGTCTGGTGTCAGCCTCGCCTCGAGATGAGGTCAGTCTGGTGTCAGCCTCACATCATGATGGTGTCAGTCTGGTGTCAGCCTCGCCTCGTGATGGTGTCAGTCTGGTGTCAGCCTCGACTCGTGATGGGGTCAGTCTGGTGTCAGCCTCGCCTCGTGATGGGGTCAGTCTGGTGTCAGCCTCACCACGTGATGGGGTCAGTCTGGTGTCAGCCTCACATCCTGATGGTGTCAGGCTGGTGTCAGCCTCGCCTCGTGATTGGGTCAGTCTGGTGTCAGCCTCACCACGTGATGGGGTCAGTCTGGTGTCAGCCTCACATCATTATGGTGTCAGTCTGGTGTCAGCCTCGCCTCGTGATGGGGTCAGTCTGGTGTCAGTCTCACATCATGATGGTGTCAGTCTGGTATCAGCCTCGCCTCGTGATGGGGTCAGTCTGGTGTCAGCCTCGCCTCGTGATGGGGTCAGTCTGGTGTCAGCCTCGCCTCGTGATGGGGTTAGTCTGGTGTCAGCCTCGCCTCGTGATGGGTCAGTCTGGTGTCAGCCTCACATCGTGATGGTGTCAGTCAGGTGTCAGCCTCGCCTCGCGATGGGGTCAGTCTGGCGTCAGCCTTGCCTCGTGATGGTGTCAGTCTGGTGTCAGCCTCGCCTCGTGATGGTTTCAGTCTGGTGTCAGCCTCGCCTCGTGATGGGGTCAGTCTGGTGTAAGCCGCGCCTAGTGATAGGGTCAGTCTGGTGTCAGACTCGCCTCGTGATGGGGTCAGTCTGGTGTCAGCCTCACATCATGATGGTGTCAGTCAGGTGTCAGCCTCGCCTCGTGATGGGGTCAGTCTGGTGTCAGGCTTGCCTCGTGATGGTGTCAGTCTGGTGTCAGCCTCGCCTCGTGATGGTGTCAGTCTGGTGTCAGCCTCGCCTCGTGATGGGGTCAGTCTGGTGTCAGACTCGCCTCGTGATGGGGTCAGTCTGGTGTCAGCCTCACCACGTGATGGGGTCAGTCTGGTGTCAGCCTCACATCATTATGGTGTCAGTCTGGTGTCAGCCTCGCCTCGTGATGGGGTCAGTCTGGTGTCAGCCTCGCCACGTGATGGGGTCAGTCTGGTGTCAGCCTCGCCTCGTGATGGTGTCAGTCTGGTGTCAGCCTCGCCTAGTGATAGGGTCAGTCTGGTGTCACCCTCGCCTCGTGATGGGGTCAGTCTGGTGTCAGCCTCACATCATGATGGTGTCAGTCTGGTGTCAGCCTCGCCTCGTGATGGGGTCAGTCTGGTGTCAGTCTCGCCTAGTGATGGTGTCAGTCTAGTGTCAGCCTCACATCATGATGGGGTCAGTCTGGTGTCAGCCTTGCCTCGTGATGGTGTCAGTCTGATGTCAGCCTCGCCTCGTGATGGGGTCAGTCTGGTGTCAGCCTCGCCTCGTGATGGGGTCAGTCTGGTGTCAGCCTCGACTCGTGATGGGGTCAGTCTGGTGTCAGCCTCGCCTCGTGATGGGGTCAGTCTGGTGTCAGCCTCGCCTCGTGATGGGGTAAGTCTGGTGTCAGCCTCACCACGTGATGGGGTCAGTCTGGTGTCAGCCTCACATCATTATGGTGTCAGTCTGGTGTCAGCCTCGCCTCGTGATGGGGTCAGTCTGGTGTCAGTCTCACATCATGATGGTGTCAGTCTGGTATCAGCCTCGCCTCGTGATGGGGTCAGTCTGGTGTCAGCCTCGCCTCGTGATGGGGTCAGTCTGGTGTCACCCTTGCCTCGTGATGGGGTCAGTCTGGTGTCAGCCTCGCCTCGTGATGGGGTCAGTCTGGTGTCAGCCTCGCCTCGTGATGGGGTCAGTCTGGTGTCAGCCTCACATCGTAATGGTGTCAGTCTGGTGTCAGCCTCGCCTCGAGATGGGGTCAGTCTGATGTAAGCCTCGCCTCGTGATAGGGTCAGTCTGGTGTCACCCTCGCCTCGTGATGGGGTCAGTCTGGTGTCAGCCTCACATCATGATGGTGTCAGTCTGGTGTCAGCCTCACATCATGATGGTGTCAGTCTGGTGTCAGCCTCGCCTCGTGATGGGGTCAGTCTGGTGTCAGCCTCTCCTCGTTATGTGGTCAGTCTGGTGTCAGCCTCGCCTAGTGATGGGGTCAGTGTGGTGTCAGCCTCACATCATTATGGGGTCAGTCTGGTGTCAGCCACGTCTCATGATGGTGTCAGTCTGGTGTCAGCCTCGCCTCGTGATGGGGTCAGTCTGGTGTCAGCCTCGCCCCGTGATGGGGTCAGTCCTGTGTCAGTCTCGCCTCGTGATGGCGTCAGTCTGGTGTCAGCCTCGCCTCGTGATGGGGTCAGTCTGGTGTCAGCCTCGCCTCGTGATGGGGTCAGTCTTGTGTCAGTCTCACATCATGATGGTGTCAGTCTGGTGTCAGCCTCGCCTCATGATGGTGTCAGTCTGGTGTCAGCCTCGCCTCGTAATGGGGTCAGTCTGGTGTCAGCCTCGCCTCGTGATGGGGTCAGTCTGGTGTCAGCCTTGCCTCGTGATGGGGTCAGTCTGGTGTCAGTCTCGCCTCATGATGAGGTCAGTCTGGTGTCAGCCTCACATCATGATGGTGTCAGTCTGGTGTCAGCCTCGCCTCGTGATTGTGTCAGTCTGGTGTCAGCCTCACCTCGTGATGGTGTCCGTCTGGTGTCAGCCTCGCCTCATGATTGGGTCAGTCTAGTGTCAGCCTCGCCTCGTGATGGTGTCTGTCTGGTGTCAGCCTCGCCTCGTGATGGTGTCAGTCTGGTGACAGCCTCACCTCGTGATGGGGTCAGTCTGGTGTCAGCCTCACATCATGATGGTGTCAGTCTGGTGTCAGCCTCGCCTCGTGATGGGGTCAGTCTGGTGTCAGCCTCGCCTAGTGATAGGGTCAGTCTGGTGTCAGCCTCGCCTCGTGATGGGGTCAGTCTGGTGTCAGCCTCACATCATGATTGTGTCAGTCTGGTGTCAGCCTCACATCATGATGGGGTCAGTCTGGTGTCAGCCTCGCCTCTTGATGGTGTCAGTCTGGTGTCAGTCTCGCCTAGTGATGGTGTCAGTCTGGTGTCAGTCTCGCCTCGTGATGGGGTCAGTCTGGTGTCAGCCTCGCCTCGTGATGGGGTCAGTCTGGTGTCAGCCTCGCCTCGTGATGGGGTCAGTCTGTTGTAAGCCTCACATCATGATGGTGACAGTCTGGTGTCAGCCTCGCCTCGTGATGGTGTCAGTCTGGTGTCAGCCTCGCCTCGAGATGAGGTCAGTCTGGTGTCAGCCTCACATCATGATGGTGTCAGTCTGGTGTCAGCCTCGCCTCGTGATGGTGTCAGTCTGGTGTCAGCCTCGACTCGTGATGGGGTCAGTCTGGTGTCAGCCTCGCCTCGTGATGGGGTCAGTCTGGTGTCAGCCTCACCACGTGATGGGGTCAGTCTGGTGTCAGCCTCACCACGTGATGGGGTCAGTCTGGTGTCAGCCTCACATCCTGATGGTGTCAGGCTGGTGTCAGCCTCGCCTCGTGAATGGGTCAGTCTGGTGTCAGCCTCACCACGTGATGGGGTCAGTCTGGTGTCAGCCTCACATCATTATGGTGTCAGTCTGGTGTCAGCCTCGCCTCGTGATGGGGTCAGTCTGGTGTCAGTCTCACATCATGATGGTGTCAGTCTGGTATCAGCCTCGCCTCGTGATGGGGTCAGTCTGGTGTCAGCCTCGCCTCGTGATGGGGTCAGTCTGGTGTCAGCCTCGCCTCGTGATGGGGTTAGTCTGGTGTCAGCCTCGCCTCGTGATGGGTCAGTCTGGTGTCAGCCTCACATCGTGATGGTGTCAGTCAGGTGTCAGCCTCGCCTCGCGATGGTGTCAGTCTGGCGTCAGCCTTGCCTCGTGATGGTGTCAGTCTGGTGTCAGCCTCGCCTCGTGATGGTTTCAGTCTGGTGTCAGCCTCGCCTCGTGATGGGGTCAGTCTGGTGTAAGCCGCGCCTAGTGATAGGGTCAGTCTGGTGTCAGACTCGCCTCGTGATGGGGTCAGTCTGGTGTCAGCCTCACATCATGATGGTGTCAGTCAGGTGTCAGCCTCGCCTCGTGATGGGGTCAGTCTGGTGTCAGGCTTGCCTCGTGATGGTGTCAGTCTGGTGTCAGCCTCGCCTCGTGATGGTGTCAGTCTGGTGTCAGCCTCGCCTCGTGATGGGGTCAGTCTGGTGTCAGCCTCGCCTCGTGATGGGGTCAGTCTGGTGTCAGCCTTGCCTCGTGATGGGGTCAGTCTGGTGTCAGTCTCGCCTCATGATGAGGTCAGTCTGGTGTCAGCCTCACATCATGATGGTGTCAGTCTGGTGTCAGCCTCGCCTCGTGATTGTGTCAGTCTGGTGTCAGCCTCACATCGTGATGGTGTCCGTCTGGTGTCAGCCTCGCCTCATGATTGGGTCAGTCTAGTGTCAGCCTCGCCTCGTGATGGTGTCTGTCTGGTGTCAGCCTCGCCTCGTGATGGTGTCAGTCTGGTGACAGCCTCACCTCGTGATGGGGTCAGTCTGGTGTCAGCCTCACATCATGATGGTGTCAGTCTGGTGTCAGCCTCGCCTCGTGATGGGGTCAGTCTGGTGTCAGCCTCGCCTAGTGATAGGGTCAGTCTGGTGTCAGCCTCGCCTCGTGATGGGGTCAGTCTGGTGTCAGCCTCACATCATGATTGTGTCAGTCTGGTGTCAGCCTCACATCATGATGGGGTCAGTCTGGTGTCAGCCTCGCCTCTTGATGGTGTCAGTCTGGTGTCAGTCTCGCCTAGTGATGGTGTCAGTCTAGTGTCAGCCTCACATCATGATGGGGTCAGTCTGGTGTCAGTCTCGCCTCGTGATGGGGTCAGTCTGGTGTCAGCCTCGCCTCGTGATGGGGTCAGTCTGGTGTCAGCCTCGCCTCGTGATGGGGTCAGTCTGTTGTAAGCCTCACATCATGATGGTGACAGTCTGGTGTCAGCCTCGCCTCGTGATGGTGTCAGTCTGGTGTCAGCCTCGCCTCGAGATGAGGTCAGTCTGGTGTCAGCCTCACATCATGATGGTGTCAGTCTGGTGTCAGCCTCGCCTCGTGATGGTGTCAGTCTGGTGTCAGCCTCGACTCGTGATGGGGTCAGTCTGGTGTCAGCCTCGCCTCGTGATGGGGTCAGTCTGGTGTCAGCCTCACCACGTGATGGGGTCAGTCTGGTGTCAGCCTCACATCCTGATGGTGTCAGGCTGGTGTCAGCCTCGCCTCGTGAATGGGTCAGTCTGGTGTCAGCCTCACCACGTGATGGGGTCAGTCTGGTGTCAGCCTCACATCATTATGGTGTCAGTCTGGTGTCAGCCTCGCCTCGTGATGGGGTCAGTCTGGTGTCAGTCTCACATCATGATGGTGTCAGTCTGGTATCAGCCTCGCCTCGTGATGGGGTCAGTCTGGTGTCAGCCTCGCCTCGTGATGGGGTCAGTCTGGTGTCAGCCTCGCCTCGTGATGGGGTTAGTCTGGTGTCAGCCTCGCCTCGTGATGGGTCAGTCTGGTGTCAGCCTCACATCGTGATGGTGTCAGTCAGGTGTCAGCCTCGCCTCGCGATGGTGTCAGTCTGGCGTCAGCCTTGCCTCGTGATGGTGTCAGTCTGGTGTCAGCCTCGCCTCGTGATGGTTTCAGTCTGGTGTCAGCCTCGCCTCGTGATGGGGTCAGTCTGGTGTAAGCCGCGCCTAGTGATAGGGTCAGTCTGGTGTCAGACTCGCCTCGTGATGGGGTCAGTCTGGTGTCAGCCTCACATCATGATGGTGTCAGTCAGGTGTCAGCCTCGCCTCGTGATGGGGTCAGTCTGGTGTCAGGCTTGCTCGTGATGGTGTCAGTCTGGTGTCAGCCTCGCCTCGTGATGGTGTCAGTCTGGTGTCAGCCTCGCCTCGTGATGGGGTCAGTCTGGTGTCAGACTCGCCTCGTGATGGGGTCAGTCTGGTGTCAGCCTCACATCATTATGGTGTCAGTCTGGTGTCAGCCTCGCCTCGTGATGGGGTCAGTCTGGTGTCAGCCTCGCCTCGTGATGAGGTCAGACTGGTGTCAGCCTCACATCATGATGGTGTCAGTCTGGTGTCAGCCTCGCCTCGTGATGGTGTCAGTCTGGTGTCAGCCTCGCCTCATGATGGGGTCAGTCTGGTGTCAGCCTCGCCTAGTGATGGGGTCAGTCTGGTGTCAACCTCACATCATGAAGGGGTCAGTCTGGTGTCAGCCTCGCCTAGTGATGGGGGCAGTCTGGTGTCAGCATCGCCTCGTGATGGTGTCAGTCTGGTGTCAGCTTCGCCTCGTGATGGTGTCAGTCTGGTGTCAGCCTCACCTCGTGATGGGGTCAGTCTGGTGTCAGCCTCGCCTCGTGATGGGGTCAGTCTGGTGTCAGCCTCGCCTCGTGATGGGGTCAGTCTGGTGTCAGCCTCACATCATGATGGTGTCAGTCAGGTGTCAGCCTTGACTCGTGATGGGGTCAGTCTGGTATCAGCCTCAAATCATCATGGGGTCAGTCTGGTGTCAGTCTCGCCTCGTGATGGGGTCAGTCTGGTGTCAGTCTCGCCTCATGATGGGGTCAGTCTGGTGTCAGCCTCGCCCCGTGATGGGGTCAGTCTGGTGTCAGCCTCACATCATCATGGGGTCAGTCTGGTGTCAGTCTCGCCTCATGATGGGGTCAGTCTGGTGTCAGTCTCGCCTCGTGATGGGGTCAGTCTGGTGTCAGCCTCGCCCCGTGATGGGGTCAGTCTGGTGTCAGCCTCGCCTCGTGATGGGGTCAGTCTGGTGTCAGTCTCGCCTCGTGATGGTTTCAGTCTGGTGTCAGTCTCGACTCGTGATGCGTGATGGGGTCAGTCTGGTGTCAGCCTCACATCATGATGGTGTCAGTCTGGTGTCAGCCTCGCCTCGTTATGGTGTCAGTCTGGTGTCAGCCTCGCCTCGTGATGGGGTCAGTCTGGTGTCAGCCTCGCCTCGTAATGGGGTCAGTCTGGTGTCAGTCTCGCCTCGTGATGGTGTCAGTCTGGTGTCAGCCTCGCCTCGTGATGGGATCAGTCTGGTGTCAGCCTCGCCTCGTGATGGGGTCAGTCTGGTGTCAGTCTCACAACATGATGGGTTCAGTCTGGAGTCAGTCTCGCCTCACCTCGTGATGGGGTCAGTCCGGTGTCAGTCTCGCCTCGTGATGGGGTCAGTCTGATGTCAGCCTCACATCATGATGGTGTCAGTCTGGTGTCAGCCTCGCCTCGTGATGGTGTCAGTCTGGTGTCAGCCTCGCCTCGTGATGGGGTCAGTCTGGTGTCAGCCTCGCCTAGTGATGGGGTCAGTCTGGTGTCAGCCTCGCCTCGTGATGGTGTCAGTCTGGTGTCAGCCTCGCCTCGTGATGGGGTCAGTCTGGTGTCAGCCCCGCCTCGTGATGGGGTCAGTCTGGTGTCAGCCTCGCCTCGTAAAGGGGTCAGTCTGGTGTCAGCCTCACCTCGTGAGGGGGTCAGTCTGGTGTCAGTCTCGCCTCGTGACGGTGTCAGTCTGGTGTCAGTCTCGCATCGTGATGGGGTCAGTCTGGTGTCAGTCTCGCCTCGTGATGGGGTCAGTCTGGTGTCAGTCTCGCCTCGTGATGGGGTCAGTCTGGTGTCAGCCTCACATCATGATGGTGTCAGTCTGGTGTCAGCCACGCCTAGTGATGGGGTCAGTCTGGTGTCAGCATCGCCTCGTGATGGTGTCAGTCTGGTGTCAGCCTCGCCTCGTGATGGTGTCAGTCTGGTGTCAGCCTCACATCATGATGGTGTCAGGCTGGTGTCAGCCTCGCCTCATGATGGGGTCAGACTGGTGTCAGCCTCGCCTCGTGATGGGGTCAGTCTGGTGTCAGCCTCACCTCGTGATGGGGTCAGTCTGGTGTCAGCCTCACATCATGATGGTGTCAGTCTGGTGTCAGCATCGCCTCGTGATGGTGTCAGTCTGGTGTCAGCCTCGCCTCGTGATGGGGTCAGTCTGGTGTCAGCCTCACATCATGATGGTGTCAGTCTGGTGTCAGCCTCACCTCGTGATGGGGTCAGTCCGGTGTCAGTCTCGCTTCGTGATGGTGTCAGTCTGGTGTCAGCCTCGCCTCGTGATGGTGTCAGTCTGGTGTCAGCCTCACCTCGTGATGGGGTCAGTCTGGTGTCAACCTCGCCTCGTGATGAGGTCAGACTGGTGTCAGCCTCACATCATGATGGTGTCAGTCTGGTGTCAGCCTTGCCTCGTGATGGGGTCTGTCTGGTGTCAGCCTCACCACGTGATGGGGTCAGTATGGTGTCAGCCTCACATCATGATGGTGTCAGTCTGGTGTCAGCCTCGCCTCGTGATGGTGTCAGTCTGGTGTCAGTCTCGCCTCATGATGGGGTCAGTCTGGTGTCAGCCTCGCCTCATGATGGGGTCAGTCTGGTGTCAGCCTCACATCGTGATGGTGTCAGTCTGGTGTCAGCCTCACCTCGTGATGGGGTCAGTCTAGTATCAGCCTCGCCTCGTGATGGGGTCAGTCTAGTATCAGCCTCGCCTCGTGATGGGGTCAGTCTGGTGTCAGCCTCGCCTCGTAATGGGGTCAGTCCGCTGTCAGCCTCGCCTCGTTATGGGGTCAGTCCGGTGTCAGCCTCGCCTCGTGATGGGGTCAGTCTGGTGTCAGCCTCACATTGTGATGGTGTCATACCGGTGTCAGCCTCGCCTCGTGATGGTGTCAGTCCGGTGTCAGCCTCGCCTCGTGATGGTGTCAGTCCGGTGTCAGCCTCGCCTCGTAATGGGGTCAGTCCGCTTTCAGCCTCGCCTCGTTATGGGGTCAGTCCGGTGTCAGCCTCGCCTCGTGATGGGGACAGTCTGGTGTCAGCCTCGCCCCGTGATGGGGTCAGTCTGGTGTCAGCCTCGCTTCGTGATGGGGTCAGTCTGGTGTCAGCCTCGCCTCGTGATGGGGTCAGTCTGGTGTCAGCCTCGCTAGTGATGGGGTCAGTCTGGTGTCAGCCTCGCCTCGTGATGGGGTCAGTCTGGTGTCAGCCTCACTAGTGATGGGGTCAGTGTGGTGTCAGCCTCGCCTCGTGATGGGGTCAGTCTGGTGTCAGTCTTGCCTCGTGATGGGGTCAGTCTGGTGTCAGTCACGCCTCGTGATGGGGTCAGTCTGGTGTCAGCATTGCCTCGTGATGGGGTCAGTCTGGTGTCAGTCTCGTCTCGTGATGGGGTCAGTCTGGAGTCAGCCTCGCCTCGTGAAAGGGTCAGTCTGGTTTCAGTCTCGCCTAGTGATGGGGTCAGTCTTGTGTCAGCCTCACATCATGATGGTGTCAGTCTGGTGTCAGCCTCGCCTCGTGATAGGGTCAGTTTGGTGTCAGTCTCGCCTCGTGATGGTGTCAGTCTGGTGTCAGCCTCGCTAGTGATGGGGTCAGTCTGGTGTCAGCCTCGCCTCGTGATGGGGTCAGTCTGGTGTCAGTCTCGCCTCGTGATGGGGTCAGTCTGGTGTCAGCTTCGTCTCGTGATGGGGTCAGTCTGGTGTCAGTCTCGTCTCGTGATGGAGTCAGTCTGGAGTCAGCCTCGCCTCGTGATGGGGTCAGTCTGGTTTCAGTCTCGCCTAGTGATTGGGTCAGTCTGGTGTCAGCCTCACATCATGATGGTGTCAGTCTGGTGTCAGCCTCACATCATGATGGTGTCAGTCTGGTGTCAGCCTCGCCTCGTGATGGTGTCAGTCTGGTGTCAGCCTCGCCTCGTGATGGTGTCAGTCTGGTGTCAGCCTCGCTAGTGATGGGGTCAGTCTGGTGTCAATCTCGCCTCGTGATGGAGTCAGTCTGGTGTCAGTTTCGCCTCGTGATGGGGTCATTCTGGTGTCAGCCTCACATCATGATGGTGTCAGTCTGGTGTCAGCCTCGCCTCGTGATGGGGTCAGTCTGGTGTCAGCCTCACATCATGATGGTGTAAGTCTGGTGTCAGCCTCGCCTCGTGATGGGGTCAGTCTGGTGTCAGCCTCACATCATGATGGTGTCAGTCTGGTGTCAGCCTCGCCTCGTGATGGGGTCAGTCTGGTGTCAGCATCGCCTAGTGATGGTGTCAGTCTGGTGTCAGCCTCGCCTCGTGATGGGGTCTGTCTGGTGTCAGTCTCGCCTCGTGATGGGGTCAGTCTGGTGTCAGTCTCGCCTCGTGATGGGGTCAGTCTGGTGTCAGCCTCACATCATGATGGTGTCAGTCTGGTGTCAGCCTCGCCTCGTGATGTTGTCAGTCTGGTGTCAGCCTCGCCTCGTGATGGGGTCAGTCTGGTGTCAGCAACGCCTCGTGATGAGGTCAGTCTGGTGTCAGCCTCACATCATGATGGGGTCAGTCTGGTGTCAGTCTCGCCTCGTGATGGGGTCAGTCTGGTGTCAGCTTCGCCTCGTGATGGGGTCAGTCTGGTGTCAGCTTTGCCTCGTGATGGTGTCAGTCTGGTGTCAGCCTCGCTAGTGATGGGGTCAGCCTGGTGTCAGCCTCACCTCGTGATGAGGTCAGTCTGGTGTCAGCCTCACATCATGATGGTGTCAGTCTGGTGTCAGCCTCGCCTCGCGATGGGGTCAGTCTGGTGTCAGCCTCACATCATGATGGTGTCAGGCTGGTGTCAGCCTCGCCTCATGATGGGGTCAGACTGGTGTCAGCCTCGCCTCGTGATGGGGTCAGTCTGGTGTCAGCCTCACCTCGTGATGGGGTCAGTCTGGTGTCAGCCTCACATCATGATGGTGTCAGTCTGGTGTCAGCATCGCCTCGTGATGGTGTCAGTCTGGTGTCAGCCTCGCCTCGTGATGGGGTCAGTCTGGTGTCAGCCTCACATCATGATGGTGTCAGTCTGGTGTCAGCCTCACCTCGTGATGGGGTCAGTCCGGTGTCAGTCTCGCCTCGTGATGGGGTCAGTCTGGTGTCAGCCTCGCCTCGTGATGGGGTCAGTCTGGTGTCAGCCTCACATCATGATGGGGTCAGTCTGGTGTCAGCCTCGCCTCGTGATGGGGTCAGTCTGGTGTCAGCCTCGCCTAGTGATGGGGTCAGTCTGGTGTCAGCCTCGCCTCGTGATGGGGTCAGTCTGGTGTCAGCCCCGCCTCGTGATGGGGTCAGTCTGGTGTCAGCCTCGCCTCGTGATGGGGTCAGTCTGGTGTCAGCCTCGCCTCGTGAGGGGGTCAGTCTAGTGTCAGTCTCGCCTCGTGACAGTGTCAGTCTGGTGTCAGTCTCGCCTCGTGATGGGGTCAGTCTGGTGTCAGTCTCGCCTCTTGATGGGGTCAGTCTGGTGTCAGCCTCACATCATGATGGTGTCAGTCTGGTGTCAGCATTGCCTCGTGATGGTGTCAGTCAGGTGTCAGCCTCGCCTCGTGATGGTGTCAGTCTGGTGTTAGCCTCGCCTCGTGATGGGGTCAGTCTGGTGTCAGCCTCGCCTCGTGATGGGGTCGGTCTGGTGTCAGCCTCGCCTCGTGATGGTGTCAGTCTGGTGTCAGCCTCGCCTAGTGATGGGGTCAGTCTGGTGTCAGCATCGCCTCGTGATGGTGTCAGTCTGGTGTCAGCCTCGCCTCGTGATGGTGTCAGTCTGGTGTCAGCCTCACCTCGTGATGGGGTCAGTCTGGTGTCAGCCTTGCCTCGTGATGGGGTCAGTCTGGTGTCAGCCTCACATCATGATGGTGTCAGTCTGGTGTCAGCCTCGCCTCGTGATGGTGTCAGTCTGGTGTTAGCCTCGCCTCGTGATGGGGTCAGTCTGGTGTCAGCCTCGCCTCGTGATGGGGTCTGTCTGGTGTCAGCCTCACCACGTGATGGGGTCAGTCTGGTGTCAGCCTCACATCGTGATGGTGTCAGTCTGGTGTCAGCCTCACCTCGTGATGGGGTCAGTCTAGTATCAGCCTCGCCTCGTGATGGGGTCAGTCTAGTGTCAGCCTCGCCTCGTGATGGGGTCAGTCTGGTGTCAGCCTCGCCTCGTGATGGGGTCAGTCTGGTGTCAGCCTCGCCTCGTGATGGGGTCAGTCCGGTGTCAGTCTCGCCTCGTGATGGGGTCAGTCTGGTGTCAGCCTCACATTGTGATGGTGTCATACCGGTGTCAGCCTCACCTCGTGATGGTGTCAGTCCGGTGTCAGCCTCGCCTCGTGATGGTGTCAGTCCGGTGTCAGCCTCGCCTCGTAATGGGGTCAGTCCGCTGTCAGCATCGCCTCGTTATGGGGTCAGTCCGGTGTCAGCCTCGCCTCGTGATGGGGACAGTCTGGTGTCAGCCTCGCCCCGTGATGGGGTCAGTCTGGTGTCAGCCTCGCCTCGTGATGGGGTCAGTCTGGTGTCAGCCTCGCCTCGTGATGGGGTCAGTCTGGTGTCAGCCTCGCCTCGTGATGGTGTCAGTCTGGTGTCAGCCTTGCCTCGTGATGGGGTCAGTCTGGTGTCAGCCTCGCTAGTGATGGGGTCAGTGTGGTGTCAGCCTCGCCTCGTGATGGGGTCAGTCTGGTGTCAGTCTCGCCTCGTGATGGGGTCAGTCTGGTGTCAGTCACGCCTCGTGATGGGGTCAGTCTGGTGTCAGCATTGCCTCGTGATGGGGTCAGTCTGGTGTCAGTCTCGTCTCGTGATGGGGTCAGTCTGGAGTCAGCCTCGCCTCGTGAAAGGGTCAGTCTGGTTTCAGTCTCGCCTAGTGATGGGGTCAGTCTTGTGTCAGCCTCACATCATGATGGTGTCAGTCTGGTGTCAGCCTCGCTTCGTGATAGGGTCAGTCTGGTGTCAGCCTCGCCTCGTGATGGTGTCAGTCTGGTGTCAGCCTCGCTATTGATGGGGTCAGTCTGGTGTCAGCCTCGCCTCGTGATGGGGTCAGTTTGGTGTCAGTCTCGCCTCGTGATGGGGTCAGTCTGGTGTCAGCTTCGTCTCGTGATGAGGTCAGTCTGGAGTCAGCCTCGCCTCGTGATGGGGTCAGTCTGGTTTCAGTCTCGCCTAGTGATGGGGTCAGTGTGGTGTCAGCCTCGCCTCGTGATGGTGTCAGTCTGGTGTCAGCCTCGCTAGTGATGGGGTCAGTCTGGTGTCAATCTCGCCTCGTGATGGAGTCAGTCTGGTGTCAGTTTCGCCTCGTGATGGGGTCAGTCTGGTGTCAGCCTCACATCATGATGGTGTCAGTCTGGTGTCAGTCTCGCCTCGTGATGGGGTCAGTCTGGTGTCAGTCGCGCCTCGTGATGGGGTCAGTCTGGTGTCAGCCTCACATCATGATGGTGTCAGTCTGGTGTCAGCCTCGCCTCGTGATGGTGTCAGTCTGGTGTCAGCCTCGCCCCGTGATGGTGTCAGTCTGGTGTAAGCCTCACCTCGTGATGGGGTCAGTCTGGGGTCAGTCTCACCTCGTGATGGGGTCAGTCTGGTGTCAGTCTCGCCTCGTGATGGGGTCAGTCTGGTGTCAGCCTCACATCATGATGTTGTCAGTCTGGTGTCAGCCTCGCCTCGTGATGGGGTCAGTTTGGTGTCAGCCTCGCCCCGTGATGGTGTCAGTCTGGTGTCAGCCTCGCCTCGTGATGGGTTCAGTCTGGTGTCAGCCTCGCCTCGTGATGGGGTCAGTCTGGTGTCAGCTTCGCCTCGTGATGGGGTCAGTCTGGTGTCAGTCTCGCCCCGTGATGGTGTCAGTCTGGTGTAAGCCTCACCTCGTGATGGGGTCAGTCTGGGGTCAGCCTCGCCTCGTGATGAGGTAAGTCTGGTGTCAGCCTCACCTCGTGATGGGGTCAGTCTGGTGTCAGCCTCTCCTCGTGATGGGGTCAGTCTGGTGTCAGTCTCGCCTCGTGATGGGGTCAGTCTGGTGTCAGTCTCGCCTCGTGATGGTGTCAGTCTGGTGTCAGCCTCGCCTCGTGATGGGATCAGTCTGGTGTCAGCCTCGCCTCGTGATGGGGTCAGTCTGGTGTCAGTCTCACAACATGATGGGTTCAGTCTGGAGTCAGTCTCGCCTCACCTCGTGATGGGGTCAGTCCGGTGTCAGTCTCGCCTCGTGATGGGGTCAGTCTGATGTCAGCCTCACATCATGATGGTGTCAGTCTGGTGTCAGCCTCGCCTCGTGATGGTGTCAGTCTGGTGTCAGCCTCGCCTCGTGATGGGGTCAGTCTGGTGTCAGCCTCGCCTAGTGATGGGGTCAGTCTGGTGTCAGCCTCGCCTCGTGATGGTGTCAGTCTGGTGTCAGCCTCGCCTCGTGATGGGGTCAGTCTGGTGTCAGCCCCGCCTCGTGATGGGGTCAGTCTGGTGTCAGCCTCGCCTCGTAAAGGGGTCAGTCTGGTGTCAGCCTCACCTCGTGAGGGGGTCAGTCTGGTGTCAGTCTCGCCTCGTGACGGTGTCAGTCTGGTGTCAGTCTCGCATCGTGATGGGGTCAGTCTGGTGTCAGTCTCGCCTCGTGATGGGGTCAGTCTGGTGTCAGTCTCGCCTCGTGATGGGGTCAGTCTGGTGTCAGCCTCACATCATGATGGTGTCAGTCTGGTGTCAGCCACGCCTAGTGATGGGGTCAGTCTGGTGTCAGCATCGCCTCGTGATGGTGTCAGTCTGGTGTCAGCCTCGCCTCGTGATGGTGTCAGTCTGGTGTCAGCCTCACATCATGATGGTGTCAGGCTGGTGTCAGCCTCGCCTCATGATGGGGTCAGACTGGTGTCAGCCTCGCCTCGTGATGGGGTCAGTCTGGTGTCAGCCTCACCTCGTGATGGGGTCAGTCTGGTGTCAGCCTCACATCATGATGGTGTCAGTCTGGTGTCAGCATCGCCTCGTGATGGTGTCAGTCTGGTGTCAGCCTCGCCTCGTGATGGGGTCAGTCTGGTGTCAGCCTCACATCATGATGGTGTCAGTCTGGTGTCAGCCTCACCTCGTGATGGGGTCAGTCCGGTGTCAGTCTCGCTTCGTGATGGTGTCAGTCTGGTGTCAGCCTCGCCTCGTGATGGTGTCAGTCTGGTGTCAGCCTCACCTCGTGATGGGGTCAGTCTGGTGTCAACCTCGCCTCGTGATGAGGTCAGACTGGTGTCAGCCTCACATCATGATGGTGTCAGTCTGGTGTCAGCCTTGCCTCGTGATGGGGTCTGTCTGGTGTCAGCCTCACCACGTGATGGGGTCAGTATGGTGTCAGCCTCACATCATGATGGTGTCAGTCTGGTGTCAGCCTCGCCTCGTGATGGTGTCAGTCTGGTGTCAGTCTCGCCTCATGATGGGGTCAGTCTGGTGTCAGCCTCGCCTCATGATGGGGTCAGTCTGGTGTCAGCCTCACATCGTGATGGTGTCAGTCTGGTGTCAGCCTCACCTCGTGATGGGGTCAGTCTAGTATCAGCCTCGCCTCGTGATGGGGTCAGTCTAGTATCAGCCTCGCCTCGTGATGGGGTCAGTCTGGTGTCAGCCTCGCCTCGTAATGGGGTCAGTCCGCTGTCAGCCTCGCCTCGTTATGGGGTCAGTCCGGTGTCAGCCTCGCCTCGTGATGGGGTCAGTCTGGTGTCAGCCTCACATTGTGATGGTGTCATACCGGTGTCAGCCTCGCCTCGTGATGGTGTCAGTCCGGTGTCAGCCTCGCCTCGTGATGGTGTCAGTCCGGTGTCAGCCTCGCCTCGTAATGGGGTCAGTCCGCTTTCAGCCTCGCCTCGTTATGGGGTCAGTCCGGTGTCAGCCTCGCCTCGTGATGGGGACAGTCTGGTGTCAGCCTCGCCCCGTGATGGGGTCAGTCTGGTGTCAGCCTCGCTTCGTGATGGGGTCAGTCTGGTGTCAGCCTCGCCTCGTGATGGGGTCAGTCTGGTGTCAGCCTCGCTAGTGATGGGGTCAGTCTGGTGTCAGCCTCGCCTCGTGATGGGGTCAGTCTGGTGTCAGCCTCACTAGTGATGGGGTCAGTGTGGTGTCAGCCTCGCCTCGTGATGGGGTCAGTCTGGTGTCAGTCTTGCCTCGTGATGGGGTCAGTCTGGTGTCAGTCACGCCTCGTGATGGGGTCAGTCTGGTGTCAGCATTGCCTCGTGATGGGGTCAGTCTGGTGTCAGTCTCGTCTCGTGATGGGGTCAGTCTGGAGTCAGCCTCGCCTCGTGAAAGGGTCAGTCTGGTTTCAGTCTCGCCTAGTGATGGGGTCAGTCTTGTGTCAGCCTCACATCATGATGGTGTCAGTCTGGTGTCAGCCTCGCCTCGTGATAGGGTCAGTTTGGTGTCAGTCTCGCCTCGTGATGGTGTCAGTCTGGTGTCAGCCTCGCTAGTGATGGGGTCAGTCTGGTGTCAGCCTCGCCTCGTGATGGGGTCAGTCTGGTGTCAGTCTCGCCTCGTGATGGGGTCAGTCTGGTGTCAGCTTCGTCTCGTGATGGGGTCAGTCTGGTGTCAGTCTCGTCTCGTGATGGAGTCAGTCTGGAGTCAGCCTCGCCTCGTGATGGGGTCAGTCTGGTTTCAGTCTCGCCTAGTGATTGGGTCAGTCTGGTGTCAGCCTCACATCATGATGGTGTCAGTCTGGTGTCAGCCTCACATCATGATGGTGTCAGTCTGGTGTCAGCCTCGCCTCGTGATGGTGTCAGTCTGGTGTCAGCCTCGCCTCGTGATGGTGTCAGTCTGGTGTCAGCCTCGCTAGTGATGGGGTCAGTCTGGTGTCAATCTCGCCTCGTGATGGAGTCAGTCTGGTGTCAGTTTCGCCTCGTGATGGGGTCATTCTGGTGTCAGCCTCACATCATGATGGTGTCAGTCTGGTGTCAGCCTCGCCTCGTGATGGGGTCAGTCTGGTGTCAGCCTCACATCATGATGGTGTAAGTCTGGTGTCAGCCTCGCCTCGTGATGGGGTCAGTCTGGTGTCAGCCTCACATCATGATGGTGTCAGTCTGGTGTCAGCCTCGCCTCGTGATGGGGTCAGTCTGGTGTCAGCATCGCCTAGTGATGGTGTCAGTCTGGTGTCAGCCTCGCCTCGTGATGGGGTCTGTCTGGTGTCAGTCTCGCCTCGTGATGGGGTCAGTCTGGTGTCAGTCTCGCCTCGTGATGGGGTCAGTCTGGTGTCAGCCTCACATCATGATGGTGTCAGTCTGGTGTCAGCCTCGCCTCGTGATGTTGTCAGTCTGGTGTCAGCCTCGCCTCGTGATGGGGTCAGTCTGGTGTCAGCAACGCCTCGTGATGAGGTCAGTCTGGTGTCAGCCTCACATCATGATGGGGTCAGTCTGGTGTCAGTCTCGCCTCGTGATGGGGTCAGTCTGGTGTCAGCTTCGCCTCGTGATGGGGTCAGTCTGGTGTCAGCTTTGCCTCGTGATGGTGTCAGTCTGGTGTCAGCCTCGCTAGTGATGGGGTCAGCCTGGTGTCAGCCTCACCTCGTGATGAGGTCAGTCTGGTGTCAGCCTCACATCATGATGGTGTCAGTCTGGTGTCAGCCTCGCCTCGCGATGGGGTCAGTCTGGTGTCAGCCTCACATCATGATGGTGTCAGGCTGGTGTCAGCCTCGCCTCATGATGGGGTCAGACTGGTGTCAGCCTCGCCTCGTGATGGGGTCAGTCTGGTGTCAGCCTCACCTCGTGATGGGGTCAGTCTGGTGTCAGCCTCACATCATGATGGTGTCAGTCTGGTGTCAGCATCGCCTCGTGATGGTGTCAGTCTGGTGTCAGCCTCGCCTCGTGATGGGGTCAGTCTGGTGTCAGCCTCACATCATGATGGTGTCAGTCTGGTGTCAGCCTCACCTCGTGATGGGGTCAGTCCGGTGTCAGTCTCGCCTCGTGATGGGGTCAGTCTGGTGTCAGCCTCGCCTCGTGATGGGGTCAGTCTGGTGTCAGCCTCACATCATGATGGGGTCAGTCTGGTGTCAGCCTCGCCTCGTGATGGGGTCAGTCTGGTGTCAGCCTCGCCTAGTGATGGGGTCAGTCTGGTGTCAGCCTCGCCTCGTGATGGGGTCAGTCTGGTGTCAGCCCCGCCTCGTGATGGGGTCAGTCTGGTGTCAGCCTCGCCTCGTGATGGGGTCAGTCTGGTGTCAGCCTCGCCTCGTGAGGGGGTCAGTCTAGTGTCAGTCTCGCCTCGTGACAGTGTCAGTCTGGTGTCAGTCTCGCCTCGTGATGGGGTCAGTCTGGTGTCAGTCTCGCCTCTTGATGGGGTCAGTCTGGTGTCAGCCTCACATCATGATGGTGTCAGTCTGGTGTCAGCATTGCCTCGTGATGGTGTCAGTCAGGTGTCAGCCTCGCCTCGTGATGGTGTCAGTCTGGTGTTAGCCTCGCCTCGTGATGGGGTCAGTCTGGTGTCAGCCTCGCCTCGTGATGGGGTCGGTCTGGTGTCAGCCTCGCCTCGTGATGGTGTCAGTCTGGTGTCAGCCTCGCCTAGTGATGGGGTCAGTCTGGTGTCAGCATCGCCTCGTGATGGTGTCAGTCTGGTGTCAGCCTCGCCTCGTGATGGTGTCAGTCTGGTGTCAGCCTCACCTCGTGATGGGGTCAGTCTGGTGTCAGCCTTGCCTCGTGATGGGGTCAGTCTGGTGTCAGCCTCACATCATGATGGTGTCAGTCTGGTGTCAGCCTCGCCTCGTGATGGTGTCAGTCTGGTGTTAGCCTCGCCTCGTGATGGGGTCAGTCTGGTGTCAGCCTCGCCTCGTGATGGGGTCTGTCTGGTGTCAGCCTCACCACGTGATGGGGTCAGTCTGGTGTCAGCCTCACATCGTGATGGTGTCAGTCTGGTGTCAGCCTCACCTCGTGATGGGGTCAGTCTAGTATCAGCCTCGCCTCGTGATGGGGTCAGTCTAGTGTCAGCCTCGCCTCGTGATGGGGTCAGTCTGGTGTCAGCCTCGCCTCGTGATGGGGTCAGTCTGGTGTCAGCCTCGCCTCGTGATGGGGTCAGTCCGGTGTCAGTCTCGCCTCGTGATGGGGTCAGTCTGGTGTCAGCCTCACATTGTGATGGTGTCATACCGGTGTCAGCCTCACCTCGTGATGGTGTCAGTCCGGTGTCAGCCTCGCCTCGTGATGGTGTCAGTCCGGTGTCAGCCTCGCCTCGTAATGGGGTCAGTCCGCTGTCAGCATCGCCTCGTTATGGGGTCAGTCCGGTGTCAGCCTCGCCTCGTGATGGGGACAGTCTGGTGTCAGCCTCGCCCCGTGATGGGGTCAGTCTGGTGTCAGCCTCGCCTCGTGATGGGGTCAGTCTGGTGTCAGCCTCGCCTCGTGATGGGGTCAGTCTGGTGTCAGCCTCGCCTCGTGATGGTGTCAGTCTGGTGTCAGCCTTGCCTCGTGATGGGGTCAGTCTGGTGTCAGCCTCGCTAGTGATGGGGTCAGTGTGGTGTCAGCCTCGCCTCGTGATGGGGTCAGTCTGGTGTCAGTCTCGCCTCGTGATGGGGTCAGTCTGGTGTCAGTCACGCCTCGTGATGGGGTCAGTCTGGTGTCAGCATTGCCTCGTGATGGGGTCAGTCTGGTGTCAGTCTCGTCTCGTGATGGGGTCAGTCTGGAGTCAGCCTCGCCTCGTGAAAGGGTCAGTCTGGTTTCAGTCTCGCCTAGTGATGGGGTCAGTCTTGTGTCAGCCTCACATCATGATGGTGTCAGTCTGGTGTCAGCCTCGCTTCGTGATAGGGTCAGTCTGGTGTCAGCCTCGCCTCGTGATGGTGTCAGTCTGGTGTCAGCCTCGCTATTGATGGGGTCAGTCTGGTGTCAGCCTCGCCTCGTGATGGGGTCAGTTTGGTGTCAGTCTCGCCTCGTGATGGGGTCAGTCTGGTGTCAGCTTCGTCTCGTGATGAGGTCAGTCTGGAGTCAGCCTCGCCTCGTGATGGGGTCAGTCTGGTTTCAGTCTCGCCTAGTGATGGGGTCAGTGTGGTGTCAGCCTCGCCTCGTGATGGTGTCAGTCTGGTGTCAGCCTCGCTAGTGATGGGGTCAGTCTGGTGTCAATCTCGCCTCGTGATGGAGTCAGTCTGGTGTCAGTTTCGCCTCGTGATGGGGTCAGTCTGGTGTCAGCCTCACATCATGATGGTGTCAGTCTGGTGTCAGTCTCGCCTCGTGATGGGGTCAGTCTGGTGTCAGTCGCGCCTCGTGATGGGGTCAGTCTGGTGTCAGCCTCACATCATGATGGTGTCAGTCTGGTGTCAGCCTCGCCTCGTGATGGTGTCAGTCTGGTGTCAGCCTCGCCCCGTGATGGTGTCAGTCTGGTGTAAGCCTCACCTCGTGATGGGGTCAGTCTGGGGTCAGTCTCACCTCGTGATGGGGTCAGTCTGGTGTCAGTCTCGCCTCGTGATGGGGTCAGTCTGGTGTCAGCCTCACATCATGATGTTGTCAGTCTGGTGTCAGCCTCGCCTCGTGATGGGGTCAGTTTGGTGTCAGCCTCGCCCCGTGATGGTGTCAGTCTGGTGTCAGCCTCGCCTCGTGATGGGTTCAGTCTGGTGTCAGCCTCGCCTCGTGATGGGGTCAGTCTGGTGTCAGCTTCGCCTCGTGATGGGGTCAGTCTGGTGTCAGTCTCGCCCCGTGATGGTGTCAGTCTGGTGTAAGCCTCACCTCGTGATGGGGTCAGTCTGGGGTCAGCCTCGCCTCGTGATGAGGTAAGTCTGGTGTCAGCCTCACCTCGTGATGGGGTCAGTCTGGTGTCAGCCTCTCCTCGTGATGGGGTCAGTCTGGTGTCAGTCTCGCCTCGTGATGGGGTCAGTCTGGTTGTCAGCCTCGCCTCTTGATGGGGTCAGTCTGGTGTCAGGCTCGCCTCGTGATGGTGTCAGTCTGGTGTCAGCCTCGCCTCGTGATGGGGTCAGTCTGGTGTCAGCCTCGCTAGTGATGGGGTCAGTCTGGTGTCAGCCTCGCCTCGTGATGGGGTCAGTCTGGTGTCAGCTTCGCCTCGTGATGGGGTCAGTCTGGTGTCAGTCTCGTCTCGTGATGGGGTCAGTCTGGTGTCAGCCTCGCCTCTTGATGGGGTCAGTCTGGTTTCAGTCTCGCCTAGTGATGGGGTCAGTCTGGTGTCAGCCTCACATCATGATGTTGTCAGTCTGGTGTCAGCCTCGCCTCGTGATGGGGTCAGTTTGGTGTCAGTCTCGCCTCGTGATGGTGTCAGTCTGGTGTCAGCCTCGCTAGTGATGGGGTCAGTGTGGTGTCAGCCTCGCCTCGTGATGGGGTCAGTCTGGTTTCAGTCTCGCCTAGTGATGGGGTCAGTCTGGTGTCAGCCTCACATCATGATGGTGTCAGTCTGGTGTAAGCCTCGCCTCGTGATGGTGTCAGTCTGGTGTCAGCATCGCTAGTGATGGGGTCAGTCTGGTGTCAATCTCACCTCGTGATGGAGTCAGTCTGGTGTCAGTTTCGCCTCGCGATGGGGTCAGTCTGGTGTCAGTCTTGCCTCGTGATGGGGTCAGTCTGGTGTCAGCCTCGCCTCGTGATGGGTCAGTCTGGTGTCAGTCTCGCCTAGTGATGGGGTCAGTCTGGTGTCAGCCTCACATCATGATGGTGTAAGTCTGGTGTCAGCTTCATAAGTGATGGGGTCAGTCTGGTGTCCAGTCTCGCCTCGTGATGGGGTCAGTCTTTTGTCAGCCTCGACCCGTGATGGGGTCAGTCTGGTGTCAGTCTCGCCTCGTGATGGGGTCAGTCTGGTGTCAGCCTCACATCATGATGGTGTCAGTCTGTTGTCAGCCTCGCCTCGTGATGGGGTCAGTCTGGTGTCAGCCTCGCCTAGTGATGGTGTCAGTCTGGTGTCAGCCTCACATCATGATGGTGTCAGTCTGGTGTCAGTCTCGCCTCGTGATGGGGTCAGTCTGATGTCAGTCTCGCCTCGTGATGGGGTCAGTCTGGTGTCAGTCTCGCCTCTTGATGGTGTCAGTCTGGTGTCAGTCTCGCCTTGTGATGGGGTCAGTCTGGTGTCAGCCTCACATCATGATGGTGTCAGTCTGGTGTCAGCCTCGCCTTGTGATGGTGTAAGTCTGGTGTCAGCCTCGCCCCGTGATGGTGTCAGTCTGGTGTAAGCCTCACCTCGTGATGGGGTCAGTCTGGGGTCAGCCTCGCCTCGTGATGAGGTAAGTCTGGTGTCAGCCTCACCTCGTGATGGGGTCAGTCTGGTGTCAGCCTCGCCTCGTGATGGGGTCAGTCTGGTGTCAGTCTCGCCCCGTGATGGTGTCAGTCTGGTTTAAGCCTCACCTCGTGATGGGGTCAGTCTGGGGTCAGCCTCGCCTCGTGATGAGGTAAGTCTGGTGTCAGCCTCACCTCGTGATGGGGTCAGTCTGGTGTCAGTCTCGCCTCGTGATGGGGTCAGTCTGGTGTCAGCCTCGCCTCTTGATGGGGTCAGTCTGGTGTCAGCCTCACATCATGATGGTGTCAGTCTGGTATCAGCCTCGCCTCGTGATGGTGTCAGTCTGGTGTCAGCCTCGCTAGTGATGGGGTCAGTCTGGTGTCAGTCTCGCCTTGTGATGGGGTCAGTCTGGTGTCAGTCTCGCCTCGTGATGGGGTCAATCTTTTGTTAGCCTCGCCCCGTGATGGGTTTAGTCTGGTGTCAGCCTCGCCTCGTGATGGGGTCAGTCTGGTGTCAGCCTCACATCATGATGGTGTCAGTCTGGTGTCAGCCTCGCCTCGTGATGGGGTCAGTCTGGTGTCAGCCTCGCCTAGTGATGGTGTCAGTCTGGTGTCAGCCTCACATCATGATGGTGTCAGTCTGGTGTCAGTCTCGCCTCGTGATGGTGTCAGTCTGGTGTCACCCTCGCCCCGTTATGGTGTCAGTCTGGTGTAAGCCTCACCTCGTGATGGGGTCAGTGTGGTGTCAGTCTCGCCTCGTGATGGGTTCAGTCTGGTGTCAGCCTCGCCTCGTGATGGGGTCAGTCTAGTGTCAGCCTCGCCTCGTGATGGGGTCAGTCTGGTGTCAGCCTCGCCTCGTGATGGGGTCAGTCTGGTGTCAGCCTCGCCTCGTGATGGGGACAGTCTGGTGGCAGCCTCGCCTCGTGATGGGGTCAGTCTGGTGTCAGCCTCGCCTCGTGATGGGGTCAGTCTGGTGTCAGCCTCACATCGTGATGGTGTCAGTCTGGTGTCAGCCTCGCCTCGTGATGGTGTCAGTCTGGTGTCAGCCTCGCTAGTGATGGGGTCAGTCTGGTGTCAGTCTCGCCTAGTGATGGTGTCAGTCTGGTGTCAGCCTCGCCTCGTGATGGGTTCAGTCTGGTGTCAGCCTTGCCTAGTGATGGTGTCAGTCTGGTGTCAGCCTCACATCATGATGGTGTCAGTCTGTTGTCAGCCTCGCCTCGTGATGGGTTCAGTCTGGTGTCAGCCTCACATCATGATGGTGTCTGTCCGGTGTCAGCCTCGCCTCGTGATGGTGTCAGTCCGGTGTCAGCCTCGCCTCGTGATGGTGTCAGTCTGGTGTCAGCCTCGCCTCGTGATGGGGTCAGTCTGGTGTCAGCCTCGCCCCGTGATGGGGTCAGTCTGGTGTCAGCCTCGCCTCGTGATGGGGTCAGTCTGGTGTCAGCCTCGCCTCGTGATGGTGTCAGTCTGGTGTCAGCCTCGCCTCGTGAAGGGGTCAGTCTGGTGTCATCCTCGCCTCGTGATGGGGTCAGTCTGGTGTCAGCCTCGCCTCGAGATGGGGTCAGTCTGGGGTCAGCCTCGCCCGGTGATGGTGTCAGTCTGGTGTCAGCCTCACCTCGTGATGGGGTCAGTCTGGTGTCAGCCTCGCCTCGTGATGGGGTCAGTCTGGTGTCAGCCTCACCTCGTGATGGGGTCAGTCTGGTGTCAGCCTCGCCTCGTAATGGGGTCAGTCTGGTGTCAGCCTCACATCATGATTGTGTCAGTCTGGTGTCAGCCTCGCCTCGTGATGGGGTCAGTCTGGTGTCAGCCTCACATCATGATGGTGTCAGTCTGGTGTCAGTCTTGCCTCGTGATGGGGTCAGTCTGGTGTCAGCCTCGCCTAGTGATGGGGTCAGTCTGGTGTCAGCCTCACATCGTGATGGTGTCAGTCTGGTGTCAGTCTTGCCTCGTGATGGTGTCAGTCTGGTGTCAGCCTCGCCTCGTGATGGGGTAAGTCTGGTGTCAGTCTCGCCTCGTGATGGGGTCAGTCTGGTGTCAGCCTCACATCGTGATGGTGTCAGTCTGGTGTCAGCCTCGCCTCGTGATGGGGTCAGTCTGGTGTCAGCCTCGCCTAGTGATGGTGTCAGTCTGGTGTCAGCCTCACATCATGATGGTGTCAGTCTGGTGTCAGTCTCGCCTCGTGATGGGGTCAGTGTGGTGTCAGTCTCGCCTCGTGATGGGTTCAGTCTGGTGTCAGTCTCGCCTCGTGATGGGGTCAGTCTGGTGTCAGCCTCGCCTCATGATGGGGTCAGTCGGGTTTCAGCCTCGCCTCGTGATGGTGTCAGTCTGGTGTCAGCCTCGCCTAGTGATAGGGTCAGTCTGGTGTCAGCCTCGCCTCGTGATGGGGTCAGTCTGGTGTCAGCCTCGCCTCGAGATGGTGTCAGTCTGGTGTCAGCCTCGCCTCGTTATGGTGTCAGTCTGGTGTCAGCCTCGCCTCGTGATGGTGTCAGTCAGGTGTCAGCCTTGCATCGTGATGGTGTCAGTCTGGGGTAGGCCTCGCCTCGTGATGGTGTCAGTCTGGTGTCAGCCTCGCCTCGTGATGGTGTCAGTCTGGTGTCAGCCTCGCCTCGTGATGGTTTCAGTCTGGTGTCAGCCTCGCCTCGTGATAGGTTCAGTCTAATGTCAGTCTCGCGTCGTAATGGGGTCAGTCCGGTGTCGGCCTCGCCTCGTGATGGGGTCAGTCTGGTGTCAGTCTCGCCTCGTGATGGGGTCAGTCTGGTGTCAGCCTCGCCTAGTGATGGGGTCAGTCTGGTGTCAGTCTCGCCTCGTGTAGGGGTCAGTCTGGTGTCAGCCTCGCCTAGTGATGGGGTCAGTCTGGTGTCAGCCTTGACTCGTGATGGGGTCAGTCCGGTGTCAGTCTCGCCTTGTGATGGGGTCAGTCCGGTGTTGGCCTCGCCTCGTGATGGGGTTTGTCTGGTGTCAGTCTCGCCTCGTGATGTGGTCAGTCTGGTGTCAGCCTCGCCTCGTGATGGTGTCAGTCTGGTGTCAGCCTCACATCATGATGGTGTCAGTCTGGTGTCAGCCTCGCCTCGTGATGGTTTCAGTCTGGTGTCAGCCTCGCCTCGTGATGGTGTCAGTCTGGTGTCAGCCTCGCCTCGTGATGGTGTCAGTCTGGTGTCAGCCTCTCCTAGTGATGGGGTCAGTCTGGTGTCAGCCTCGCCTCATGATAGGGTCAGTCTGGTGTCAGCCTCACATCGTGATGGTGTCAGTCAGGTGTCAGCCTCGCCTCGTGATGGGGTCAGTCTGGTGTCAGCCTCACATCATGATGGTGTCAGTCAGGTGTCAGCCTCGCCTCGTGATAGGGTCAGTCTGGTGTCAGCCTCGCGTCGTGATGCGGTCAGTCTGGTGTCAGCCTCGCCTCGTGATGGTGTCAGTCTGGTGTCCGCCTCGCCTCGTGATGGTGTGAGTATGGTGTCAGCCTCGCCTCGTGATGGTGTCAGTCTGGTGTCAGCCTCACCTCGTGATGGGGTCAGTCTGGTGTCAGCCTCGCCTCGTGATGGTGTCAGTCTGGTGTCAGCCTCGCCTAGTGATAGGGTCAGTCTGGTGTCAGCCTCGCCTCGTGATGGGGTCAGTCTGGTGTCAGCCTCAAATCATGATGGTGTCAGTCTGGTGACAGCCTCGCCTCGTGATGGTGTCAGTCTTGTATCAGCCTCGCCTCATGATGGGGTCAGTCGGGTTTCAGCCTCGCCTAGTGATAGGGTCAGTCTGGTGTCAGCCTCGCCTCGTGATGGGGTCAGTCTGGTGTCAGCCTCGCCTCGTGATGGTGTCAGTCTGGTGTCAGCCTCGCCTAGTGATAGGGTCAGTCTGGTGTCAGCCTCGCCTCGTGATGGGGTCAGTCTGGTGTCAGCCTCGCCTCGTGATGGTGTCAGTCTGGTGTCAGCCTCGCCTCGTGATGGTGTCAGTCTGGTGTCAGCCTCGCCTCGTGATGGTGTCAGTCAGGTGTCAGCCTCACCTCGTGATGGTGTCAGTCAGGTGTCAGCCTCGCCTCGTGATGGTGTCAGTCTGGTGTCAGCCTCGCCTCATGATGGGGTCAGTTTGGTGTCAGCCTCGCCTCGTGATGGGGTCAGTCTGGTGTCAGCCTCGCCTCGTGATGGTGTCATTCTGGTGTCAGTCTCGTCTCGTGATGGGGTCAGTCTGGTGTCAGCCTCGCCTCGTGATGGGGTCAGTCTGGTGTCAGCCTCGCCTCGTGATGGTGTCAGTCTGGTGTCAGCCTCGCCTCATGATGGGGTCAGTCTGGTGTCAGCCTCGCCTCGTGATGGTGTCATTCTGGTGTCAGTCTCGTCTCGTGATGGGGTCAGTCTGGTGTCAGCCTCGCCTCGTGATGGGGTCAGTCTGGTGTCAGCCTCGCCTCGTGATGGTGTCAGTCTGGTGTCAGCCTCGCCTCGTGATAGGGTCAGTCTGGTGTCAGTCTCGCCTCGTGATGGGGTCAGTCTGGTGTCAGCCTCACATCATGAAGTTGTCAGTCTGGTGACAGCCTCGCCTCGTGATGGTGTCAGTCTTGTATCAGCCTCGCCTCATGATGGGGTCAGTCGGGTTTCAGCCTCGCCTCGTGATGGTGTCAGTCTGGTGTCAGCCTCGCCTAGTGATAGGGTCAGTCTGGTGTCAGCCTCGCCTCGTGATGGGGTCAGTCTGGTGTCAGCCTCGCCTCGTGATGGTGTCAGTCTGGTGTCAGCCTCGCCTCGTGATGGTGTCAGTCTGGTGTCAGCCTCGCCTCGTGATGGTGTCAGTCAGGTGTCAGCCTTGCATCGTGATGGTGTCAGTCTGGTGTCAGCCTCGCCTCGTGATGGTGTCAGTCTGGTGTCAGCCTCGCCTCGTGATGGTGTCAGTCTGGTGTCAGCCTCGCCTCGTGATGGTTTCAGTCTGGTGTCAGCCTCGCCTCGTGATGGTGTCAGTCTGGTGTCAGCCTCGCCTCGTGATGGTGTCAGTCTGGTGTCAGCCTCTCCTAGTGATGGGGTCAGTCTGGTGTCAGCCTCTCCTCATGATAGGGTCAGTCTGGTGTCAGCCTCACATCGTGATGGTGTCAGTCAGGTGTCAGCCTCGCCTCGTGATAGGGTCAGTCTGGTGTCAGCCTCGCGTCGTGATGCGGTCAGTCTGGTGTCAGCCTCGCCTCGTGATGGTGTCAGTCTGGTGTCCGCCTCGCCTCGTGATGGTGTGAGTATGGTGTCAGCCTCGCCTCGTGATGGGGTCAGTCTGGTGTCAGCCTCACCTCGTGATGGGGTCAGTCTGGTGTCAGCCTCGCCTCGTGATGGTGTCAGTCTGGTGTCAGCCTCGCCTAGTGATAGGGTCAGTCTGGTGTCAGCCTCGCCTCGTGATGGGGTCAGTCTGGTGTCAGCCTCGCCTCGTGATGGTGTCAGTCTGGTGTCAGCCTCGCCTCGTGATGGTGTCAGTCTGGTGTCAGCCTCGCCTCATGATGGGGTCAGTCTGGTGTCAGCCTCGCCTCGTGATGGGGTCAGTCTGGTGTCAGCCTCGCCTCGTGATGGTGTCATTCTGGTGTCAGTCTCGTCTCGTGATGGGGTCAGTCTGGTGTCAGCCTCGCCTCGTGATGGGGTCAGTTTGGTGTCAGCCTCGCCTCGTGATGGTGTCAGTCTGGTGTCAGCCTCGCCTCATGATGGGGTCAGTCTGGTGTCAGCCTCGCCTCGTGATGGTGTCATTCTGGTGTCAGTCTCGTCTCGTGATGGGGTCAGTCTGGTGTCAGCCTCGCCTCGTGATGGGGTCAGTCTGGTGTCAGCCTCGCCTCGTCATGGTGTCAGTCTGGTGTCAGCCTCGCCTCGTGATAGGGTCAGTCTGGTGTCAGCCTCGCCTCGTGATGGGGTCAGTCTGGTGTCAGCCTCACATCATGAAGTTGTCAGTCTGGTGACAGCCTCGCCTCGTGATGGTGTCAGTCTTGTATCAGCCTCGCCTCATGATGGGGTCAGTCGGGTTTCAGCCTCGCCTCGTGATGGTGTCAGTCTGGTGTCAGCCTCGCCTAGTGATAGGGTCAGTCTGGTGTCAGCCTCGCCTCGTGATGGGGTCAGTCTGGTGTCAGCCTCGCCTCGAGATGGTGTCAGTCTGGTGTCAGCCTCGCCTCGTTATGGTGTCAGTCTGGTGTCAGCCTCGCCTCGTGATGGTGTCAGTCAGGTGTCAGCCTTGCATCGTGATGGTGTCAGTCTGGGGTCAGCCTCGCCTCGTGATGGTGTCAGTCTGGTGTCAGCCTCGCCTCGTGATGGTGTCAGTCTGGTGTCAGCCTCGCCTAGTGATAGGGTCAGTCTGGTGTCAGCCTCGCCTCGTGATGGGGTCAGTCTGGTGTCAGCCTCGCCTCGAGATGGTGTCAGTCTGGTGTCAGCCTCGCCTCGTTATGGTGTCAGTCTGGTGTCAGCCTCGCCTCGTGATGGTGTCAGTCAGGTGTCAGCCTTGCATCGTGATGGTGTCAGTCTGGGGTCAGCCTCGCCTCGTGATGGTGTCAGTCTGGTGTCAGCCTCGCCTCGTGATGGTGTCAGTCTGGTGTCAGCCTCGCCTCGTGATGGTTTCAGTCTGGTGTCAGCCTCGCCTCGTGATGGTGTCAGTCTGGTGTCAGCCTCGCCTCGTGATGGTGTCAGTCTGGTGTCAGCCTCTCCTAGTGATGGGGTCAGTCTGGTGTCAGCCTCTCCTCATGATAGGTTCAGTCTAATGTCAGTCTCGCGTCGTAATGGGGTCAGTCCGGTGTCGGCCTCGCCTCGTGATGGGGTCAGTCTGGTGTCAGTCTCGCCTCGTGATGGGGTCAGTCTGGTGTCAGCCTCGCCTAGTGATGGGGTCAGTCTGGTGTCAGTCTCGCCTCGTGTAGGGGTCAGTCTGGTGTCAGCCTCGCCTAGTGATGGGGTCAGTCTGGTGTCAGCCTTGACTCGTGATGGGGTCAGTCCGGTGTCAGTCTCGCCTTGTGATGGGGTCAGTCCGGTGTTGGCCTCGCCTCGTGATGGGGTTTGTCTGGTGTCAGTCTCGCCTCGTGATGTGGTCAGTCTGGTGTCAGCCTCGCCTCGTGATGGTGTCAGTCTGGTGTCAGCCTCACATCATGATGGTGTCAGTCTGGTGTCAGCCTCGCCTCGTGATGGTTTCAGTCTGGTGTCAGCCTCGCCTCGTGATGGTGTCAGTCTGGTGTCAGCCTCGCCTCGTGATAGGGTCAGTCTGGTGTCAGCCTCACATCATGATGGTGTTAGTCAGGTGTCAGCTTCGCCTTGTGATGGGGTCAGTCTGGTGACAGCCTCGCCTCGTGATGGTGTCAGTCTTGTATCAGCCTCGCCTCATGATGGGGTCAGTCGGGTTTCAGCCTCGCCTCGTGATGGTGTCAGTCTGGTGTCAGCCTCGCCTAGTGATAGGGTCAGTCTGGTGTCAGCCTCGCCTCGTGATGGGGTCAGTCTGGTGTCAGCCTCGCCTCGTGATGGTGTCAGTCTGGTGTCAGCCTCGCCTCGTGATGGTGTCAGTCTGGTGTCAGCCTCGCCTCGTGATGGTGTCAGTCAGGTGTCAGCCTTGCATCGTGATGGTGTCAGTCTGGTGTCAGCCTCGCCTCGTGATGGTGTCAGTCTGGTGTCAGCCTCGCCTCGTGATGGTGTCAGTCTGGTGTCAGCCTCGCCTCGTGATGGTTTCAGTCTGGTGTCAGCCTCGCCTCGTGATGGTGTCAGTCTGGTGTCAGCCTCGCCTCGTGATGGTGTCAGTCTGGTGTCAGCCTCTCCTAGTGATGGGGTCAGTCTGGTGTCAGCCTCTCCTCATGATAGGGTCAGTCTGGTGTCAGCCTCACATCGTGATGGTGTCAGTCAGGTGTCAGCCTCGCCTCGTGATAGGGTCAGTCTGGTGTCAGCCTCGCGTCGTGATGCGGTCAGTCTGGTGTCAGCCTCGCCTCGTGATGGTGTCAGTCTGGTGTCCGCCTCGCCTCATGATGGTGTGAGTATGGTGTCAGCCTCGCCTCGTGATGGGGTCAGTCTGGTGTCAGCCTCACCTCGTGATGGGGTCAGTCTGGTGTCAGCCTCGCCTCGTGATGGTGTCAGTCTGGTGTCAGCCTCGCCTAGTGATAGGGTCAGTCTGGTGTCAGCCTCGCCTCGTGATGGGGTCAGTCTGGTGTCAGCCTCGCCTCGTGATGGTGTCAGTCTGGTGTCAGCCTCGCCTCGTGATGGTGTCAGTCTGGTGTCAGCCTCGCCTCATGATGGGGTCAGTCTGGTGTCAGCCTCGCCTCGTGATGGGGTCAGTCTGGTGTCAGCCTCGCCTCGTGATGGTGTCATTCTGGTGTCAGTCTCGTCTCGTGATGGGGTCAGTCTGGTGTCAGCCTCGCCTCGTGATGGGGTCAGTTTGGTGTCAGCCTCGCCTCGTGATGGTGTCAGTCTGGTGTCAGCCTCGCCTCATGATGGGGTCAGTCTGGTGTCAGCCTCGCCTCGTGATGGTGTCATTCTGGTGTCAGTCTCGTCTCGTGATGGGGTCAGTCTGGTGTCAGCCTCGCCTCGTGATGGGGTCAGTCTGGTGTCAGCCTCGCCTCGTCATGGTGTCAGTCTGGTGTCAGCCTCGCCTCGTGATGGTGTCAGTCTTGTATCAGCCTCGCCTCATGATGGGGTCAGTCGGGTTTCAGCCTCGCCTCGTGATGGTGTCAGTCTGGTGTCAGCCTCGCCTCGTGATGGGGTCAGTCTGGTGTCAGCCTCGCCTCGAGATGGTGTCAGTCTGGTGTCAGCCTCGCCTCGTTATGGTGTCAGTCTGGTGTCAGCCTCGCCTCGTGATGGTGTCAGTCAGGTGTCAGCCTTGCATCGTGATGGTGTCAGTCTGGGGTAGGCCTCGCCTCGTGATGGTGTCAGTCTGGTGTCAGCCTCGCCTCGTGATGGTGTCAGTCTGGTGTCAGCCTCTCCTCGTGATGGTTTCAGTCTGGTGTCAGCCTCGCCTCGTGATAGGTTCAGTCTAATGTCAGTCTCGCGTCGTAATGGGGTCAGTCCGGTGTCGGCCTCGCCTCGTGATGGGGTCAGTCTGGTGTCAGTCTCGCCTCGTGATGGGGTCAGTCTGGTGTCAGCCTCGCCTAGTGATGGGGTCAGTCTGGTGTCAGTCTCGCCTCGTGTAGGGGTCAGTCTGGTGTCAGCCTCGCCTAGTGATGGGGTCAGTCTGGTGTCAGCCTTGACTCGTGATGGGGTCAGTCCGGTGTCAGTCTCGCCTTGTGATGGGGTCAGTCCGGTGTTGGCCTCGCCTCGTGATGGGGTTTGTCTGGTGTCAGTCTCGCCTCGTGATGTGGTCAGTCTGGTGTCAGCCTCGCCTCGTGATGGTGTCAGTCTGGTGTCAGCCTCACATCATGATGGTGTCAGTCTGGTGTCAGCCTCGCCTCGTGATGGTTTCAGTCTGGTGTCAGCCTCGCCTCGTGATGGTGTCAGTCTGGTGTCAGCCTCGCCTCGTGATGGTGTCAGTCTGGTGTCAGCCTCTCCTAGTGATGGGGTCAGTCTGGTGTCAGCCTCGCCTCATGATAGGGTCAGTCTGGTGTCAGCCTCACATCGTGATGGTGTCAGTCAGGTGTCAGCCTCGCCTCGTGATGGGGTCAGTCTGGTGTCAGCCTCACATCATGATGGTGTCAGTCAGGTGTCAGCCTCGCCTCGTGATAGGGTCAGTCTGGTGTCAGCCTCGCGTCGTGATGCGGTCAGTCTGGTGTCAGCCTCGCCTCGTGATGGTGTCAGTCTGGTGTCCGCCTCGCCTCGTGATGGTGTGAGTATGGTGTCAGCCTCGCCTCGTGATGGTGTCAGTCTGGTGTCAGCCTCACCTCGTGATGGGGTCAGTCTGGTGTCAGCCTCGCCTCGTGATGGTGTCAGTCTGGTGTCAGCCTCGCCTAGTGATAGGGTCAGTCTGGTGTCAGCCTCGCCTCGTGATGGGGTCAGTCTGGTGTCAGCCTCAAATCATGATGGTGTCAGTCTGGTGACAGCCTCGCCTCGTGATGGTGTCAGTCTTGTATCAGCCTCGCCTCATGATGGGGTCAGTCGGGTTTCAGCCTCGCCTAGTGATAGGGTCAGTCTGGTGTCAGCCTCGCCTCGTGATGGGGTCAGTCTGGTGTCAGCCTCGCCTCGTGATGGTGTCAGTCTGGTGTCAGCCTCGCCTAGTGATAGGGTCAGTCTGGTGTCAGCCTCGCCTCGTGATGGGGTCAGTCTGGTGTCAGCCTCGCCTCGTGATGGTGTCAGTCTGGTGTCAGCCTCGCCTCGTGATGGTGTCAGTCTGGTGTCAGCCTCGCCTCGTGATGGTGTCAGTCAGGTGTCAGCCTCACCTCGTGATGGTGTCAGTCAGGTGTCAGCCTCGCCTTGTGATGGTGTCAGTCTGGTGTCAGCCTCGCCTCATGATGGGGTCAGTTTGGTGTCAGCCTCGCCTCGTGATGGGGTCAGTCTGGTGTCAGCCTCGCCTCGTGATGGTGTCATTCTGGTGTCAGTCTCGTCTCGTGATGGGGTCAGTCTGGTGTCAGCCTCGCCTCGTGATGGGGTCAGTCTGGTGTCAGCCTCGCCTCGTGATGGTGTCAGTCTGGTGTCAGCCTCGCCTCATGATGGGGTCAGTCTGGTGTCAGCCTCGCCTCGTGATGGTGTCATTCTGGTGTCAGTCTCGTCTCGTGATGGGGTCAGTCTGGTGTCAGCCTCGCCTCGTGATGGGGTCAGTCTGGTGTCAGCCTCGCCTCGTGATGGTGTCAGTCTGGTGTCAGCCTCGCCTCGTGATAGGGTCAGTCTGGTGTCAGTCTCGCCTCGTGATGGGGTCAGTCTGGTGTCAGCCTCACATCATGAAGTTGTCAGTCTGGTGACAGCCTCGCCTCGTGATGGTGTCAGTCTTGTATCAGCCTCGCCTCATGATGGGGTCAGTCGGGTTTCAGCCTCGCCTCGTGATGGTGTCAGTCTGGTGTCAGCCTCGCCTAGTGATAGGGTCAGTCTGGGGTCAGCCTTGCCTCGTGATGAGGTAAGTCTGGTGTCAACCTCGCCTCGTGATGGGGTCAGTCTGGTGTCAGCCTCGCCTCGTGATGGTGTCAGTCTGGTGTCAGCCTCGCCTCGTGATGGTGTCAGTCTGGTGTCAGCCTCGCCTCGTGATGGTGTCAGTCAGGTGTCAGCCTTGCATCGTGATGGTGTCAGTCTGGTGTCAGCCTCGCCTCGTGATGGTGTCAGTCTGGTGTCAGCCTCGCCTCGTGATGGTGTCAGTCTGGTGTCAGCCTCGCCTCGTGATGGTTTCAGTCTGGTGTCAGCCTCGCCTCGTGATGGTGTCAGTCTGGTGTCAGCCTCGCCTCGTGATGGTGTCAGTCTGGTGTCAGCCTCTCCTAGTGATGGGGTCAGTCTGGTGTCAGCCTCTCCTCATGATAGGGTCAGTCTGGTGTCAGCCTCACATCGTGATGGTGTCAGTCAGGTGTCAGCCTCGCCTCGTGATAGGGTCAGTCTGGTGTCAGCCTCGCGTCGTGATGCGGTCAGTCTGGTGTCAGCCTCGCCTCGTGATGGTGTCAGTCTGGTGTCAGCCTCGCCTCGTTATGGTGTCAGTCTGGTGTCAGCCTCGCCTCGTGATGGTGTCAGTCAGGTGTCAGCCTTGCATCGTGATGGTGTCAGTCTGGGGTCAGCCTCGCCTCGTGATGGTGTCAGTCTGGTGTCAGCCTCGCCTCGTGATGGTGTCAGTCTGGTGTCAGCCTCGCCTCGTGATGGTTTCAGTCTGGTGTCAGCCTCGCCTCGTGATGGTGTCAGTCTGGTGTCAGCCTCGCCTCGTGATGGTGTCAGTCTGGTGTCAGCCTCTCCTAGTGATGGGGTCAGTCTGGTGTCAGCCTCTCCTCATGATAGGTTCAGTCTAATGTCAGTCTCGCGTCGTAATGGGGTCAGTCCGGTGTCGGCCTCGCCTCGTGATGGGGTCAGTCTGGTGTCAGTCTCGCCTCGTGATGGGGTCAGTCTGGTGTCAGCCTCGCCTAGTGATGGGGTCAGTCTGGTGTCAGCCTCACATCATGATGGTGTCAGTCTGGTGTCAGCCTCGCCTCGTGATGGTTTCAGTCTGGTGTCAGCCTCGCCTCGTGATGGTGTCAGTCTGGTGTCAGCCTCGCCTCGTGATAGGGTCAGTCTGGTGTCAGCCTCACATCATGATGGTGTTAGTCAGGTGTCAGCTTCGCCTTGTGATGGGGTCAGTCTGGTGTCAGCCTCGCCTCGTGATGGTTTCAGTCTGGTGTCAGCCTCGCCTCATGATGGTTTCAGTCTGGTGTCAGCCTCGCCTCGTGATGGTGTCAGTCTGGTGTCAGCCTCGCCTCGTGATGGTGTCAGTCTGGTGTCAGCCTCTCCTAGTGATGGGGTCAGTCTGGTGTCAGCCTCGCCTCATGATAGGGTCAGTCTGGTGTCAGCCTCGCCTCGTGATGGTGTCAGTCAGGTGTCAGCCTTGCATCGTGATGGTGTCAGTCTGGGGTCAGCCTCGCCTCGTGATGGTGTCAGTCTGGTGTCAGCCTCGCCTCGTGATGGTGTCAGTCTGGTGTCAGCCTCGCCTCGTGATGGTTTCAGTCTGGTGTCAGCCTCGCCTCGTGATGGTGTCAGTCTGGTGTCAGCCTCGCCTCGTGATGGTGTCAGTCTGGTGTCAGCCTCTCCTAGTGATGGGGTCAGTCTGGTGTCAGCCTCTCCTCATGATAGGGTCAGTCTGGTGTCAGCCTCACATCGTGATGGTGTCAGTCAGGTGTCAGCCTCGCCTCGTGATGGGGTCAGTCTGGTGTCAGCCTCACATCATGATGGTGTCAGTCAGGTGTCAGCCTCGCCTCGTGATAGGGTCAGTCTGGTGTCAGCCTCGCCTTGTGATGGTGTCAGTCTGGTGTCAGCCTCGCCTCGTGATGGTGTCAGTCTGGTGTCAGCCTCGCTAGTGATGGGGTCAGTCTGGTGTCAGCCTCGCCTCGTGATGGGGTCAGATTGGTGTCAGTCTCGCCTCGTGATGGTGTCAGTCTGGTGTCAGCCTCGCTAGTGATGGGGTCAGTCTGGTGTCAGCCTCGCCTCGTGATAGGGTCAGTCTGGTGTCAGTCTCGCCTCGTGATGGGGTCAGTCTGGTGTCAGCTTCGCCTCGTGATGGGGTCAGTCTGGTGTCAGTCTTGTCTCATGATGGAGTCAGTCTGGAGTCAGCCTCGCCTTGTGATGGGGTCAGTCTGGTTTCAGTCTCGCCTAGTGATGGGGTCAGTCTGGTGTCAGCCTCACATCATGATGGTGTCAGTCTGGTGTAAGCCTCGCCTCGTGATGGTGTCAGTCTGGTGTCAGCCTCGCTAGTGATGGGGTCAGTCTGGTGTCAATCTCGCCTCGTGATGGAGTCAGTCTGGTGTAAGTTTCGCCTCGCGATGGGGTCAGTCTGGTGTCAGTCTTGCCTCGTGATGGGGTCAGTCTGGTGTCAGCCCCGCCTCGTGATGGGGTCAGTCTGGTGTCAGTCTCGCCTAGTGATGGGGTCAGTCTGGTGTCAGCCTCACATCATGATGGTGTCAGTCTGGTGTCAGCCTCACTAGTGATGGGGTCAGTCTGGTGTCAGTCTCGCCTCGTGATGGGGTCAGTCTTTTGTCAGCCTCGCCTCGTGATGAGGTAAGTCTGGTGTCAGCCTCACCTCGTGATGGGGTCAGTCTGGTGTCAGCCTCGCCTCGTGATGGGGTCAATCTGGTGTCAGTCTCGCCCCGTGATGGTGTCAGTCTGGTGTAAGCCTCAACTCGTGATGGTGTCAGTCTGGGGTCAGCCTCGCCTCGTGATGAGGTAAGTCTGGTGTCAGCCTCGCCTCTTGATGGGGTCAGTCTGGTGTCAGGCTCGCCTCGTGATGGTGTCAATCTGGTGTCAGCCTCGCCTCGTGATGGGGTCAGTCTGGTGTCAGCCTCGCCTCGTGATGGGGTCAGTCTGGTGTCAGTCTCGCCTCGTGATGGGGTCAGTCTGGTGTCAGCCTCACCTCGTGATGGGGTCAGTCTGGTGTCAGTCTCGCCTCGTGATGGAGTCAGTCTGGTGTCATCCTCGCCTCGTGATGGTGTCAGTCTGGTGTCAGCCTCACATCATGATGGGGTCAGTCTGGTGTCATCTTCGCCTCATGATGGGGTCAGTCTGGTGTCAGCCTCGCCTCGAGATGGGGTCAGTCTGGGGTCAGCCTCGCCCAGTGATGGTGTCAGTCTGGTGTCAGCCTCACCTCGTGATGGGGTCAATCTGGTGTCAGCCTCGCCTCGTGATGGGGTCAGTCTGGTGTCAGCCTCACATCATGATGGTGTCAGTCTGGTGTCAGCCTCGCCTAGTGATGGGGTCAGTCTGGTGTCAGCCTCACATCATGATGGGGTCAGTCTGGTGTCAGCCACGCCTCGTGATGGTGTCAGTCTGGTGTGAGCCTCGCCTCGTGATGGGGTCAGTCTGGTGTCAGCCTCGCCCCGTGATGGGGTCAGTCCTGTGTCAGTCTCGCCTCGTGATGGCGTCAGTCTGGTGTCAGCCTCGCCTCGTGATGGGGTCAGTCTGGTGTCAGACTCGCCCCGTGATGGGGTCAGTCTGGTGTCAGCTTTATATCATGATGGTGTCAGTCTGGTGTCAGCATCGCCTCGTGATGGCGTCAGTCTGGTGTCAGCCTCGCCTCGTGATGGGGTCAGTCTGGTGTCAGCCTCGCCCCGTGATGGGGTCAGTCTGGTGTCAGCTTTATATCATGATGGTGTCAGTCTGGTGTCAGCATCGCCTCGTGATGGGGTCAGTCTGGTGTCAGCCTCACATCATGATGGGGTCAGTCTGGTGTCAGCCACGCCTCGTGATGGTGTCAGTCTGGTGTCAGCCTCGCCTCGTGATGGTGTCAGTCTGGTGTCAGCCTCGCCTCGTGATGGGGTCAGTCTGGTGTCAGCCTCGCCCCGTGATTGGGTCATTCCGGTGTCAGTCTCGCCTCGTGATGGGGTCAGTCTGGTGTCAGCCTCGCCTCGTGATGGTGTCAGTCTGGTGTCAGCCTCGCCTCGTGATGGGGTCAGTCTGGTGTCAGTCTCGTCTCGTGATGGGGTCAGTCTGGTGTCAGCAACGCCTCGTGATGAGGTCAGTCTGGTGTCAGCCTCGCCCCGTGACGGGGTCAGTCTGGTGTCAGCCTCACATCATGATGGTGTCAGTCTGGTGTCAGCCTCGCCTCGTGATGGGGTCAGTCCGGTGTCAGTCTCGCCTCGTGATGGGGTCAGTCTGGTGTCAGCCTCGCCTTGTGATGGGGTCAGTCTGGTGTCAGCCTCACATCGTGATGGGGTCAGTCTGGTGTCAGTCTCGCCTCGTGATGGGGTCAGTCTGGTGTCAGTCTCGCCTCGTGATGGGGTCAGTCTGGTGTCAGCATCGCTTCGTGATGGGGTCAGTCTGGTGTCAGCATCGCCTCGTGATGGGGTCAGTCTGGTGTCAGCATCGCCTCGTGATGGGGTCAGTCTGGTGTCAGCATCGCCTCGTGATGGGGTCAGTCTGGTGTCAGTCTCGCCTCGTGATGGGGTCAGTCTGGTGTCAGCCTCGTCCCGTAATGGGGTCAGTCTGGTGTCAGCCTCACATCATGATGGTGTCAATCTGGTGTCAGCTTTGCCTTGTGATGGTGTCAGTCTGGTGTCAGCCTCGCCTCGTGATGGGGTAAGTCTGGTGTCAGTCTCGCCTCGTGATGGGGTCAGTCTGGTGTCAGCCCCGCCTCGTGACGAGGTCAGTCTGGTGTCAGCCTCGCCTCGTGAGGGGGTCAGTCTGGTGTCAGTCTCGCCTCGTGATGGTGTCAGTCTGGTGTCAGCCTCGCCTTGTGATTGGGTCAGTCTGGTGTCAGCCTCGCCTCGTGATGGGGTCAGTCTGGTGTCAGTCTCGCCTCGTGATGGGGTCAGTCTGGTGTCAGTCTCGCCTTGTGATGGGGTCAGTCTGGTGTCAGCCTCGCCTAGTGATGGGGTCAGTCTGGTGTCAGCCTCACATCATGATGGTGTCAGTCTGGTGTCAGCCTCGCCTCGTGATGGTGTCAGTCTGGTGTCAGCCTCGCCTCGTGATGTGGTCAGTCTGGTGTCAGTCTCGCCTCGTGATGGGGTCAGTCTGGTGTCAGCCTCACATCATGATGGTGTGAGTCTGGTGTCAGCCTCGTCTCGTGATGGTGTCAGTCTGGTGTCAGCCTCGCCTCGTGATGGTGTCAGTCTGGTGTCAGCCTCGCCTCGTGATGGTGTCAGTCTGGTGTCAGCCCCGCCTCGTGATGGGTTCAGTCTGGTGTCAGCCTCGCCTCGTGATGGGGTCAGTCTGGTGTCAGTCTCGCCTCGTGATGGTGTCAGTCTGCTGTCAGTCTCGCCTCGTGATGGGGTCAGTCTGGTGTCAGCCTCGTCCCGTGATGGGGTCAGTCTGGTGTCAGTCTCGCCTCATGAAGGGGTCAGTCTGGTGTCAGTCTCGCCTCGTGATGGGGTCAGTCTGGTGTCAGCATCGCCTCGTGATGGGGTCAGTCTGGTGTCAGCCTCACATCATGATGGGGTCAGTCTGGTGTCAGTCTCGCCTCGTGATGGTGTCAGTCTGGTGTCAGTCTCACCTCGTGATGGGGTCAGTCTGGTGTCAGCCTCGTCCCGTGATGGGGTCAGTCTGGTGTCAGTCTCGCCTCGTGATGGGATCAGTCTGGTGTCAGCCTCGCCTTGTGATGGGGTCAGTCTGGTGTCAGTCTCGCCTTGTGATGGGGACAGTCTGGTGTCAGCCTCACATCATGATGGGGTCAGTCTGGTGTCAGTCTCGCCTCGTGATGGGGTCAGTCTGGTGTCAGTCTCGCCTCGTGATGGGGTTAGTCTGGTGTCAGCCTCGCCCCGTGATGGGGTAAGTCTGGTGTCAGCCTCGCTTCGTGATGGAGTCAGTCTGGTGTCAGCCTCACCTCGTGATGGGGTCAGTCTGGTGTCAGCCTCACATCATGATGGTGTCAGTCTGGTGTCAGCCTCGCCTCGTGATGGGGTCAGTCCGGTGTCAGTCTCGCCTCGTGATGGGGTCAGTCTGGTGTCAGCCTCGCCTCGTGATGGTGTCAGTCTGGTGTCAGCCTCGCCTTGTGATTGGGTCAGTCTGGTGTCAGCCTTGCCTCGTGACGGGGTCAGTCTGGTTTCAGCCTCGCCTCGTGATGGGGTCAGTCTGGTGTCAGCCTCGCCTCTTGATGGGGTCAGTCTGGTGTCAGTCTCGTCTCGTGATGGGGTCAGTCTGGTGTCAGCCTTGCCCCGTGATGGGGTCAGTCTGGTGTCAGCCTCGCCCCGTGACGGGGTCAGTCTGGTGTCAGCCTCGCCTAGTGATGTGGTCAGTCTGGTGTCAGCCTCACATCATGATGGGGTCAGTCTGGTGTCAACCTCGCCTCGTGATGGTGTCAGTCTCGTGTCAGCTTCGCCTTGTGATGTTGTCAGTCTGGTGTCAGCCTCGCCTCGTGATGGGGTCAGTCTGGTGTCAGCCTCGCCTCGTGATGGGGTCAGTCTGGTGTCAACCTCGCCTCGTGATGGGGTCAGTCTCGTGTCAGCCTCGCCTCGTGATGGGGTAAGTCTGGTGTCAGCCTCGCCTAGTGATGGGGTCAGTCTGGTGTCAGCCTCGCCTCGTGATGGGGTCAGTCTGGTGTCAGTCTCGCCTCGTGATGGGGTCAGTCTGGTGTCAGTCTCGCCTCGTGATGGGGTCAGTCTGGTGTCAGCCTCGTCCCGTGATGGGGTCAGTCTGGTGTCAGTCTCGCCTCGTGATGGGGTCAGTCTGGTGTCAGTCTCGCCTCGTGATGGGGTCAGTCTGGTGTCAATCTCGCCTCGTGATGGGGTCAGTCTGGTGTCAGCCTCGCCTAGTGATGGGGTCAGTCTGGTGTCAGCCTCACATCATGATGGGGTCAGTCTGGTGTCAGCCACGCCTCGTGATGGTGTCAGTCTGGTGTGAGCCTCGCCTCGTGATGGGGTCAGTCTGGTGTCAGCCTCGCCCCGTGATGGGGTCAGTCCTGTGTCAGTCTCGCCTCGTGATGGCGTCAGTCTGGTGTCAGCCTCGCCTCGTGATGGTGTCAGTCTGGTGTAAGCCTCGCCTCGTGATGGGGTCAGTCTGTTGTCAGCCTCGCCTCGTGATGGGGTCAGTCTGGTGTCAGTCTCGCCTCGTGATGGGGTCAGTCTGGTGTCAGCTTCGTTTCGTGATGGGGTCAGTCTGGTGTCAGTCTCGTCTCGTGATGGAGTCAGTCTGGTGTCAGCCTCGCCTCGTGATGGGGTCAGTCTGGTTTCAGTCTCGCCTAGTGATGGGGTCAGTCTGGTGTCAGCCTCACATCATGATGGTGTCAGTCTGGTGTCAGCCTCGCCTCGTGATGGTGTCAGTCTGGTGTCAGCCTCGCTAGTGATGGGGTCAGTCTGGTGTCAATCTCGCCTCGTGATGGAGTCAGTCTGGTGTCAGTTTCGCCTCGTGATGGGGTCAGTCTGGTGTCAGCCTCACATCATGATGGTGTCAGTCTGGTGTCAGCCTCGCCTCGTGATGGGGTCAGTCTGGTGTCAGCCTCACATCATGATGGTGTCAGTCTGGTGTCAGCCTCGCCTCGTGATGGGGTCAGTCTGGTGTCAGCCTCGCCTAGTGATGGTGTCAGTCTGGTGTCAGCCTCACATCATGATGGTGTCAGTCGGGTGTCAGTCTCGCCTCGTGATGGGGTCAGTCTAGTGTAAGCCTCACCTCGTGATGGGGTCAGTCTGGGGTCAGCCTTGCCTCGTGATGAGGTAAGTCTGGTGTCAGCCTCACCTCGTGATGGGGTCAGTCTGGTGTCAGCCTCGCCTCGTGATGGGGTCAGTCTGGTGTCAGTCTCGCCCCGTGATGGTGTCAGTCTGGTGTAAGCCTCACCTCGTGATGGGGTCAGTCTGGTCTCAGCCTCGCCTAGTGATAGGGTCAGTCTGGTGTCAGCCTCGCCTCGTGATGGAGTCAGTCTGGTGTCAGCCTCACATCATGATGGTGTCAGTCTGGTATCAGCCTCGCCTCGTGATGGGGTCAGTGTGGTGTCAGCCTCGCCTCGTGATGGGGTCAGTCTGATGTCAGCCTCGCCTCGTGATGGGGTCAGTCTGGTGTCAGTCTCGCCCCGTGATGGTGTCAGTCTGGTGTAAGCCTCACCTCGTGATGGGGTCAGTCTGGTCTCAGCCTCGCCTAGTGATAGGGTCAGTCTGGTGTCAGCCTCGCCTCGTGATGGAGTCAGTCTGGTGTCAGCCTCACATCATGATGGTGTCAGTCTGGTATCAGCCTCGCCTCGTGATGGGGTCAGTCTGGTGTCAGCCTTGCCTCGTGATGGGGTCAGTCTGATGTCAGCCTCGCCTCGTGATGGGGTCAGTCTGGTGTCAGCCTCGCCTCGTGATGGGGACAGTCTGGTGGCAGCCTCACATCGTGATGGTGTCAGTCTGGTGTCAGCCTCGCCTCGTGATGGTGTCAGTCTGGTGTCAGCCTCGCTAGTGATGGGGTCAGTCTGGTGTCAGCCTCGCTAGTGATGGGGTCAGTCTGGTGTCAGTCTCGCCTCGTGATGGAGTCAGTCTGGTGTCAGCATCGCCTCGTGATGGGGTCAGTCTGGTGTCAGCCTCACATCATGATGGTGTCAGTCTGGTGTCAGCCTCGCCTCGTGATGGGTTCAGTCTGGTGTCAGCCTCGCCTAGTGATGTTGTCAGTCTGGTGTCAGCCTCACATCATGATGGTGTCAGTCTGGTGTCAGCCTCGCCTCGTGATGGGGTCAGTCTGGTGTCAGTCTCGCCTCGTGATGGGGTTAGTCTGGTGTCAGTCTCGCCTAGTGATGGGGTCAGTCTGGTGTCAGCCTCACATCGTAATGGTGTCAGTCCGGTGTCAGCCTCGCCTCGTGATGGTGTCTGTCCGGTGTCAGCCTCGCCTCGTGATGGTGTCAGTCCGGTGTCAGCCTCGCCTCGTGATGGTGTCAGTCCGGTTTCAGCCTCGCCTCGTAATGGGGTCAGTCCGGTGTCAGCCTCGCCTCGTGATGGGGTCAGTTCAGTGTCAGCCTCGCCTCGTGATGGGGTCAGTCCGGTGTCAGCGTCGCCACGTGATGGTGTCAGTCCGGTGTCAGCCTCACATCGTGATGGGGTCAGTCTGGTGTCAGCCTCGCCTCGTGATGGGGTCAGTCTGGTGTCAGCCTCACATCATGATGGTGTCAATCTGGTGTCAGCTTCGCCTTGTGATGGTGTCAGTCTGGTGTCAGCCTTGCCTCGTGATGGGGTAAGTCTGGTGTCAGTCTCGCCTCGTGATGGGGTCAGTCTGGTGTCAGCCTCGCCTCGTGATGGGGTCAGTCTGGTGTCAGTCTCGCCTCGTGATGGGGTCAGTCTGGTGTCAGCTTCGTCTCGTGATGGGGTCAGTCTGGTGTCAGTCTCGTCTCGTGATGGAGTCAGTCTGGAGTCAGCCTCGCCTCGTGATGGGGTCAGTCTGGTTTCAGTCTCGCCTAGTGATGGGGTCAGTCTGGTGTCAGCCTCACATCATGATGGTGTCAGTCTGGTGTAAGCCTCGCCTCGTGATGGGGTCAGTCTGTTGTCAGCCTCGCCTCGTGATGGGGTCAGTCTGGTGTCAGTCTCGCCTCGTGATGGGGTCAGTCTGGTGTCAGCCTCACATCATGATGGTGTCAATCTTGTGTCAGCTTCGCCTTGTGATGGTGTCAGTCTGGTGTCAGCCTCTCCTCGTGATGGGGTCAGTCTGGTGTCAGTCTCGCCTCGTGATGGGGTCAGTCTGGTGTCAGCCTCGCCTCGTGATGGGGTCAGTCTGGTGTCAGCCTCGCCTCGTGATGGGGTCAGTCTGGTGTCAGCCTCGCCTCGTGATGGGGTCAGTCTGGTGTCAGCCTCGCCTAGTGATGGGGTCAGTCTGGTGTCAGCCTCGCCTCGTGATGGGGTCTGTCTGGTGTCAGTCTCGCCTCGTGATGGGGTCAGTCTGGTGTCAGTCTCGCCTCGTGATGGGGTCAGTCTGGTGTCAGTCTCGCCTCGTGATGGGGTCAGTCTGGTGTCAGCCTCACATTATGATGGTGTCAGTCTGGTGTCAGCCTCGCCTCGTGATGGTGTCAGTCTGGTGTCAGCCTCGCCTCGTGATGGGGTCAGTCTGGTGTCAGCCTCGCCTAGTGATGGGGTTAGTCTGGTGTCAGCCTCACATCATGATGGGGTCAGTCTGGTGTCAGTCACGTCTCGTGATGGTGTCAGTCTGGTGTCAGCCTCACCTCGAGATGGTGTCAGTCTGGTATAAGCCTCGCCTAGTGATAGGGTCAGTCTGGTGTCAGCCTCGCCTCGTGATGGGGTCAGTCTGGTGTCAGCCTCACATCATGATGGTGTCAGTCTGGTGTCAGCCTCGCCTCGTGATGGGGTCAGTCTGGTGTCAGCCTCGCCTCGTGATGGTGTCAGTCTGGTGTAAGCCTCACATCGTGATGGTGTCAGTCTGGTGTCAGCCTCGCCTCGTGATGGGGTCAGTCTGGTGTCAGTCTCGCCTCGTGATGGGGTCAGTCTGGTGTCAGCCTCACATTATGATGGTGTCAGTCTGGAGTCAGCCTCGCCTCGTGATGGTGTCAGTCTTGTGTCAGCCTCGCCTCGTGATGGGGTCAGTCTGGTGTCAGCCTCGCCTAGTGATGGGGTCAGTCTGGTGTCAGCCTCACATCATGATGGTGTCAGTCTGGTGTCAGCCTTGCCTCGTGACGGGTTCAGTCTGGTTTCAGCCTCGCCTCGTGATGGGGTCAGTCTGGTGTCAGCCTCGGCTCTTGATGGGGTCAGTCTGGTGTCAGCCTCGCCTCGTGATGGGATCAGTCTGGTGTCAGCCTCGCCTCGTGATGGGGTCAGTCTGGTGTCAGTCTCGCCTCGTGATGGGGTCAGTCTGGTGTCAGCCTCACATCATGATGGGGTCAGTCTGGTGTCAGCCTCGCCTCGTGATCGTGTCAGTCTGGTTTCAGCCTCGCCTCGTGATGGGGTCAGTCTGGTGTCAGCCTCGCCCCGTGACGGGGTCAGTCTGGTGTCAGCCTCGCCTCGTGATGGGGTCAGTCTGGTGTCAGCCTCGCCTCGTGATGGGGTCAGTCTGGTGTCAGCCTCGCCTCGTGATAGGGTCAGACTGGTGTCAGCCTCACATCATGATGGGGTCAGTCTGGTGTCAGCCTCGCCTCGTTATGTGGTCAGTCTGGTGTCAGCCTCACCTCGAGATGGTGTCAGTCTGGTATAAGCCTCGCCTAGTGATAGGGTCAGTCTGGTGTCAGCCTCGCCTCGTGATGGGGTCAGTCTGGTGTCAGCCTCGCCTCATGATGGGGTCAGTCTGGTGTCAGCCTCACATCATGATGGTGTCAGTCTGGTGTCAGCCTCGCCTCGTGATGGGGTCAGTCCGGTGTCAGTCTCGCCTCGTGATGGTGTCAGTCTGGTTTCAGCCTCGCCTTGTGATTGGGTCAGTGTGGTGTCAGCCTTGCCTCGTGACGGGTTCAGTCTGGTTTCAGCCTCGCCTCGTGATGGGGTCAGTCTGGTGTCAGCCTCGGCTCTTGATGGGGTCAGTCTGGTGTCAGTCTCGTCTCGTGATGGGGCCAGTCTGGTGGCAGCCTCGCCCCGTGATGGGGTCAGTCTGGTGTCAGCCTCGCCCCGTGACGGGGTCAGTCTGGTGTCAGCCTCACATCATGATGGTGTCAATCTTGTGTCAGCTTCGCCTTGTGATGGTGTCAGTCTGGTGTCAGCCTCTCCTCGTGATGGGGTCAGTCTGGTGTCAGTCTCGCCTCGTGATGGGGTCAGTCTGGTGTCAGTCTCGCCTCGTGATGGGGTCAGTCTGGTGTCAGTCTCGCCTCGTGATGGGGTCAGTCTGGTGTCAGCCTCACATTATGATGGTGTCAGTCTGGTGTCAGCCTCGCCTCGTGATTGTGTCAGTCTGGTGTCAGCCTCGCCTCGTGATGGGGTCAGTCTGGTGTCAGCCTCTCCTAGTGATGGGGTCAGTCTGGTGTCAGCCTCACATCATGATGGGGTCAGTCTGGTGTCAGCCTCGCCTCGTGATGGGTTCAGTCTGGTGTCAGCCTCGCCTCGTGATGGGGTCAGTCTGGCGTCAGTCTCGCCTCTTGATGGGGTCAGTCTGGTTTCAGCCTCACATCGTGATGCTGTCAGTCTGGTGTCAGCCTCGCCTCGTAATGGGGTCAGTCTGGTGTCAGCCTCGCCTCGTGATGGTGTCAGTCTGGTGTCAGCCTCACATCGTGATGGTGTCAGTCTGGTGTCAGCCTCGCCTCCTGATGGGGTCAGTCTGGTGTCAGCCTCACATCATGATGGTGTCAGTCTGGTGTTAGCCTCGCCTCGTGATGGGGTCAGTCCGGTGTCAGTCTCGCCTCGTGATGGGGTCAGTCTGGTGTCAGCCTCACCTCGTGATGGGGTCAGTCCGGTGTCAGCCTCGCCTCGTGATGGGGTCAGTCCGGTGTCAGTCTCGCCTCATGATGGGGTCAGTCTGGTGTCAGCCTCGCCTCGTGATGGGGTCAGTCCGGTGTCAGTCTCGCCTCGTGATGGGGTCAGTCTGGTGTCAGCCTCACCTCGTGATGGGGTCAGTCCGGTGTCAGCCTCGCCTCGTGATGGGGTCAGTCCGGTGTCAGTCTCGCCTCATGATGGGGTCAGTCTGGTGTCAGCCTCGCCTCGTGATGGGGTCAGTCTGGTGTCAGCCTTGCCTCGTGACGGGTTCAGTCTGGTTTCAGCCTCGCCTCGTGATGGGGTCAGTCTGGTGTCAGCCTCGGCTCTTGATGGGGTCAGTCTGGTGTCAGTCTCGTCTCGTGATGGGGCCAGTCTGGTGTCAGCCTCGCCCCGTGATGGGGTCAGTCTGGTGTCAGCCTCGCCCGTGACGGGGTCAGTCTGGTGTCAGCCTCACATCATGATGGTGTCAATCTTGTGACAGCTTCGCCTTGTGATGGTGTCAGTCTGGTGTCAGCCTCGCTTCGTGATGGGGTCAGTCTGGTGTCAGCCTCGCCTCGTGATGGGGTCAGTCTGGTGTCAGCCTCGCCTCGTGATGGGGTCAGTCTGGTGTCAGCCTCGCCTCGTGATGGGGTCAGTCTGGTGTCAGCCTCGCCTAGTGATGGGGTCAGTCTGGTGTCAGCCTCGCCTCGTGATGGGGTCAGTTGGTGTCAGTCTCGCCTCGTGATGGGGTCAGTCTGGTGTCAGTCTCGCCTCGTGATGGGGTCAGTCTGGTGTCAGTCTCGCCTTGTGATGGGGTCAGTCTGGTGTCAGCCTCACATTATGATGGTGTCAGTCTGGTGTCAGCCTCGCCTCGTGATGGTGTCAGTCTGGTGTCAGCCTCGCCTAGTGATGGGGTTAGTCTGGTGTCAGCCTCACATCATGATGGTGTCAGTCTGGTGTCAGCCTCGCCTCCTGATGGGGTCAGTCTGGTGTCAGCCTCGCCTCGTGATGGGGTCAGTCTGGTGTCAGCCTCGCCTCATGATTGGGTCAGTCTGGTGTCAGCCTCACATCATGATGGTGTCAGTCTGGTGTCAGCCTCGCCTCCTGATGGGGTCAGTCTGGTGTCAGCCTCGCCTCGTGATGGTGTCAGTCTGGTGTCAGCCTCACATCATGATGGTGTCAGTCTGGTGTCAGCCTCGCCTCCTGATGGGGTCAGTCTGGTGTCAGCCTCGCCTCGTGATGGGGTCAGTCTGGTGTCAGCCTCGCCTCGTGATTGGGTCAGTCTGGTGTCAGCCTCGCCTCGTGATGGGGTCAGTCTGGTGTCAGCCTCGCCTCGTGATGGGGTCAGTCTGGTGTCAGCCTCGCCTCGTGATGGGTTCAGTCTGGTGTCAGCCTTGCCTCGTGATGGTGTCAGTCTGATGTCAGCCTCGCCTCGTGATGGGGTCAGTTTGGTGTCAGCCTCGCCTCGTGATGGTGTCAGTCTGGTGTCAGCCTCGCCTAGTGATAGGGTCAGTCTGGTGTCAGCCTTGCCTCGTGATGGGGTCAGTCTGGAGTCAGCCTCACATCATGATGGTGTCAGTCTGGTGTTAGCCTCGCCTCGTGATGGGGTCAGTCCGGTGTCAGTCTCGCCTCGTGATGGGGTCAGTCTGGTGTCAGTCTCGCCTCGTGATGGGGTCAGTCTGGTGTCAGTCTCGCCTCGTGATGGGGTCAGTCTGGTGTCAGTCTCGCCTTGTGATGGGGTCAGTCTGGTGTCAGCCTCACATTATGATGGTGTCAGTCTGGAGTCAGCCTCGCCTCGTGATGGTGTCAGTCTTGTGTCAGCCTCGCCTCGTGATGGGGTCAGTCTGGTGTCAGCCTCGCCTAGTGATGGGGTCAGTCTGGTGTCAGCCTCACATCATGATGGTGTCAGTCTGGTGTCAGCCTTGCCTCGTGACGGGTTCAGTCTGGTTTAAGCCTCGCCTCGTGATGGGGTCAGTCTGGTGTCAGCCTCGGCTCTTGATGGGGTCAGTCTGGTGTCAGTCTCGTCTCGTGATGGGGCCAGTCTGGTGTCAGCCTCGCCCCGTGATGGGGTCAGTCTGGTGTCAGCCTCGCCCCGTGACGGGGTCAGTCTGGTGTCAGCCTCACATCATGATGGTGTCAATCTTGTGTCAGCTTCGCCTTGTGATGGTGTCAGTCTGGTGTCAGCCTCGCTTCGTGATGGGGTCAGTCTGGTGTCAGCCACGTCTCGTGATGGTGTCAGTCTGGTGTCAGCCTCGCCTCGTGATGGGGTCAGTCTGGTGTCAGCCTCGCCTCGTGATGGGGTCAGTCTGGTGTCAGCCTCACATCATGATGGGGTCAGTCTGGTGTCAGCCACGTCTCGTGATGGGGTCAGTCTGGTGTCAGCCTCGGCTCTTGATGGGGTCAGTCTGGTGTCAGTCTCGTCTCGTGATGGGGCCAGTCTGGTGTCAGCCTCGCCCCGTGATGGGGTCAGTCTGGTGTCAGCCTCGCCCCGTGACGGGGTCAGTCTGGTGTCAGCCTCACATCATGATGGTGTCAATCTTGTGTCAGCTTCGCCTTGTGATGGTGTCAGTCTGGTGTCAGCCTCGCTTCGTGATGGGGTCAGTCTGGTGTCAGCCTCGCCTCGTGATGGGGTCAGTCTGGTGTCAGCCTCGCCTCGTGAAGGGGTCAGTCTGGTGTCAGCCTCGCCTCGTGATGGGGTCAGTCTGGTGTCAGCCTCGCCTAGTGATGGGGTCAGTCTGGTGTCAGCCTCTCCTCGTGATGGGGTCAGTCTGGTGTCAGTCTCGCCTCGTGATGGGGTCAGTCTGGTGTCAGTCTCGCCTCGTGATGGGTTCAGTCTGGTGTCAGCCTCACATTATGATGGTGTCAGTCTGGTGTCAGCCTCGCCTCGTGATGGTGTCTGTCTGGTGTCAGCCTCACCTCGTGATGGGGTCAGTCTGGTGTCAGCCTCGCCTAGTGATGGGGTCAGTCTGGTGTCAGCCTCACATCATGATGGGGTCAGTCTGGTGTCAGCCACGTCTCGTGATGGTGTCAGTCTGGTGTCAGCCTCGCCTCGTGATGGGGTCAGTCTGGTGTCAGCCTCGCCCCGTGATGGGGTCAGTCCTGTGTCAGTCTCGCCTCGTGATGGCGTCAGTCTGGTGTCAGCCTCGCCTCGTGATGGGGTCAGTCTGGTGTCAGCCTCGCCCCGTGACGGGGTCAGTCTGGAGTCAGCCTCGCCTCGTGATGGGGTCAGTCTGGTGTCAGCCTCGCCTCGTGATGGGGTCAGTCTGGTGTCAGCCTCGCCTCGTGATGGGGTCAGACTGGTGTCAGCCTCACATCATGATGGGGTCAGTCTGGTGTCAGCCTCGCCTCGTTATGTGGTCAGTCTGGTGTCAGCCTCGCCTCGAGATGGTGTCAGTCTGGTATAAGCCTCGCCTAGTGATAGGGTCAGTCTGGTGTCAGCCTCGCCTCGTGATGGGGTCAGTCTGGTGTCAGCCTCACATCATGATGGTGTCAGTCTGGTGTCAGCCTCGCCTCGTAATGGGGTCAGTCTGGTGTCAGCCTCGCCTCGTGATGGGGTCAGTCCGGTGTCAGTCTCGCCTCGTGATGGGGTCAGTCTGGTGTCAGCCTCGCCTCGTGATGCGGTCAGTCTGGTGTCAGCCTCACATCATGATGGTGTCAGTCAGGTGTCAGCCTCGCCTCGTGATGGGGTCAGTCTGGTGTCAGCCTCGCCTAGTGATAGGGTCAGTCTGGTGTCAGCCTCGCCTCGTGATGGGGTCAGTCTGGTGTCAGCCTCACATCATGATGGTGTCAGTCTGGTGTCAGCCTCGCCTCGTGATGGGGTCAGTCTGGTGTCAGCCTCGCCTCGTGATGGTGTCAGTCTTGTGTCAGCCTCACCTCGTGATGGGATCTGTCTGGTGTCAGCCTCACATCATGATGGTGTCAGTCAGGTGTCAGCCTCGCCTCGTGATGGGGTCAGTCTGGTGTCAGCCTCGCCTAGTGATAGGGTCAGTCTGGTGTCAGCCTCGCCTCGTGATGGGGTCAGTCTGGTGTCAGCCTCACATCATGATGGTGTCAGTCTGGTGTCAGCCTCGCCTCGTGATGGGGTCAGTCTGGTGTCAGCCTTGCCTCGTGATGGGGTCAGTCTGGTGTCAGCCTCGCCTAGTGATGGGGTCAGTCTGGTGTCAGCCTCACATCATGATGGTGTCAGTCAGGTGTCAGCCTCGCCTCGTGATGGGATCAGTCTGGTGTCAGCCTCGCCTCGTGATGGGGTCAGTCTGGTGTCAGCCTCGCCTCGTGATGGGGTCAGTCTGGTGTCAGCCTCGCCTCGTAATGGGGTCAGTCTGGTGTCAGCCTCGCCTCGTGATGGGGTCAGTCTGGTGTCAGCCTCGCCTCGTGATGGGGTCAGTCTGGTGTCAGTCTCGCCTCATGATGGGGTCAGTCTGGTGTCAGCCTCACATCATGATGGTGTCAGTCTGGTGTCAGCCTCGCCTCGTGATGGTGTCAGTCTGGTGTCAGCCTCACCTCGTGATGGTGTCCGTCTGGTGTCAGTCTCGCCTCGTGATGGGGTCAGTCTGGTGTCAGCCTCACATCATGACGGGGTCAGTCTGGTGTCAGCCACGTCTCGTGATGGTGTCAGTCTGGTGTCAGCCTCGCCTCGTGATGGGGTCAGTCTGGTGTCAGCCTCGCCCCGTGATGGGGTCAGTCCTGTGTCAATCTCGCCTCGTGATGGCGTCAGTCTGGTGTCAGCCTCGCCTCGTGATGGGGTCAGTCTGGTGTCAGCCTCGCCCCGTGACGGGGTGAGTCTGGTGTCAGCCTCGCCTCGTGATGGGGTCAGTCTGGTGTCAGCCTCGCCTCGTGATGGGGTCAGTCTGGTGTCAGCCTCGCCTCGTGATGGGGTCAGACTGGTGTCAGCCTCGCCTCGTTATGTGGTCAGTCTCGTGTCAGCCTCGCCTTGAGATGGTGTCAGTCTTGCATAAGCCTCGCCTAGTGATAGGGTCAGTCTGGTGTCAGCCTCGCCTCGTGATAGGGTCAGTCTGGTGTCAGCCTCACATCATGATGGTGTCAGTCTGGTGTCAGCCTCGCCTCGTGATGGGGTCAGTCTGGTGTCAGTCTCGCCTAGTGATGGTGTCAGTCTAGTGTCAGCCTCACATCATGATGAGGTCAGTCTGGTGTCAGCCTCGCCTCGTGATGGGATCAGTCTGGTGTCAGCCTCGCCTCGTGATGGGGTCAGTCTGGTGTCAGTCTCGCCTCGTGATGGGGTCAGTCTGGTGTCAGTCTCGCCTCGTGATGGGGTCAGTCTGGTGTCCGCCTCGCCTCGTGATCGTGTCAGTCTGGGGTCAGCCTCGCCTCATGATGGGGTCAGTCTGGTGTCAGCCTCGCCCAGTGATGGGGTCAGTCTGGTGTCAGCCTCGCCTCGTGATGGGATCAGTCTGGTGTCAGCCTCGCCTCGTGATGGGGTCAGTCTGGTGTCAGCCTCGCCTCGTGATGGGGTCAGTCTGGTGTCAGTCTCGCCTCGTGATGGGGTCAGTCTGGTGTCAGCCTCGCCTCGTGATGGGGTCAGTCTGGTGTCAGCCTCGCCTCGTGATGGGGTCAGTCTGGTGTCAGCCTCGCCTCGTGATGGGGTCAGTCTGGTGTCAGCCTCGCCCCGTGATGGGGTCAGTCTGGTGTCAGCCTCGCCTCGTGATGGTGTCAGTCTGGTTTCAGCCTCGCCTTGTGATTGGGTCAGTCTGGTGTCAGCCTTGCCTCGTGACGGGTTCAGTCTGGTTTCAGCCTCGCCTCGTGATGGGGTCAGTCTGGTGTCAGCCTCGGCTCTGGATGGGGTCAGTCTGGTGTCAGTCTCGTCTCGTGATGGGGCCAATCTGGTGTCAGCCTCGCCCCGTGATGGGGTCAGTCTGGTGTCAGCCTCGCCCCGTGACGGGGTCAGTCTGGTGTCAGCCTCACATCATGATGGTGTCAATCTTGTGTCAGCTTCGCCTTGTGATGGTGTCAGTCTGGTGTCAGCCTCGCTTCGTGATGGGGTCAGTCTGGTGTCAGCCTCGCCTCGTGATGGGGTCAGTCTGGTGTCAGCCTCGCCTCGTGATGGGGTCAGTCTGGTGTCAGCCTCGCCTCGTGATGGGGTCAGTCTGGTGTCAGTCTCGCCTCGTGATGGGGTCAGTCTGGTGTCAGCCTCGGCTCTTGATGGGGTCAGTCTGGTGTCAGTCTCGTATCTTGATGGGGCCAGTCTGGTGTCAGCCTCGCCCCGTGATGGGGTCAGTCTGGTGTCAGCCTCACCCCGTGACGGGGTCAGTCTGGTGTCAGCCTCACATCATGATGGTGTCAATCTTGTGTCAGCTTCGCCTTGTGATGGTGTCAGTCTGGTGTCAGCCTCGCTTCGTGATGGGGTCAGTCTGGTGTCAGCCTCGCCTCGTGATGGGGTCAGTCTGGTGTCAGCCTCGCCTCGTGATGGGGTCAGTCTGGTGTCAGCCTCACATCATGATGGTGTCAGTCTGGTGTCAGCCTCGCCTCGTGATGGGGTCAGTCTGGTGTCAGCCTTGCCTCGTGATGGGGTCAGTTTGGTGTCAGCCTCGCCTCTTCATGGGGTCAGTCTGGTGTCAGCCTCACATCATGATGGTGTCAGTCTGGTGTCAGCCTCGCCTCGTGATGGTGTCAGTCTGGTGTCAGCCTCGCCCCGTGATGGTGTCAGTCTGGTGTCAGCCTCGCCTCGTGATGCTGTCAGTCTGCTGTCAGCCTCGCCTCGTGATGGGGTCAGTCTGGTGTAAGCCTCGCCTAGTGATGGGGTCAGTCTGGTGTCAGCCTCACATCATGATGGGGTCAGTCTGGTGTCAGTCTCGCCTCGTGATGGTGTCAGTCTGGTGTCAGCCTCACCTCATGATGGGGTCAGTCTGGTGTCAGCCTCGCCTCGTGATGGGGTCAGTCTGGTGTCAGCCTCGCCTCGTGATGGGGTCAGTCTGGTGTCAGCCTCGCCTCGTGATGGGGTCAGTCTGGTGTCAGCCTCACATCATGATGGTGTCAGTCTGGTGTCAGCCTCGACTCGTGATGGTGTCAGTCTTGTATCAGCCTCGCCTCGTGATGAAGTCAGTCTGGTGTCAGCCTCACATCATGATGGTGTCAGTCTGGTGTCAGCCTCGACTCGTGATGGTGTCAGTCTTGTATCAGCCTCGCCTCGTGATGAGGTCAGTCTGGTGTCAGCCTCACATCATGATGGGGTCAGTCTGGTGTCATCCTCGCCTCGTGATGGGGTCAGTCTGGTGTCAGCCTCGCCTCGTGATGGGGTCAGTCTGGTGTCAGCCTCGCCTCGTGATGGTGTCAGTCTGGTGTCAGCCTCGCCTCGTGATTGGGTCAGTCCGGTGTCAGTCTCGCCTCGTGATGGTGTCAGTCAGGTGTCAGCCTCGCCTCGTGATGGGGTCAGTGTGGTGTCAGCCACGCCTGGTGATGGGGTTAGTCTGGTGTCAGCCTCGCCTCGTAATGGGGTCAGTCTGGTGTCAGCCTCGCCTCGTGATGGGGTCAGTCTGGTGTCAGCCTCGCCTCGTGATGGGGTCAGTCTGGTGTCAGCCTCACATCATGATGGTGTCAGTCTGGTGTCAGCCTCGACTCGTGATGGTGTCAGTCTTGTATCAGCCTCGCCTCGTGATGAAGTCAGTCTGGTGTCAGCCTCACATCATGATGGTGTCAGTCTGGTGTCAGCCTCGACTCGTGATTTTGTCAGTCTTGTATCAGCCTCGCCTCGTGATGAGGTCAGTCTGGTGTCAGCCTCACATCATGATGGGGTCAGTCTGGTGTCAGCCTCGCCTCGTGATGGGGTCAGTCTGGTGTCAGCCTCGCCTCGTGATGGGGTCAGTCTGGTGTCAGCCTCGCCTCGTGATTGGGTCAGTCCGGTGTCAGTCTCGCCTCGTGATGGTGTCAGTCTGGTGTCAGCCTAGCCTCGTGATGGGGTCAGTCTGGTGTCAGCCTCACCTCGTGATGGGGTCAGTCTGGTGTCAGCCTCGCCTCGTGATGGGGTCAGTCTGGTGTCAGCCTCGCCTCGTGATGGGGTCAGTCTGGTGTCAGCCTCACATCATGATGGTGTCAGTGTGGAGTCAGCCTCGCCTCGTGATGAGGTCAGTCTGGTGTCAACCTCACATCATGATGGGGTCAGTCTGGTGTCAGTCTCGCCTCGTGATGGTGTCAGTCTGGTGTCAGCCTCGCCTCGTGATGGGGTCAGTCTGGTGTCAGCCTCGCCTCGTGATGGGGTCAGTCTGGTGTCAGTCTCGCCTCGTGATGGGGTCAGTCTGGTGTCAGTCTCGCCTTGTGATGGGGTCAGTCTGGTGTCAGCCTCACATCATGATGGTGTCAGTCTGGGGTCAGCCTCGCCTCGTGATCGTGTCAGTCTGGTGTCAGCCTCGCCTCGTGATGAGGTCAGTCTGGTGTCAGCCTCACATCATGATGGTGTCAGTCTGGTGTCAGCCTCGCCTCGTGATGGTGTCAGTCTGGTGTCAGCCTCGACTCGTGATGGTGTCAGTCTTGTATCAGCCTCGCCTCGTGATGAAGTCAGTCTGGTGTGAGCCTCACATCATGATGGTGTCAGTCTGGTGTCAGCCTCGACTCGTGATGGTGTCAGTCTTGTATCAGCCTCGCCTCGTGATGAGGTCAGTCTGGTGTCAGCCTCACATCATGATGGGGTCAGTCTGGTGTCAGCCTCGCCTCGTGATGGGGTCAGTCTGGTGTCAGCCTCACATCATGATGGTGTCAGTTTGGTGTCAGCCTCGCCTCGTGATGGGGTCAGTCTGGTGTCAGCCTCGCCTCGTGATAGTGTCAGTCTGGTGTCAGCCTCGCCTCGTGATGGGGTCAGTCTGGTGTCAGCCTCACATCGTGATGGTGTCAGTCTGGTGTCAGCCTCGCCTCGTGATGGGGTCAGTCGGGTTTCAGCCTCGCCTCGTGATGGTGTCAGTCTGGTGTCAGCCTCGCCTAGTGATAGGGTCAGTCTGGTGTCAGCCTCGCCTCATGATGGGGTCAGTCTGGTGTCAGCCTCACATCATGATGGTGTCAGTCTGGTGTCAGCCTCGCCTCGTGATGGGGTCAGTCTGGTGTCAGTCTCAACTCGTGATGGGGTCAGTCTGGTGTCAGCCTCACATCATGATGGTGTCAGTCTGGTGTCAGCCTCGCCTCGTGATGGGGTCAGTCTGGTGTCAGCCTCGCTTCGAGATGGGGTCAGTCTGGTGTCAGTCTCGCCTCGTGATGGTGTCAGCCTGGTGTCAGCCTCACATCATGATGGTGTCAGTCTGGTGTCAGCCTTGCCTCGTGATGGTGTCAGTCTGCTGTCAGCCTCGCCTCGTGATGGTGTCAGTCTGGTGTCAGCCTCGCCTAGTGATGGGGTCAGTCTGGTGTCAGCCTCACATCATGATGGGGTCAGTCTGGTGTCAGTCTCGCCTAGTGATGGGGTCAGTCTGGTGTCAGCCTCGCCTCGTGATGGTGTCAGTCTGGTGTCAGCCTCGCCTCGTAATGGGGTCAGTCTGGTGTCAGCCACGCCTCGTGATGGGGTCAGTCTGGTGTCAGCCTCGCCTCGTGATGGGGTCAGTTTGGTGTCAGCCTCGCCTCGTGATGGGGTCAGTCTGGTGTCAGCCTCACATCATGATGGTGTCAGTCAGGTGTCAGCCCATCATCATGATGGTGTCAGTCTGGTGTCAGCCTCGCCTCGTGATGGTGTCAGTTTGGTGTCAGCCTCGCCTAGTGATAGGGTCAGTCTGGTGTCAGCCTCGCCTCATGATGGGGTCAGTTTGGTGTCAGCCTCGCCTCTTCATGGGGTCAGTCTGGTGTCAGCCTCACATCATGATGGTGTCAGTCTGGTGTCAGCCTCGCCTCGTGATGGTGTCAGTCTGGTGTCAGCCTCGCCCCGTGATGGTGTCAGTCTGGTGTCAGCCTCGCCTCGTGATGCTGTCAGTCTGCTGTCAGCCTCGCCTCGTGATGGGGTCAGTCTGGTGTAAGCCTCGCCTAGTGATGGGGTCAGTCTGGTGTCAGCCTCACATCATGATGGGGTCAGTCTGGTGTCAGTCTCGCCTCGTGATGGTGTCAGTCTGGTGTCAGCCTCGCCTCATGATGGGGTCAGTCTGGTGTCAGCCTCGCCTCGTGATGGGGTCAGTCTGGTGTCAGCCTCGCCTCGTGATGGTGTCAGTCTGGTGTCAGTCTCGCCTCGTGATGGTGTCAGTCTCGCCTCGTGATGGGGTCAGTCTGGTGTCAGCCTCACATCATGATGGTGTCAGTCTGGTGTAAGCCTCGCCTCGTGATGGGGTCAGTCTGGTGTCAGCCTCGCCTCGTGATGGGGTCAGTCTGGTGTCAGCCTCGCCTCTTCATGGGGTCAGTCTGGTGTCAGCCTCACATCATGATGGTGTCAGTCTGGTGTCAGCCTCGCGTCGTGATGGGGTCAGTCGGGTTTCAGCCTCGCCTCGTGATGGTGTCAGTCTGGTGTCAGCCTCGCCTAGTGATAGGGTCAGTCTGGTGTCAGCCTCGCCTCGTGATGGGGTCAGTCTGGTGTCAGCCTCACATCATGATGGTGTCAGTCTGGTGTCAGCCTCGCCTCGTGATGGGGTCAGTCTGGTGTCAGTCTCGACTCGTGATGGGGTCAGTCTGGTGTCAGCCTCACATCATGATGGTGTCAGTCTGGAGGCAGCCTCGCCTCGTGATGGTGTCAGTCTGGTGTCAGCCTCGACTCGTGATGGTGTCAGTCTTGTATCAGCCTCGCCTCGTGATGAAGTCAGTCTGGTGTGAGCCTCACATCATGATGGTGTCAGTCTGGTGTCAGCCTCGACTCGTGATGGTGTCAGTCTTGTATCAGCCTCGCCTCGTGATGAGGTCAGTCTGGTGTCAGCCTCACATCATGATGGGGTCAGTCTGGTGTCAGCCTCGCCTCGTGATGGGGTCAGTCTGGTGTCAGCCTCACATCATGATGGTGTCAGTTTGGTGTCAGCCTCGCCTCGTGATGGGGTCAGTCTGGTGTCAGCCTCGCCTCGTGATAGTGTCAGTCTGGTGTCAGCCTCGCCTCGTGATGGGGTCAGTCTGGTGTCAGCCTCACATCGTGATGGTGTCAGTCTGGTGTCAGCCTCGCCTCGTGATGGGGTCAGTCGGGTTTCAGCCTCGCCTCGTGATGGTGTCAGTCTGGTGTCAGCCTCGCCTAGTGATAGGGTCAGTCTGGTGTCAGCCTCGCCTCATGATGGGGTCAGTCTGGTGTCAGCCTCACATCATGATGGTGTCAGTCTGGTGTCAGCCTCGCCTCGTGATGGGGTCAGTCTGGTGTCAGTCTCAACTCGTGATGGGGTCAGTCTGGTGTCAGCCTCACATCATGATGGTGTCAGTCTGGTGTCAGCCTCGCCTCGTGATGGGGTCAGTCTGGTGTCAGCCTCGCTTCGAGATGGGGTCAGTCTGGTGTCAGTCTCGCCTCGTGATGGTGTCAGCCTGGTGTCAGCCTCACATCATGATGGTGTCAGTCTGGTGTCAGCCTTGCCTCGTGATGGTGTCAGTCTGCTGTCAGCCTCGCCTCGTGATGGTGTCAGTCTGGTGTCAGCCTCGCCTAGTGATGGGGTCAGTCTGGTGTCAGCCTCACATCATGATGGGGTCAGTCTGGTGTCAGTCTCGCCTAGTGATGGGGTCAGTCTGGTGTCAGCCTCGCCTCGTGATGGTGTCAGTCTGGTGTCAGCCTCGCCTCGTAATGGGGTCAGTCTGGTGTCAGCCACGCCTCGTGATGGGGTCAGTCTGGTGTCAGCCTCGCCTCGTGATGGGGTCAGTTTGGTGTCAGCCTCGCCTCGTGATGGGGTCAGTCTGGTGTCAGCCTCACATCATGATGGTGTCAGTCAGGTGTCAGCCCATCATCATGATGGTGTCAGTCTGGTGTCAGCCTCGCCTCGTGATGGTGTCAGTTTGGTGTCAGCCTCGCCTAGTGATAGGGTCAGTCTGGTGTCAGCCTCGCCTCATGATGGGGTCAGTTTGGTGTCAGCCTCGCCTCTTCATGGGGTCAGTCTGGTGTCAGCCTCACATCATGATGGTGTCAGTCTGGTGTCAGCCTCGCCTCGTGATGGTGTCAGTCTGGTGTCAGCCTCGCCCCGTGATGGTGTCAGTCTGGTGTCAGCCTCGCCTCGTGATGCTGTCAGTCTGCTGTCAGCCTCGCCTCGTGATGGGGTCAGTCTGGTGTAAGCCTCGCCTAGTGATGGGGTCAGTCTGGTGTCAGCCTCACATCATGATGGGGTCAGTCTGGTGTCAGTCTCGCCTCGTGATGGTGTCAGTCTGGTGTCAGCCTCGCCTCATGATGGGGTCAGTCTGGTGTCAGCCTCGCCTCGTGATGGGGTCAGTCTGGTGTCAGCCTCGCCTCGTGATGGTGTCAGTCTGGTGTCAGTCTCGCCTCGTGATGGTGTCAGTCTCGCCTCGTGATGGGGTCAGTCTGGTGTCAGCCTCACATCATGATGGTGTCAGTCTGGTGTAAGCCTCGCCTCGTGATGGGGTCAGTCTGGTGTCAGCCTCGCCTCGTGATGGGGTCAGTCTGGTGTCAGCCTCGCCTCTTCATGGGGTCAGTCTGGTGTCAGCCTCACATCATGATGGTGTCAGTCTGGTGTCAGCCTCGCGTCGTGATGGGGTCAGTCGGGTTTCAGCCTCGCCTCGTGATGGTGTCAGTCTGGTGTCAGCCTCGCCTAGTGATAGGGTCAGTCTGGTGTCAGCCTCGCCTCGTGATGGGGTCAGTCTGGTGTCAGCCTCACATCATGATGGTGTCAGTCTGGTGTCAGCCTCGCCTCGTGATGGGGTCAGTCTGGTGTCAGTCTCGACTCGTGATGGGGTCAGTCTGGTGTCAGCCTCACATCATGATGGTGTCAGTCTGGTGTCAGCCTCGCCTCGTGATGGGGTCAGTCTGGTGTCAGTCTCACATCATGATGGTGTCAGTCTGGTGTCAGCCTCGCCTCGTGATGGTGTCAGTCTGATGTCAGCCTCGCCTCGTGATGGGGTCAATTTGGTATCAGCCTCGCCTCGTGATGGGGTCAGTCTGGTGTCAGCCTCGCCTCGTGATGGGGTCAGTCTGGTGTCAGCCTCGCCTCGTGATGGGGTCAGTTTGGTGTCAGCCTCGCCTCGTGATGGGGTCAGTCTGGTGTCAGTCTCGCCTAGTGATTGGGTCAGTCTGGTGTCAGCCTTGCCTCGTGATGGGGTCAGTCTGGTGTCAGCCTCGCCCCGTGATGGTGTCAGTCTGGTGTCAGCCTCGCCTCGTGATGCTGTCAGTCTGGAGTCAGCCTCGCCCCGTGATGGGGTCAGTCTGGTGTAAGCCTCACCTAGTGATGGGGTCAGTTTGGTGTCAGCCTCACATCATGATGGGGTCAGTCTGGTGTCAGTCTCGCCTCGTGATGGTGTCAGTCTGGTGTCAGCCTCGCCTCGTGATGGGGTCAGTCTGGTGTCAGCCTCGCCTCGTGATGGGGTCAGTCTGGTGTCAGCCTCACCTCGTGATGGTGTCAGTTTGGTGTCAGCCTCACATCATGATGGGGTCAGTCTGGTGTCAGTCTCGCCTCGTGATGGTGTCAGTCTGGTGTCAGCCTCGCCTCGTGATGCTGTCAGTCTGGAGTCAGCCTCGCCTCGTGATGGGGTCAGTCTGGTGTAAGCCTCGCCTAGTGATGGGGTCAGTCTGGTGTCAGCCTCACATCGTGATGGTGTCACTCTGGAGTCAGCCTCGCCTCGTGATGAGGTCAGTCTGGTGTCAGCCTCGCCTAGTGATGGGGTCAGTCTGGTGTCAGCCTCACATCATGATGGGGTCAGTATGGTGTCAGTCTCGCCTTGTGATGGGGTCAGTCCGGTGTCGGCCTCACCTCGTGATGGGGTCAGTCGGGTTTCAGCCTCGCCTCGTGATGGTGTCAGTCTGGTGTCAGCCTCGCCTCGTGATGGGGTCAGTCTGGTGTCAGCCTCTCCTCGTGATGGGGTCAGTCTGGTGTCAGCCTCACATCGTGATGGTGTCAGTCTGGTGTCAGCCTCGCGTCGTGATGGGGTCAGTCGGGTTTCAGCCTCGCCTCGTGATGGTGTCAGTCTGGTGTCAGCCTCGCCTAGTGATAGGGTCAGTCTGGTGTCAGCCTCGCCTCGTGATAGGGTCAGTCTGGTGTCAGCCTCACATCATGATGGTGTCAGTCTGGTGTCAGCCTCGCCTCGTGATGGGGTCAGTCTGGTGTCAGTCTCCACTCGTGATGGGGTCAGTCTGGTGTCAGCCTCACATCGTGATGGTGTCAGTCTGGTGTCAGCCTCGCCTCGTGATGGGGTCAGTCTGGTATCAGCCTCGCCTCGTGATGGGGTCAGTCTGGTGTCAGCCTCGCCTCGTGATGGGGTCAGTCTGGTGTCAGCCTCACATCGTGATGGTGTCAGTCTGGTGTCAGCCTCGCCTAGTGATGGGGTCAGTCTGGTGTCAGCCTCACATCATGATGGTGTCAGTCTGGTGTCAGCCTCGCCTCATGATGGGGTCAATCTGGTGTCAGCCTCGCCCCTTGATGGGGTCAGTCTGGTGTCAGTCTCGCCTCGTGGTAAGGTCAGTCTGGTGTCAGCCTCGCCTCGTGATGGGGTCAGTTTGGTGTCAGTCTCGCCTCGTGATGGGGTCAGTCTGGTGTCAGCCTCGCCTCGTGATGGGGTCAGTCTGGTGTCAGCCTCGCCCCGTGATGGGGTCAGTCTGGTGTCAGCCTCTCCTAGTGATGGGGTTAGTCTGGTGTCAGCCTCGCCTTGTGATGGGGTCAGTCTGGTGTCAGTCTCGCCTCGTGATGGGGTCAGTCTGGTGTCAGCCTCGCCTCGTGATGGGGTCAGTCTGGTGTCAGTCTCGCCTAGTGATGGGGTCAGTCTGGTGTCAGCCTCACATCATGATGGTGTCAGTCTGGTGTCAGCCTCACATCATGATGGTGTCAGTCTGGTGTCAGCCTCTCCTAGTGATGGGGTCAGTCTGGTGTCAGCCTCGCCTCGTGATGGGGTCAGTCTGGTGTCAGCCTCGCCTCCTGATGGGGTCAGTCTGGTGTCAGCCTCACATCATGATGGTGTCAGTCAGGTGTCAGCCTCGCCTCGTGATGGGGTCATTCTGGTGTCAGCCTCGCCTCGTGATGGGGTCAGTCTGGTGTCAGCCTAGCCTCGTGATGGTGTCAGTCTGGTGTCAGTCTCGCCTCGTGATGGTGTCAGTCTGGTGTCAGCCTCGCCTCGTGATGGGGTCAGTCTGGTGTCAGCCTCGCCCCGTGATGGGGTCAGTCTGGTGTCAGTCTTGCCTCGTGATGGGGTCAGTCTGGTGTCAGCCACGCCTCGTGATGGGGTCAGTCTGGTGTCAGCCTCGCCTCGTGATGGGGTCAGTCTGGTGTCAGCCTCGCCTCCTGATGGGGTCAGTCTGGTGTCAGCCTCACATCATGATGGTGTCAGTCAGGTGTCAGCCTCGCCTCGTGATGGGGTCATTCTGGTGTCAGCCTCGCCTCGTGATGGGGTCAGTCTGGTGTCAGCCTCGTCCCGTGATGGGGTCAGTCTGGTGTCAGTCTTGCCTCCTGATGGGGTCAGTCTGGTGTCAGCCTCACATCATGATGGTGTCAGTCAGGTGTCAGCCTCGCCTCGTGATGGGGTCATTCTGGTGTCAGCCTCGCCTCGTGATGGGGTCAGTCTGGTGTCAGCCTAGCCTCGTGATGGTGTCAGTCTGGTGTCAGTCTCGCCTCGTGATGGTGTCAGTCTGGTGTCAGCCTCGCCTCGTGATGGGGTCAGTCTGGTGTCAGCCTCGCCCCGTGATGGGGTCAGTCTGGTGTCAGTCTTGCCTCGTGATGGGGTCAGTCTGGTGTCAGCCACGCCTCGTGATGGGGTCAGTCTGGTGTCAGCCTCGCCTCGTGATGGGGTCAGTCTGGTGTCAGCCTCGCCTCCTGATGGGGTCAGTCTGGTGTCAGCCTCACATCATGATGGTGTCAGTCAGGTGTCAGCCTCGCCTCGTGATGGGGTCATTCTGGTGTCAGCCTCGCCTCGTGATGGGGTCAGTCTGGTGTCAGCCTAGCCTCGTGATGGTGTCAGTCTGGTGTCAGTCTCGCCTCGTGATGGTGTCAGTCTGTTGTCAGCCTCGCCTCGTGATGGGGTCAGTCTGGTGTCAGCCTCGCCCCGTGATGGGGTCAGTCTGGTGTCAGTCTTGCCTCGTGATGGGGTCAGTCTGGTGTCAGCCTCGCCCCGTGATGGGGTCAGTCTGGTGTCAGTCTTGCCTCGTGATGGGGTCAGTCTGGTGTCATCCTCGCCTCGTGATGGGGTCAGTCTGGTGTCAGCCTCGCCTCGTGATGGGGTCAGTCTGGTGTCAGCCTCGCCTCGTGACGGGGTCAGTCTGGTGTTAGCCTCACATCATGATGGTGTCAATCAGGTGTCAGCCTCGCCTCGTGATGGGGTCAGTCTGGTGTCAGCCTCGCCTCGTAATGGTGTCAGTCTGGTGTCAGACTCGCCTCGTGATGGGGTCAGTCTGGTGTAAGCCTCGCCTCGTGATGGTGTCAGTCTGGTGTCAGTCTCGCCTCCTGATGGGGTCAGTCTGGTGTCAGACTCGCCTAGTGATGGGGTCAGTCTGATGTCAGCCTCGCCTCGTGATGGCGTCATTCTGGTGTCAGCCTCGCCTCGTGATGGGGTCAGTCTGGTGTCAGCCTCGCCTCGTGATGGGGTCAGTCTGGTGTCAGCCACGCCTCGTGATGGGGTCAGTCTGGTGTCAGCCTCGCCTCGTGATGGGGTCAGTCTGGTGTCAGCATCGCCTCCTGATGGGGTCAGTATGGTGTCTGCCTCACATCATGATGGTGTCAGTCAGGTGTCAGCCTCGCCTCGTGATGGGGTCATTCTGGTGTCAGCCTCGCCTCGTGATGGGGTCAGTCTGGTGTCAGCCTAGCCTCGTGATGGTGTCAGTCTGGTGTCAGTCTCGCCTCGTGATGGTGTCAGTCTGTTGTCAGCCTCGCCTCGTGATGGGGTCAGTCTGGTGTCAGCCTCGCCCCGTGATGGGGTCAGTCTGGTGTCAGTCTTGCCTCGTGATGGGGTCAGTCTGGTGTCAGCCTCGCCCCGTGATGGGGTCAGTCTGGTGTCAGTCTTGCCTCGTGATGGGGTCAGTCTGGTGTCATCCTCGCCTCGTGATGGGGTCAGTCTGGTGTCAGCCTCGCCTCGTGATGGGGTCAGTCTGGTGTCAGCCTCGCCTCGTGACGGGGTCAGTCTGGTGTTAGCCTCACATCATGATGGTGTCAATCAGGTGTCAGCCTCGCCTCGTGATGGGGTCAGTCTGGTGTCAGCCTCGCCTCGTAATGGTGTCAGTCTGGTGTCAGACTCGCCTCGTGATGGGGTCAGTCTGGTGTAAGCCTCGCCTCGTGATGGTGTCAGTCTGGTGTCAGTCTCGCCTCCTGATGGGGTCAGTCTGGTGTCAGACTCGCCTAGTGATGGGGTCAGTCTGATGTCAGCCTCGCCTCGTGATGGCGTCATTCTGGTGTCAGCCTCGCCTCGTGATGGGGTCAGTCTGGTGTCAGCCTCGCCTCGTGATGGGGTCAGTCTGGTGTCAGCCACGCCTCGTGATGGGGTCAGTCTGGTGTCAGCCTCGCCTCGTGATGGGGTCAGTCTGGTGTCAGCATCGCCTCCTGATGGGGTCAGTATGGTGTCTGCCTCACATCATGATGGTGTCAGTCAGGTGTCAGCCTCGCCTCGTGATGGGGTCATTCTGGTGTCAGCCTCGCCTCGTGATGGGGTCAGTCTGGTGTCAGCCTAGCCTCGTGATGGTGTCAGTCTGGTGTCAGTCTCGCCTCGTGATGGTGTCAGTCTGGTGTCAGCCTCGCCTCGTGATGGTGTCAGTCTGGTGTCAGCCTCGCCTCGTGATGGGGTCAGTCTGGGGTCAGCCTCGCCTCGTGATGGTGTCAGTCTGGTGTCAGCCTCGCCTCGTGATGGGGTCAGTCCGGTGTCGGCCTCGCCTCGTGATGCTGTCAGTCTGGTGTCAGCCTCGCCTAGTGATGGTGTCAGTCTGGTGTCAGTCTCGCCTCGTGATGGTGTCAGTCTGGTGTCAGCCTCGCCTCGTGATGGTGTCAGTCTGGTGTCAGCCTCGCCTCGTGATGGGGTCAGTCTGGGGTCAGCCTCGCCTCGTGATGGTGTCAGTCTGGTGTCAGCCTCGCCTCGTGATGGGGTCAGTCCGGTGTCGGCCTCGCCTCGTGATGGTGTCAGTCTGGTGTCAGCCTCACATCATGATGGTGTCAGTCAGGTGTCAGCCTTGCCTCGTGATGGTTTCAGTCTGGTGTCAGCCTCGCCTCGTCATGGTGTCAGTCTGGTGTCAGCCTCGCCTCATGATAGGGTCAGCCTGGTGTCAGCCTCACATCATGATGGTGTCAGTCAGGTGTCAGCTTCGCCTTGTGATGGGGTCAGTCTGGTGTCAGCCTCGCCTCGTGATGCGGTCAGTCTGGTGTCAGCCTCGCCTCATGATGGGGTCAGTCTGGTGTCAGCCTCACATCATGATGGTGTCAGTCTGGTGTCAGCCTCACATCATGATGGTGTCAGTCCGGTGTCGGCCTTGCCTCGTGATGGGGTCAGTCTGGTGTCAGTCTCGCCTCGTGATGGGGTCAGTCTGGTGTCAGCCTCGCCTCGTGATGGTGTCAGTCTGGTGTCAGCCTCGCCTCGTGATGGGGTCAGTCTGGTGTCAGCTTCGCCTCGTGATGGGGTCAGTCTGGTGTCAGCCTCACATCGTGATGCTGTCAGTCTGGTGTCAGCCTCGCCTAGTGATGGGGTCAGTCTGGTGTCAGTCTCGCATCGTGATGGTGTCAGTCTGGTTTCAGCCTCGCCTCATGATGGTGTCAGTCAGGTGTCAGCTTCGTCTCGTGATGGGGTCAGTCTGGTGTCAGCCTCGCCTAGTGATGGGGTCAGTCTGGTGTCAGCCTCACATCATTATGGGGTCAGTCTGGCGTCAGCCTCACATCATTATGGGGTCAGTCTGGTGTCAGCCTCGCCTCGTGATGGTGTCAGTCTGGTGTCAGCCTCGCCTCATGATAGGGTCAGTCTGGTGTCAGCCTCACATCATGATGGTGTCAGTCAGGTGTCAGCTTCGCCTCGTGATGGGGTCAGTCTGGTGTCTGCCTCGCCTCGTGATGCGGTCAGTTTGGTGTCAGCTTCGCCTCGTGATGGGGTCAGACTGGTGTCAGCCTCACCTCGTGATGGGGTCAGTCTGGGGTCAGCCTCACCTCGTGATAGGGTCAGTCTGGTGTCAGCCTTGCCCCGTGATGGGGTCAGTCTGGTGTCAGCCTCTCCTCGTGATGGGGTCAGTCTGGTGTCAGTCTCGCCTCGTGATGGTGTCAGTCTGGTGTCAGCCTCGCATCGTGATGGTGTCAGTCTGGTGTCAGCCTCGCCTCGTGATGGGGTCAGTCTGGTGTCAGCCTCACATCATTATGGGGTCAGTCTGGTGTCAGCCTCGCCTCGTGATGGTGCCAGTCTGGTGTCAGCCTCGCCTCATGATAGGGTCAGTCTGGTGTCAGCCTCACATCATGATGGTGTCAGTCAGGTGTCAGCTTCGCCTCGTGATGGGGTCAGTCTGGTGTCTGCCTCGCCTCGTGATGCGGTCAGTCTGGTGTCAGCTTCGCCTCGTGATGGGGTCAGACTGGTGTCAGCCTCACCTCGTGATGGGGTCAGTCTGGGGTCAGCCTCACCTCGTGATAGGGTCAGTCTGGTGTCAGCCTCGCCCCGTGATGGGGTCAGTCTGGTGTCAGCCTCTCCTCGTGATGGGGTCAGTCTGGTGTCAGTCTCGCCTCGTGATGGTGTCAGTCTGGTGTCAGCCTCGCATCGTGATGGTGTCAGTCTGGTGTCAGCCTCGCCTCGTGATGGGGTCAGTCTGGTGTCAGCCACACATCATGATGGTGTCAGTCAGGTGTCAGTCTCGACTTGTGATGGGATCAGTCTGGTGTCAGTCTCGACTCGTGATGGGGTCAATCTGGTGTCTGCCTCGCCTCGTGATGCGGTCAGTCTGGTGTCAGCTTCGCCTCGTGATGGGGTCAGACTGGTGTCAGCCTCACCTCGTGATGGGGTCAGTCTGGGGTCAGCCTCGCCTCGTGATAGGGTCAGTCTGGTGTCAGCCTCGCCCCGTGATGGGGTCAGTCTGGTGTCAGCCTCTCCTCGTGATGGGGTCAGTCTGGTGTCAGTCTCACCTCGTGATGGTGTCAGTCTGGTGCCAGTCTCGCCTCCTGATGGGGTTAGTCTGGTGTCAGTCTCGCCTCGTGATGGTGTCAGTCTGGTGTCAGTCTCGCCTCGTGATGGGGTCAGTCTGGTGTCAGTCTCGCCTCGTGATGGTGTCAGTCTGGTGTCAGCCTCGCCTCGTGATGGTGTCAGTCTGGTGTCAGCCTCGCCTCGTGATGGGGTCAGTCTGGTGTCAGCCACACATCATGATGGTGTCAGTCAGGTGTCAGTCTCGACTTGTGATGGGGTCAGTCTGGTGTCAGTCTTGCCTCGTGATGGGGTCAGTCTGGTGTCAGTCTCGACTCGTGATGGGGTCAGTATGGTGTCAGTCTTGCCTCGTGATAGGGTCAGTCTGGTGTCAGCCTCGCCTCGTGATGGGGTCAGTCTGGTGTCAGCCTCGCCTCGTGATGGTGTCAGTCTGGTGTCAGCCTCGCCTCGTGATGGGGTCAGTCTGGTGTCAGTCTCACCTCGTGATGGGGTCAGTCTCGTGTCAGCCTCGCCTAGTGATGGGGTCAGTCTCGTGTCAGCCTCGCCTCGTGATGGGGTCAGTCTGGTGTCAGCCTCGCCTAGTGATGGTGTCAGTCTGGTGTCAGCCTCGACTCGTGATGGGGTCAGTCTGGTGTCAGCCTCGCCTCGTGATGGGGTCAGTCTGGTGTCAGCCTCACATCGAGATGGTGTCAGTCTGGTGTCAGCCTCGCCTCGTGATGGGGTCAGTCTGGTGTCAGCCTCGCCTCGTGATGGGGTCAGTCTGGTGTCAGTCTCGCCTCGTGATGGTGTCAGTCTGGTGTCAGCCTCGCCTCGTGATAGGGTCAGTCTGGTGTCAGCCTCACATCGTGATGGTGTCAGTCAGGTGTCAGCTTCGCCTCGTGATGGTGTCAGTCTGGTGTCAGCCTCGCCTCGTGATGGGGTCAGTCTGGTGTCAGCCTCGCCTCGTGATGGGGTCAGTCTGGTGTCAGCTTCGCCTCGTGATGGGGTCAGTCTGGTGTCAGTCTCGCCTCGTGATGGGGTCAGTCTGGTGTCAGCCTCGCCTAGTGATGGGATCAGTCTGGTGTCAGTCTCGCCTCGTGATGGGGTCAGTCTGGTGTCAGCCTCGCCTAGTGATGGGGTCAGTCTGGTGTCAGCCTTGCCTCGTGATGGGGTCAGTCCGGTGTCAGCCTCGCCTCGTGATGGGGTCAGTCTGGTGTCAGCCTCGCCTCGTGATGGTGTCAGTCTGATGTCAACCTCGCCTCGTGATGGGGTCAGTCTGGTGTCAGCCTCGCCTCGTGATGGGGTCAGTCTGGGGTCAGCCTCGCCTCGCCTCGTGATGGTGTCAGTCTGGTGTCAGCCTCGCCTCGTGATGGGGTCTGTCCGGTTTCGGCCTCGCCTCGTGATGGTGTCAGTCTGGTGTCAGCCTCACATCATGATGGTGTCAGTCAGGTGTCAGCCTTGCCTCGTGATGGTTTCAGTCTAGTGTCAGCCTCGCCTCGTCATGGTGTCAGTCTGGTGTCAGCCTCGCCTCATGATAGGGTCAGTCTGGTGTCAGCCTCACATCATGATGGTGTCAGTCAGGTGTCAGCTTCGCCTTGTGATGGGGTCAGTCTGGTGTCAGCCTCGCCTCGTGATGCGGTCAGTCTGGTGTCAGCCTCGCCTCGTGATGGGGACAGTCTGGTGTCAGCCTCACATCATGATGGTGTCAGTCTGGTGTCAGCCTCACATCATGATGGTGTCAGTCCGGTGTCGGCCTCGCCTCGTGATGGGGTCAGTCTGGTGTCAGTCTCGCCTCGTGATGGTGTCAGTCTGGTGTCAGCCTCGCCTCGTGATGGTGTCAGTCTGGTGTCAGCCTCGCCTCGTGATGGGGTCAGTCTGGTGTCAGCTTCGCCTCGTGATGGGGTCAGTCTGGTGTCAGCCTCACATCGTGATGGTGTCAGTCTGGTGTCAGCCTCGCCTAGTGATGGGGTCAGTCTGGTGTCAGTCTCGCATCGTGATGGTGTCAGTCTGGTTTCAGCCTCGCCTCGTGTTGGGGTCAATCTGGTGTCAGCCTCGCCCCGTGAAGGGGTCAGTCTGGTGTCAGTCTCGCCTCGTGATAGGGTCAGTCTGGTGTCAGCCTCACATCATGATGGGGTCAGTCTGGTGTCAGCTTCGACTCGTGATGGTGTCAGTCTGGTGTCAGCCTCGCCTAGTGATAGGGTCAGTCTGGTGTCAGCCTCGCCTCGTGATGCGGTCAGTCTGGTGTCAGCCTCGCCTCGTGATGGGGTCAGTCTGGTGTCAGTCTCACATCATGATGGTGTCAGTCTGGTGTCATCCTCGCCTCGTGATGGTGTCAGTCTGGTGTCAGCCTCGTCTCGTGATGGGGTCAGTCTGGTGTCAGCCTCGCCTAGTGATGGGGTCAGTCTAGTGTCAGCCTCACATCATTATGGGGTCAGTCTGGTGTCAGCCTCGCCTCGTGATGGTGTCAGTCTGGTGTCAGCCTCGCCTCATGATAGGGTCAGTCTGGTGTCAGCCTCGCCTCGTGATGCGGTCAGTCTGGTGTCAGCTTCGCCTCGTGATGGGGTCAGACTGGTGTCAGACTCACCTCGTGATGGGGTCAGTCTGGGGTCAGCCTCGCCTCGTGATAGGGTCAGTCTGGTGTCAGCCTCGCCCCGTGATGGGGTCAGTCTGGTGTCAGCCTCTCCTCGTGATGGGGTCAGTCTGGTGTCAGTCTCACCTCGTGATGGTGTCAGTCTGCTGCCAGTATCGCCTCCTGATGGGGTCAGTCTGGTGTCAGTCTCGCCTCGTGATGGTGTCAGTCTGGTGTCAGTCTCGCCTCGTGATGGGGTCAGTCTGGTGTCAGTCTCGCCTCGTGATGGTGTCAGTCTGGTGTCAGCCTCGCCTCGTGATGGTGTCAGTCTGGTGTCAGCCTCGCCTCGTGATGGGGTCAGTCTGGTGTCAGCCACATATCATGATGGTGTCAGTCAGGTGTCAGTCTCGACTCGTGATGGGGTCAGTCTGGTGTCAGTCTTGCCTCGTGATGGGGTCAGTCTGGTGTCAGTCTCGACTCGTGATGGGGTCAGTCTGGTGTCAGTCTTGCCTCGTGATGGGGTCAGTCTGGTGTCAGCCTCGCCTCGTGATGGGGTCAGTCTGGTGTCAGCCTCGCCTCGTGATGGTGTCAGTCTGGTGTCAGCCTCGCCTCGTGATGGGGTCAGTCTGGTGTCAGCCTCACATCGTGATCGTGTCAGTCTGGTGTCAGCCTCGCCTCGTGATGGGGTCAGTCTGGTGTCAGCCTCGCCTCGTTATGGGGTCAGTCTGGTGTCAGCCTCACATCGTGATGGTGTCAGTCTGGTGTCAGCCTCGCCTCGTGATGGTGTCAGTCCGGTGTCAGCCTCGCCTCGTGATGGGGTCAGTCTGGTGTCAGCCTCGCCTCGTGATGGGGTCAGTCTGGTGTCAGTCTCGCCTCGTGATGGGGTCAGTCTGGTGTCAGCCTCGCCTAGTGATGGGGTCAGTCTGGTGTCAGTCTCGCCTCGTGATGGGGTCAGTCTGGTGTCAGCCTCGCCTAGTGATGGGTTTCAGTCTGGTGTCAGCCTTGCCTTGTGATGGGGTCAGTCCGGTGTCAGTCTCGCCTCGTGATGGGGTCAGTCTGGTGTCAGTCTCGCATCGTGATGGTGTCAGTCTGGTGTCAGCCTCGCGTCGTGATGGGGTCAGTCTGGTGTCAGTCTCGCCTCGTGACGGGTTCAGTCTGGTGTCAGCCTCGCCTCGTGATGGGGTCAGTCTGGTGTCAGTCTCGCCTCGTGATGGGGTCAGTCTGGTGTCAGCCTCGCCTCGTGATGGGGTCAGTCTGGTGTCAGCCTCACATTGCAATCGGGTCAGTCTGGTGTCAGCCTCGCCTCGTGATGGGGTCAGTCTGGTGTCAGTCTCGCCTCGTGATGGTGTCAGTCTGGTGTCAGCCTCGCCTCGTGATGGGGTCAGTCTGGTGTCAGCCTCACATTGCGATCGGGTCAGTCTGGTGTCAGCCTCGCCTCGTGATGGGGTCAGTCTGGTGTCAGCCTCGCCTCGTGATGGGGTCAGTCTGGTGTCAGCCTCACCTCGTGATGGGGTCAGTCTGGTGTCAGCCTCACATCATGATGGTGTCAGTCTGGTGTCAGCCTCACCTCGTGATGCGGTCAGTCTGGTGTCAGCCTGTCAGGGATCACGGCGCCGTAATCCTGCATCACGGCGCCGTCCCCCCGCGCATGCGCACTGGCGGCGAGCCGCGGCTGACAGGACGCCGCGCATGCGCAGTAGAGAGTCGATGGCGCGCCTCAGGCGTCCAATGACAGCCGGGGGCGCGTCCCAGCCAGCCAATGACAGTGCAGGGCGCACTATTTAAAGATGCCCTGCACTGTCACCCATTGCCGCAAGGTCTTATGTGATCCTGGATACCTGCTCCTGTTCTGTGACCCTGTTTTCGACCCTGACTACGCTGCCTGCCCCTGTGTTTGACCCGGCTTGTCCTGACTACTCTGCCTGCCCCTGTGTTTGACCCGGCTTGTCCTGACTACTCTGCCTGCTCCTGCGTTTTGACTCGGATATCCTGACTATTCTACGGACTGATTTACCTGGCTGACCCTGCATGTGACCTGACTACTCCTTGCCCGCTGATTTGGTATCCCGCTTACCCCCCACGGAACCACTATCCGTGCCTCCCTGCTGGGGCCGTCATCCGCCTCGTATCTGGCTCTCCCGGTACCTACACGCATCCCCGGAGGCCTTCCCAGCCGCTGGTGGGCCCGCCCAGAGGTCGTGACCTGGCCCGGGACTGTTTCAAGTCCATCCCCACCATCAGGGGCCCTGGTGAAGGCACAGCCCAGGCTTAGACCCCACGCTCTGGGTTGGTCTATCAGTTGGCAGCTGGAAGGCTCCGCCTGGCGAATCATAACACAGCCTCACATCATGATGGTGTCAGTCTGGTGTCAGCCTCACCTCATGATGGGGTCAGTCTGGGGTCAGCCTCGCCTCGTGATAGGGTCAGTCTGGTGTCAGCCTCGCCCCGTGATGGGGTCAGTCTGGTGTCAGCCTCTCCTCGTGATGGGGTCAGTCTGGTGTCAGTCTCACCTCGTGATGGTGTCAGTCTGCTGCCAGTCTCGCCTCCTGATGGGGTCAGTCTGGTGTCAGTCTCGCCTCGTGATGGTGTCAGTCTGGTGTCAGTCTCGCCTCGTGATGGGGTCAGTCTGGTGTCAGTCTCGCCTCGTGATGGTGTCAGTCTGGTGTCAGCCTTGCCTCGTGATGGTGTCAGTCTGGTGTCAGCCTCGCCTCGTGATGGGGTCAGTCTGGTGTCAGCCACATATCATGATGGTGTCAGTCAGGTGTCAGTCTCGACTCGTGATGGGGTCAGTCTGGTGTCAGTCTTGCCTCGTGATGGGGTCAGTCTGGTGTCAGTCTCGACTCGTGATGGGGTCAGTCTGGTGTCAGTCTTGCCTCGTGATGGGGTCAGTCTGGTGTCAGCCTCGCCTCGTGATGGGGTCAGTCTGGTGTCAGCCTCGCCTCGTGATGGGGTCAGTCTGGTGTCAGCCTCGCCTCGTGATGGGGTCAGTCTGGTGTCAGCCTCACATCGTGATCGTGTCAGTCTGGTGTCAGCCTCGCCTCGTGATGGGGTCAGTCTGGTGTCAGCCTCGCCTCGTTATGGGGTCAGTCTGGTGTCAGCCTCACATCGTGATGGTGTCAGTCTGGTGTCAGCCTCGCCTCGTGATGGTGTCAGTCCGGTGTCAGCCTCGCCTCGTGATGGGGTCAGTCTGGTGTCAGCCTCGCCTCGTGATGGGGTCAGTCTGGTGTCAGTCTCGCCTCGTGATGGGGTCAGTCTGGTGTCAGCCTCGCCTAGTGATGGGGTCAGTCTGGTGTCAGTCTTGCCTCGTGATGGGGTCAGTCTGGTGTCAGCCTCGCCTCGTGATGGGGTCAGTCTGGTGTCAGCCTCGCCTCGTGATGGGGTCAGTCTGGTGTCAGCCTCGCCTCGTGATGGGGTCAGTCTGGTGTCAGCCTCACATCGTGATCGTGTCAGTCTGGTGTCAGCCTCGCCTCGTGATGGGGTCAGTCTGGTGTCAGCCTCGCCTCGTTATGGGGTCAGTCTGGTGTCAGCCTCACATCGTGATGGTGTCAGTCTGGTGTCAGCCTCGCCTCGTGATGGTGTCAGTCCGGTGTCAGCCTCGCCTCGTGATGGGGTCAGTCTGGTGTCAGCCTCGCCTCGTGATGGGGTCAGTCTGGTGTCAGTCTCGCCTCGTGATGGGGTCAGTCTGGTGTCAGCCTCGCCTAGTGATGGGGTCAGTCTGGTGTCAGTCTCGCCTCGTGATGGGGTCAGTCTGGTGTCAGCCTCGCCTAGTGATGGGTTTCAGTCTGGTGTCAGCCTTGCCTCGTGATGGGGTCAGTCCGGTGTCAGTCTCGCCTCGTGATGGGGTCAGTCTGGTGTCAGTCTCGCATCGTGATGGTGTCAGTCTGGTGTCAGCCTCGCGTCGTGATGGGGTCAGTCTGGTGTCAGTCTCGCCTCGTGACGGGTTCAGTCTGGTGTCAGCCTCGCCTCGTGATGGGGTCAGTCTGGTGTCAGTCTCGCCTCGTGATGGGGTCAGTCTGGTGTCAGCCTCGCCTCGTGATGGGGTCAGTCTGGTGTCAGCCTCACATTGCAATCGGGTCAGTCTGGTGTCAGCCTCGCCTCGTGATGGGGTCAGTCTGGTGTCAGTCTCGCCTCGTGATGGTGTCAGTCTGGTGTCAGCCTCGCCTCGTGATGGGGTCAGTCTGGTGTCAGCCTCACATTGCGATCGGGTCAGTCTGGCGTCAGCCTCGCCTCGTGATGGGGTCAGTCTGGTGTCAGCCTCGCCTCGTGATGGGGTCAGTCTGGTGTCAGCCTCACCTCGTGATGGGGTCAGTCTGGTGTCAGCCTCACATCATGATGGTGTCAGTCTGGTGTCAGCCTCACCTCGTGATGCGGTCAGTCTGGTGTCAGCCTGTCAGGGATCACGGCGCCGTAATCCTGCATCACGGCGCCGTCCCCCCGCGCATGCGCACTGGCGGCGAGCCGCGGCTGACAGGACGCCGCGCATGCGCAGTAGAGAGTCGATGGCGCGCCTCAGGCGTCCAATGACAGCCGGGGGCGCGTCCCAGCCAGCCAATGACAGTGCAGGGCGCACTATTTAAAGATGCCCTGCACTGTCACCCATTGCCGCAAGGTCTTATGTGATCCTGGATACCTGCTCCTGTTCTGTGACCCTGTTTTCGACCCTGACTACGCTGCCTGCCCCTGTGTTTGACCCGGCTTGTCCTGACTACTCTGCCTGCCCCTGTGTTTGACCCGGCTTGTCCTGACTACTCTGCCTGCTCCTGCGTTTTGACTCGGATATCCTGACTATTCTACGGACTGATTTACCTGGCTGACCCTGCATGTGACCTGACTACTCCTTGCCCGCTGATTTGGTATCCCGCTTACCCCCCACGGAACCACTATCCGTGCCTCCCTGCTGGGGCCGTCATCCGCCTCGTATCTGGCTCTCCCGGTACCTACACGCATCCCCGGAGGCCTTCCCAGCCGCTGGTGGGCCCGCCCAGAGGTCGTGACCTGGCCCGGGACTGTTTCAAGTCCATCCCCACCATCAGGGGCCCTGGTGAAGGCACAGCCCAGGCTTAGACCCCACGCTCTGGGTTGGTCTATCAGTTGGCAGCTGGAAGGCTCCGCCTGGCGAATCATAACACAGCCTCACATCATGATGGTGTCAGTCTGGTGTCAGCCTCACCTCATGATGGGGTCAGTCTGGGGTCAGCCTCGCCTCGTGATAGGGTCAGTCTGGTGTCAGCCTCGCCCCGTGATGGGGTCAGTCTGGTGTCAGCCTCTCCTCGTGATGGGGTCAGTCTGGTGTCAGTCTCACCTCGTGATGGTGTCAGTCTGCTGCCAGTCTCGCCTCCTGATGGGGTCAGTCTGGTGTCAGTCTCGCCTCGTGATGGTGTCAGTCTGGTGTCAGTCTCGCCTCGTGATGGGGTCAGTCTGGTGTCAGTCTCGCCTCGTGATGGTGTCAGTCTGGTGTCAGCCTTGCCTCGTGATGGTGTCAGTCTGGTGTCAGCCTCGCCTCGTGATGGGGTCAGTCTGGTGTCAGCCACATATCATGATGGTGTCAGTCAGGTGTCAGTCTCGACTCGTGATGGGGTCAGTCTGGTGTCAGTCTTGCCTCGTGATGGGGTCAGTCTGGTGTCAGTCTCGACTCGTGATGGGGTCAGTCTGGTGTCAGTCTTGCCTCGTGATGGGGTCAGTCTGGTGTCAGCCTCGCCTCGTGATGGGGTCAGTCTGGTGTCAGCCTCGCCTCGTGATGGGGTCAGTCTGGTGTCAGCCTCGCCTCGTGATGGGGTCAGTCTGGTGTCAGCCTCACATCGTGATCGTGTCAGTCTGGTGTCAGCCTCGCCTCGTGATGGGGTCAGTCTGGTGTCAGCCTCGCCTCGTTATGGGGTCAGTCTGGTGTCAGCCTCACATCGTGATGGTGTCAGTCTGGTGTCAGCCTCGCCTCGTGATGGTGTCAGTCCGGTGTCAGCCTCGCCTCGTGATGGGGTCAGTCTGGTGTCAGCCTCGCCTCGTGATGGGGTCAGTCTGGTGTCAGTCTCGCCTCGTGATGGGGTCAGTCTGGTGTCAGCCTCGCCTAGTGATGGGGTCAGTCTGGTGTCAGTCTTGCCTCGTGATGGGGTCAGTCTGGTGTCAGCCTCGCCTCGTGATGGGGTCAGTCTGGTGTCAGCCTCGCCTCGTGATGGGGTCAGTCTGGTGTCAGCCTCGCCTCGTGATGGGGTCAGTCTGGTGTCAGCCTCACATCGTGATCGTGTCAGTCTGGTGTCAGCCTCGCCTCGTGATGGGGTCAGTCTGGTGTCAGCCTCGCCTCGTTATGGGGTCAGTCTGGTGTCAGCCTCACATCGTGATGGTGTCAGTCTGGTGTCAGCCTCGCCTCGTGATGGTGTCAGTCCGGTGTCAGCCTCGCCTCGTGATGGGGTCAGTCTGGTGTCAGCCTCGCCTCGTGATGGGGTCAGTCTGGTGTCAGTCTCGCCTCGTGATGGGGTCAGTCTGGTGTCAGCCTCGCCTAGTGATGGGGTCAGTCTGGTGTCAGTCTCGCCTCGTGATGGGGTCAGTCTGGTGTCAGCCTCGCCTAGTGATGGGTTTCAGTCTGGTGTCAGCCTTGCCTCGTGATGGGGTCAGTCCGGTGTCAGTCTCGCCTCGTGATGGGGTCAGTCTGGTGTCAGTCTCGCATCGTGATGGTGTCAGTCTGGTGTCAGCCTCGCGTCGTGATGGGGTCAGTCTGGTGTCAGTCTCGCCTCGTGACGGGTTCAGTCTGGTGTCAGCCTCGCCTCGTGATGGGGTCAGTCTGGTGTCAGTCTCGCCTCGTGATGGGGTCAGTCTGGTGTCAGCCTCGCCTCGTGATGGGGTCAGTCTGGTGTCAGCCTCACATTGCAATCGGGTCAGTCTGGTGTCAGCCTCGCCTCGTGATGGGGTCAGTCTGGTGTCAGTCTCGCCTCGTGATGGTGTCAGTCTGGTGTCAGCCTCGCCTCGTGATGGGGTCAGTCTGGTGTCAGCCTCACATTGCGATCGGGTCAGTCTGGCGTCAGCCTCGCCTCGTGATGGGGTCAGTCTGGTGTCAGCCTCGCCTCGTGATGGGGTCAGTCTGGTGTCAGCCTCACCTCGTGATGGGGTCAGTCTGGTGTCAGCCTCACATCATGATGGTGTCAGTCTGGTGTCAGCCTCACCTCGTGATGCGGTCAGTCTGGTGTCAGCCTGTCAGGGATCACGGCGCCGTAATCCTGCATCACGGCGCCGTCCCCCCGCGCATGCGCACTGGCGGCGAGCCGCGGCTGACAGGACGCCGCGCATGCGCAGTAGAGAGTCGATGGCGCGCCTCAGGCGTCCAATGACAGCCGGGGGCGCGTCCCAGCCAGCCAATGACAGTGCAGGGCGCACTATTTAAAGATGCCCTGCACTGTCACCCATTGCCGCAAGGTCTTATGTGATCCTGGATACCTGCTCCTGTTCTGTGACCCTGTTTTCGACCCTGACTACGCTGCCTGCCCCTGTGTTTGACCCGGCTTGTCCTGACTACTCTGCCTGCCCCTGTGTTTGACCCGGCTTGTCCTGACTACTCTGCCTGCTCCTGCGTTTTGACTCGGATATCCTGACTATTCTACGGACTGATTTACCTGGCTGACCCTGCATGTGACCTGACTACTCCTTGCCCGCTGATTTGGTATCCCGCTTACCCCCCACGGAACCACTATCCGTGCCTCCCTGCTGGGGCCGTCATCCGCCTCGTATCTGGCTCTCCCGGTACCTACACGCATCCCCGGAGGCCTTCCCAGCCGCTGGTGGGCCCGCCCAGAGGTCGTGACCTGGCCCGGGACTGTTTCAAGTCCATCCCCACCATCAGGGGCCCTGGTGAAGGCACAGCCCAGGCTTAGACCCCACGCTCTGGGTTGGTCTATCAGTTGGCAGCTGGAAGGCTCCGCCTGGCGAATCATAACACAGCCTCACATCATGATGGTGTCAGTCTGGTGTCAGCCTCACCTCATGATGGGGTCAGTCTGGGGTCAGCCTCGCCTCGTGATAGGGTCAGTCTGGTGTCAGCCTCGCCCCGTGATGGGGTCAGTCTGGTGTCAGCCTCACATCATGATGGTGTCAGTCTGGTGTTAGCCTCGCCTCGTGATGGGGTCAGTCTGGTGTCAGTCTCGACTCGTGATGGTGTCAGTCTGGTGTCAGCCTTGCCTCGTGATGGGGTCAGTCTGGTGTCAGCCTCGCCTCGTGATGGTGTCAGTCTGGTGTCAGCCTCGCCTCGTGATGGTGTCAGTCTGGTTTCAGTCTTGCCTCGTGATGGTGTCCGTCTGGTGTCAGCCCCGCCTCGTGATGAGGTCAGTCTGGTGTCAGCCTCACATCATGATGGTGTCAGTCTGGTGTCAGCCTCGCCTCGTGATGGGGTCAGTCTGGTGTCAGCCTCACATCATAATGGTGTCAGTCTGGTGTCAGCCTCGCCTCATGATGGGGTCAGTCTGGTGTCAGCCTCGCCTCGTGATGGGGTCAGTCTGGTTTCAGCCTCACATCATGATGGTGTCAGTCTGGTGTCAGCCTCGCCTCGTGATGGTGTCAGTCTGGTGTCAGCCTCGCCTCATGATGGGGTCAGTCTGGTGTCAGCCTCGCCTAGTGATGGGGTCAGTCTGGTGTCAACCTCACATCATGAAGTCGTCAGTCTGGTGTCAGCCTCGCCTAGTGATGGGGGCAGTCTGGTGTCAGCATCGCCTCGTGATGGGGTCAGTCTGGTGTCAGTCTCGCCTCGTGATGGGGTCAGTCTGGTGTCAGCCTCGCCTCGTGATGGTGTCAGTCTGGTGTCAGCATCGCCTCGTGATGGGGTCAGTCTGGTGTCAGTCTCGCCTCGTGATGGGGTCAGTCTGGTGTCAGCCTCGCCCCGTGATGGGGTCAGTCTGGTGTCAGCATCGCCTCGTGATGGGGTCAGTCTGGTGTCAGTCTCGCCTCATGATGGTGTCAGTCTGGTGTCAGCCTCGCCTCGTTATGGTGTCAGTCTGGTGTCAGCCTCGCCTCGTGATGGGGTCAGTCTGGTGTCAGCCTCGCCTCGTGATGGTGTCAGTCTGGTGTCAGTCTCACCTCGTGATGGTGTCAGTCTGGTGTCAGCCTCGCCTCATGATGGGGTCAGTCTGGTGTCAGTCTCGCCTCGTGATGGGGTCAGTCTGGTGTCAGCCTCGCCTCGTGATGAGGTCAGTCTGGGTTCAGCCTCACATCATGATGGTGTCAGTCTGGTGTCAGCCTCGCCTCGCGATGGGGTCAGTCTGGTGTCAGCATCACATCATGATGGTTTCAGTCTGGTGTCAGCCTCGCCTCATGATGGGGTCAGTCTGGTGTCAGCCTCACATCATGATGGTGTCAGTCTGGTGTCAGCATCGCCTCGTGATGGTGTCAGTCTGGTGTCAGCCTCGCCTCGTGATGGGGTCAGTCTGGTGTCAGCCTCACATCATGATGGTGTCAGTCTGGTGTCAGCCTCACCTCGTGATGGGGTCAGTCTGGTGTCAGTCTCGCCTCGTGATGGGGTCAGTCTGGTGTCAGTCTCGCCTCTTGATGGGGTCAGTCTGGTGTCAGTCTCGCCTCGTGATGGGGTCAGTCTGGTGTCAGCCTCGCCCCGTGATGGGGTCAGTCTGGTGTCAGCCTCACCTCGTGATGGGGTCAGTCTGGTGTCAGTCTCGCCTCGTGATGGTGTCAGTCTGGTGTCAGCCTCGCCTCATGATGGGGTCAGTCTGGTGTCAGTCTCGCCTCGTGATGGGGTCAGTCTGGTGTCAGCCTCGCCTCGTGATGAGGTCAGTCTGGGTTCAGCCTCACATCATGATGGTGTCAGTCTGGTGTCAGCCTCGCCTCGTGATGGGGTCAGTCCGTTGTCAGTCTCGCCTCGTGATGGGGTCAGTCTGGTGTCAGCCTCGCCTCGTGATGGGGTCAGTCTGGTGTCAGCCTCACATCATGATGGGGTCAGTCTGGTGTCAGTCTCGCTTCGTGATGGGGTCAGTCTGGTATCAGCCTCGCCCCGTGATGGAGTCAGTCTGGTGTCAGCCTCGCCTCGTGATGGGGTCAGTCTGGTGTCAGTCTCGCCTCGTGATGGGGTCAGTCTGGTGTCAGTCTCGCCTCGTGATGGGGTCAGTCTGGTGTCAGCCTCACATCATGATGATGTCAGTCTGGTGTCAGCCTCACCTCGTGATGGGGTCAGTCTGGTGTCAGCCTCACATCATGATGGTGTCAGTCTGGTGTCAGCCTCGCCTCGTGATGGGGTCAGTTTGGTGTCAGCCTCACATCATAATGGTGTCAGTCTGGTGTCAGCCTCGCCTCATGATGGGGTCAGTCTGGTGTCAGCCTCGCCTCGTGATGGGGTCAGTCTGGTTTCAGCCTCACATCATGATGGTGTCAGTCTGGTGTCAGCCTCGCCTCGTGATGGTGTCAGTCTGGTGTCAGCCTCGCCTCATGATGGGGTCAGTCTGGTGTCAGCCTCGCCTAGTGATGGGGTCAGTCTGGTGTCAACCTCACATCATGAAGTCGTCAGTCTGGTGTCAGCCTCGCCTAGTGATGGGGGCAGTCTGGTGTCAGCATCGCCTCGTGATGGTGTCAGTCTGGTGTCAGCTTCGCCTCGTGATGGTGTCAGTCTGGTGTCAGCCTCACCTCGTGATGGGGTCAGTCTGGTGTCAGCCTCGCCTCGTGATGGGGTCAGTCTGGTGTCAGCCTCGCCTCGTGATGGGGTCAGTCTGGTGTCAGCCTCGCCTCGTGATGGGGTCAGTCTGGTGTCAGCCTCACATCATGATGGTGTCAGTCAGGTGTCAGCCTCGACTCGTGATGGGGTCAGTCTGGTGTCAGCCTCACATCATGATGGGGTCAGTCTGGTGTCAGTCTCGCCTCGTGATGGGGTCAGTCTGGTGTCAGTCTCGCCTCTTGATGGGGTCAGTCTGGTGTCAGTCTCGCCTCGTGATGGGGTCAGTCTGGTGTCAGCCTCGCCCCGTGATGGGGTCAGTCTGGTGTCAGCCTCACCTCGTGATGGGGTCAGTCTGGTGTCAGTCTCGCCTCGTGATGGGGTCAGTCTGGTGTCAGCCTCGCCCCGTGATGGGGTCAGTCTGGTGTCAGCCTCACATCATCATGGGGTCAGTCTGGAGTCAGTCTCGCCTCGTGATGGGGTCAGTCTGGTGTCAGTCTCGCCTCTTGATGGGGTCAGTCTGGTGTCAGTCTCGCCTCGTGATGGGGTCAGTCTGGTGTCAGCCTCGCCCCGTGATGGGGTCAGTCTGGTGTCAGCCTCGCCTCGTGATGGGGTCAGTCTGGTGTCAGTCTCGCCTCGTGATGGGGTCAGTCTGGTGTCAGTCTCGACTCGTGATGCGTGATGGGGTCAGTCTGGTGTCAGCCTCACATCATGATGGTGTCAGTCTGGTGTCAGCCTCGCCTCGTTATGGTGTCAGTCTGGTGTCAGCCTCGCCTCGTGATGGGGTCAGTCTGGTGTCAGCCTCGCCTCATGATGGTGTCAGTCTGGTGTCAGTCTCGCCTCGTGATGGTGTCAGTCTGGTGTCAGCCTCGCCTCATGATGGGGTCAGTCTGGTGTCAGTCTCGCCTCGTGATGGGGTCAGTCTGGTGTCAGTCTCGCCTCGTGATGGTGTCAGTCTGGTGTCAGCCTCGCCTCGCGATGGGGTCAGTCTGGTGTCAGCCTCACATCATGATGGTGTCAGTCTGGTGTCAGCCTCGCCTCATGATGGGGTCAGTCTGGTGTCAGCCTCACATCATGATGGTGTCAGTCTGGTGTCAGCATCGCCTCGTGATGGTGTCAGTCTGGTGTCAGCCTCGCCTCGTGATGGGGTCAGTCTGGTGTCAGCCTCACATCATGATGGTGTCAGTCTGGTGTCAGCCTCACCTCGTGATGGGGTCAGTCCGTTGTCAGTCTCGCCTCGTGATGGGGTCAGTCTGGTGTCAGCCTCGCCTCGTGATGGGGTCAGTCTGGTGTCAGCCTCACATCATGATGGGGTCAGTCTGGTGTCAGCCTCGCCTCGTGATGGGGTCAGTCTGGTGTCAGCCTCGCCTAGTGATGGGGTCAGTCTGGTGTCAGCCTCGCCTCGTGATGGTGTCAGTTTGGTGTCAGCCCCGCCTCGTGATGGGGTCAGTCTGGTGTCAGCCTCGCCTCGTGATGGGGTCAGTCTGGTGTCAGCCTCACATCATGATGGTGTCAGTCTGGTGTCAGCCTCGCCTCGTTATGGTGTCAGTCTGGTGTCAGCCTCGCCTCGTGATGGGGTCAGTCTGGTGTCAGCCTCGCCTCATGATGGTGTCAGTCTGGTGTCAGTCTCGCCTCGTGATGGTGTCAGTCTGGTGTCAGCCTCGCCTCATGATGGGGTCAGTCTGGTGTCAGTCTCGCCTCGTGATGGGGTCAGTCTGGTGTCAGTCTCGCCTCGTGATGGTGTCAGTCTGGTGTCAGCCTCGCCTCGCGATGGGGTCAGTCTGGTGTCAGCCTCACATCATGATGGTGTCAGTCTGGTGTCAGCCTCGCCTCATGATGGGGTCAGTCTGGTGTCAGCCTCACATCATGATGGTGTCAGTCTGGTGTCAGCATCGCCTCGTGATGGTGTCAGTCTGGTGTCAGCCTCGCCTCGTGATGGGGTCAGTCTGGTGTCAGCCTCACATCATGATGGTGTCAGTCTGGTGTCAGCCTCACCTCGTGATGGGGTCAGTCCGTTGTCAGTCTCGCCTCGTGATGGGGTCAGTCTGGTGTCAGCCTCGCCTCATGATGGGGTCAGTCTGGTGTCAGCCTTGCCTCGTGATGGGGTCAGTCTGGTGTCAGCCTCGCCTCGTGATGGTGTCAGTCTGGTTTCAGTCTCGCCTCGTGATGGTGTCCGTCTGGTGTCAGCCCCGCCTCGTGATGAGGTCAGTCTGGTGTCAGCCTCGCCTCATGATGGGGTCAGTCTGGTGTCAGCCTCACATCATGATGGGGTCAGTCTGGTGTCAGTCTCGCTTCGTGATGGGGTCAGTCTGGTGTCAGCCTCGCCCCGTGATGGAGTCAGTCTGGTGTCAGCCTCGCCTCGTGATGGGGTCAGTCTGGTGTCAGTCTCGCCTCGTGATGGGGTCAGTCTGGTGTCAGTCTCGCCTCGTGATGGGGTCAGTCTGGTGTCAGCCTCACATCATGATGGTGTCAGTCTGGTGTCAGCCTTGCCTCGTGATGGTGTCAGTCTGGTGTTAGCCTCGCCTCGTGATGGGGTCAGTCTGGTGTCAGCCTCGCCTCGTGATGGGGTCAGTCTGGTGTCAGTCTCGCCTCGTGATGGGGTCAGTCTGGTGTCAGTCTCGCCTCTTGATGGGGTCAGTCTGGTGTCAGTCTCGCCTCGTGATGGGGTCAGTCTGGTGTCAGCCTCGCCCCGTGATGGGGTCAGTCTGGTGTCAGCCTCACCTCGTGATGGGGTCAGTCTGGTGTCAGTCTCGCCTCGTGATGGTGTCAGTCTGGTGTCAGCCTCGCCTCATGATGGGGTCAGTCTGGTGTCAGTCTCGCCTCGTGATGGGGTCAGTCTGGTGTCAGCCTCGCCTCGTGATGAGGTCAGTCTGGGTTCAGCCTCACATCATGATGGTGTCAGTCTGGTGTCAGCCTCGCCTCGTGATGGGGTCAGTCCGTTGTCAGTCTCGCCTCGTGATGGGGTCAGTCTGGTGTCAGCCTCGCCTCGTGATGGGGTCAGTCTGGTGTCAGCCTCACATCATGATGGGGTCAGTCTGGTGTCAGTCTCGCTTCGTGATGGGGTCAGTCTGGTATCAGCCTCGCCCCGTGATGGAGTCAGTCTGGTGTCAGCCTCGCCTCGTGATGGGGTCAGTCTGGTGTCAGTCTCGCCTCGTGATGGGGTCAGTCTGGTGTCAGTCTCGCCTCGTGATGGGGTCAGTCTGGTGTCAGCCTCACATCATGATGATGTCAGTCTGGTGTCAGCCTCACCTCGTGATGGGGTCAGTCTGGTGTCAGCCTCACATCATGATGGTGTCAGTCTGGTGTCAGCCTCGCCTCGTGATGGGGTCAGTTTGGTGTCAGCCTCACATCATAATGGTGTCAGTCTGGTGTCAGCCTCGCCTCATGATGGGGTCAGTCTGGTGTCAGCCTCGCCTCGTGATGGGGTCAGTCTGGTTTCAGCCTCACATCATGATGGTGTCAGTCTGGTGTCAGCCTCGCCTCGTGATGGTGTCAGTCTGGTGTCAGCCTCGCCTCATGATGGGGTCAGTCTGGTGTCAGCCTCGCCTAGTGATGGGGTCAGTCTGGTGTCAACCTCACATCATGAAGTCGTCAGTCTGGTGTCAGCCTCGCCTAGTGATGGGGGCAGTCTGGTGTCAGCATCGCCTCGTGATGGTGTCAGTCTGGTGTCAGCTTCGCCTCGTGATGGTGTCAGTCTGGTGTCAGCCTCACCTCGTGATGGGGTCAGTCTGGTGTCAGCCTCGCCTCGTGATGGGGTCAGTCTGGTGTCAGCCTCGCCTCGTGATGGGGTCAGTCTGGTGTCAGCCTCGCCTCGTGATGGGGTCAGTCTGGTGTCAGCCTCACATCATGATGGTGTCAGTCAGGTGTCAGCCTCGACTCGTGATGGGGTCAGTCTGGTGTCAGCCTCACATCATGATGGGGTCAGTCTGGTGCCAGTCTCGCCTCGTGATGGGGTCAGTCTGGTGTCAGTCTCGCCTCTTGATGGGGTCAGTCTGGTGTCAGTCTCGCCTCGTGATGGGGTCAGTCTGGTGTCAGCCTCGCCCCGTGATGGGGTCAGTCTGGTGTCAGCCTCACCTCGTGATGGGGTCAGTCTGGTGTCAGTCTCGCCTCGTGATGGGGTCAGTCTGGTGTCAGCCTCGCCCCGTGATGGGGTCAGTCTGGTGTCAGCCTCACATCATCATGGGGTCAGTCTGGAGTCAGTCTCGCCTCGTGATGGGGTCAGTCTGGTGTCAGTCTCGCCTCTTGATGGGGTCAGTCTGGTGTCAGTCTCGCCTCGTGATGGGGTCAGTCTGGTGTCAGCCTCGCCCCGTGATGGGGTCAGTCTGGTGTCAGCCTCGCCTCGTGATGGGGTCAGTCTGGTGTCAGTCTCGCCTCGTGATGGGGTCAGTCTGGTGTCAGTCTCGACTCGTGATGCGTGATGGGGTCAGTCTGGTGTCAGCCTCACATCATGATGGTGTCAGTCTGGTGTCAGCCTCGCCTCGTTATGGTGTCAGTCTGGTGTCAGCCTCGCCTCGTGATGGGGTCAGTCTGGTGTCAGCCTCGCCTCATGATGGTGTCAGTCTGGTGTCAGTCTCGCCTCGTGATGGTGTCAGTCTGGTGTCAGCCTCGCCTCATGATGGGGTCAGTCTGGTGTCAGTCTCGCCTCGTGATGGGGTCAGTCTGGTGTCAGTCTCGCCTCGTGATGGTGTCAGTCTGGTGTCAGCCTCGCCTCGCGATGGGGTCAGTCTGGTGTCAGCCTCACATCATGATGGTGTCAGTCTGGTGTCAGCCTCGCCTCATGATGGGGTCAGTCTGGTGTCAGCCTCACATCATGATGGTGTCAGTCTGGTGTCAGCATCGCCTCGTGATGGTGTCAGTCTGGTGTCAGCCTCGCCTCGTGATGGGGTCAGTCTGGTGTCAGCCTCACATCATGATGGTGTCAGTCTGGTGTCAGCCTCACCTCGTGATGGGGTCAGTCCGTTGTCAGTCTCGCCTCGTGATGGGGTCAGTCTGGTGTCAGCCTCGCCTCGTGATGGGGTCAGTCTGGTGTCAGCCTCACATCATGATGGGGTCAGTCTGGTGTCAGCCTCGCCTCGTGATGGGGTCAGTCTGGTGTCAGCCTCGCCTAGTGATGGGGTCAGTCTGGTGTCAGCCTCGCCTCGTGATGGTGTCAGTTTGGTGTCAGCCCCGCCTCGTGATGGGGTCAGTCTGGTGTCAGCCTCGCCTCGTGATGGGGTCAGTCTGGTGTCAGCCTCACATCATGATGGTGTCAGTCTGGTGTCAGCCTCGCCTCGTTATGGTGTCAGTCTGGTGTCAGCCTCGCCTCGTGATGGGGTCAGTCTGGTGTCAGCCTCGCCTCATGATGGTGTCAGTCTGGTGTCAGTCTCGCCTCGTGATGGTGTCAGTCTGGTGTCAGCCTCGCCTCATGATGGGGTCAGTCTGGTGTCAGTCTCGCCTCGTGATGGGGTCAGTCTGGTGTCAGTCTCGCCTCGTGATGGTGTCAGTCTGGTGTCAGCCTCGCCTCGCGATGGGGTCAGTCTGGTGTCAGCCTCACATCATGATGGTGTCAGTCTGGTGTCAGCCTCGCCTCATGATGGGGTCAGTCTGGTGTCAGCCTCACATCATGATGGTGTCAGTCTGGTGTCAGCATCGCCTCGTGATGGTGTCAGTCTGGTGTCAGCCTCGCCTCGTGATGGGGTCAGTCTGGTGTCAGCCTCACATCATGATGGTGTCAGTCTGGTGTCAGCCTCACCTCGTGATGGGGTCAGTCCGTTGTCAGTCTCGCCTCGTGATGGGGTCAGTCTGGTGTCAGCCTCGCCTCATGATGGGGTCAGTCTGGTGTCAGCCTTGCCTCGTGATGGGGTCAGTCTGGTGTCAGCCTCGCCTCGTGATGGTGTCAGTCTGGTTTCAGTCTCGCCTCGTGATGGTGTCCGTCTGGTGTCAGCCCCGCCTCGTGATGAGGTCAGTCTGGTGTCAGCCTCGCCTCATGATGGGGTCAGTCTGGTGTCAGCCTCACATCATGATGGGGTCAGTCTGGTGTCAGTCTCGCTTCGTGATGGGGTCAGTCTGGTGTCAGCCTCGCCCCGTGATGGAGTCAGTCTGGTGTCAGCCTCGCCTCGTGATGGGGTCAGTCTGGTGTCAGTCTCGCCTCGTGATGGGGTCAGTCTGGTGTCAGTCTCGCCTCGTGATGGGGTCAGTCTGGTGTCAGCCTCACATCATGATGGTGTCAGTCTGGTGTCAGCCTTGCCTCGTGATGGTGTCAGTCTGGTGTTAGCCTCGCCTCGTGATGGGGTCAGTCTGGTGTCAGCCTCGCCTCGTGATGGGGTCAGTCTGGTGTCAGCCTTGCCTCGTGATGGGGTCAGTCTGGTGTCAGCCTCGCCTAGTGATGGGGTCAGTCTGGTGTCAGTCTCGCCGCGTGATGGGGTCAGTCTGGTGTCAGCCTCACATCATGATGATGTCAGTCTGGTGTCAGCCTCACCTCGTGATGGGGTCAGTCTGGTGTCAGCCTCACATCATGATGGTGTCAGTCTGGTGTCAGCCTCACCTCATGATGGGGTCAGTCTGGTGTCAGCCTCGCCTCGTGATGGGGTCAGTCTGCTGTCAACCTCGCCTCGTGATGAGGTCAGTCTGGTGTCATTCTCACATCACGATGGTGTCAGTCTGGTGTTAGCCTCGCCTCGTGATGGGGTCAGTCTGGTGTCAGTCTCGACTCGTGATGGTGTCAGTCTGGTGTCAGCCTCGCCTCGTGATGGGGTCAGTCTGGTGTCAGCCTCGCCTCGTGATGGGGTCAGTCTGGTGTCAGCCTCGCCTCGTGATGGGGTCAGTCTGGTGTCAGCCTTGCCTCGTGATGGGGTCAGTCTGGTGTCAGCCTCGCCTCGTGATGGTGTCAGTCTGGTTTCAGTCTCGCCTCGTGATGGTGTCCGTCTGGTGTCAGCCTCGCCTCGTGATGGGGTCAGTCTGGTGTCAGCCTCGCCTCGTGATGGGGTCAGTCTGGTGTCAGCCTTGCCTCGTGATGGGGTCAGTCTGGTGTCAGCCTCGCCTCGTGATGGTGTCAGTCTGGTTTCAGTCTCGCCTCGTGATGGGGTCAGTCTGGTGTCAGCCTCGCCTCGTGATGAGGTCAGTCTGGGTTCAGCCTCACATCATGATGGTGTCAGTCTGGTGTCAGCCTCGCCTCGCGATGGGGTCAGTCTGGTGTCAGCATCACATCATGATGGTTTCAGTCTGGTGTCAGCCTCGCCTCATGATGGGGTCAGTCTGGTGTCAGCCTCACATCATGATGGTGTCAGTCTGGTGTCAGCATCGCCTCGTGATGGTGTCAGTCTGGTGTCAGCCTCGCCTCGTGATGGGGTCAGTCTGGTGTCAGCCTCACATCATGATGGTGTCAGTCTGGTGTCAGCCTCACCTCGTGATGGGGTCAGTCTGGTGTCAGTCTCGCCTCGTGATGGGGTCAGTCTGGTGTCAGTCTCGCCTCTTGATGGGGTCAGTCTGGTGTCAGTCTCGCCTCGTGATGGGGTCAGTCTGGTGTCAGCCTCGCCCCGTGATGGGGTCAGTCTGGTGTCAGCCTCACCTCGTGATGGGGTCAGTCTGGTGTCAGTCTCGCCTCGTGATGGTGTCAGTCTGGTGTCAGCCTCGCCTCATGATGGGGTCAGTCTGGTGTCAGTCTCGCCTCGTGATGGGGTCAGTCTGGTGTCAGCCTCGCCTCGTGATGAGGTCAGTCTGGGTTCAGCCTCACATCATGATGGTGTCAGTCTGGTGTCAGCCTCGCCTCGTGATGGGGTCAGTCCGTTGTCAGTCTCGCCTCGTGATGGGGTCAGTCTGGTGTCAGCCTCGCCTCGTGATGGGGTCAGTCTGGTGTCAGCCTCACATCATGATGGGGTCAGTCTGGTGTCAGTCTCGCTTCGTGATGGGGTCAGTCTGGTATCAGCCTCGCCCCGTGATGGAGTCAGTCTGGTGTCAGCCTCGCCTCGTGATGGGGTCAGTCTGGTGTCAGTCTCGCCTCGTGATGGGGTCAGTCTGGTGTCAGTCTCGCCTCGTGATGGGGTCAGTCTGGTGTCAGCCTCACATCATGATGATGTCAGTCTGGTGTCAGCCTCACCTCGTGATGGGGTCAGTCTGGTGTCAGCCTCACATCATGATGGTGTCAGTCTGGTGTCAGCCTCGCCTCGTGATGGGGTCAGTTTGGTGTCAGCCTCACATCATAATGGTGTCAGTCTGGTGTCAGCCTCGCCTCATGATGGGGTCAGTCTGGTGTCAGCCTCGCCTCGTGATGGGGTCAGTCTGGTTTCAGCCTCACATCATGATGGTGTCAGTCTGGTGTCAGCCTCGCCTCGTGATGGTGTCAGTCTGGTGTCAGCCTCGCCTCATGATGGGGTCAGTCTGGTGTCAGCCTCGCCTAGTGATGGGGTCAGTCTGGTGTCAACCTCACATCATGAAGTCGTCAGTCTGGTGTCAGCCTCGCCTAGTGATGGGGGCAGTCTGGTGTCAGCATCGCCTCGTGATGGTGTCAGTCTGGTGTCAGCTTCGCCTCGTGATGGTGTCAGTCTGGTGTCAGCCTCACCTCGTGATGGGGTCAGTCTGGTGTCAGCCTCGCCTCGTGATGGGGTCAGTCTGGTGTCAGCCTCGCCTCGTGATGGGGTCAGTCTGGTGTCAGCCTCGCCTCGTGATGGGGTCAGTCTGGTGTCAGCCTCACATCATGATGGTGTCAGTCAGGTGTCAGCCTCGACTCGTGATGGGGTCAGTCTGGTGTCAGCCTCACATCATGATGGGGTCAGTCTGGTGTCAGTCTCGCCTCGTGATGGGGTCAGTCTGGTGTCAGTCTCGCCTCTTGATGGGGTCAGTCTGGTGTCAGTCTCGCCTCGTGATGGGGTCAGTCTGGTGTCAGCCTCGCCCCGTGATGGGGTCAGTCTGGTGTCAGCCTCACCTCGTGATGGGGTCAGTCTGGTGTCAGTCTCGCCTCGTGATGGGGTCAGTCTGGTGTCAGCCTCGCCCCGTGATGGGGTCAGTCTGGTGTCAGCCTCACATCATCATGGGGTCAGTCTGGAGTCAGTCTCGCCTCGTGATGGGGTCAGTCTGGTGTCAGTCTCGCCTCTTGATGGGGTCAGTCTGGTGTCAGTCTCGCCTCGTGATGGGGTCAGTCTGGTGTCAGCCTCGCCCCGTGATGGGGTCAGTCTGGTGTCAGCCTCGCCTCGTGATGGGGTCAGTCTGGTGTCAGTCTCGCCTCGTGATGGGGTCAGTCTGGTGTCAGTCTCGACTCGTGATGCGTGATGGGGTCAGTCTGGTGTCAGCCTCACATCATGATGGTGTCAGTCTGGTGTCAGCCTCGCCTCGTTATGGTGTCAGTCTGGTGTCAGCCTCGCCTCGTGATGGGGTCAGTCTGGTGTCAGCCTCGCCTCATGATGGTGTCAGTCTGGTGTCAGTCTCGCCTCGTGATGGTGTCAGTCTGGTGTCAGCCTCGCCTCATGATGGGGTCAGTCTGGTGTCAGTCTCGCCTCGTGATGGGGTCAGTCTGGTGTCAGTCTCGCCTCGTGATGGTGTCAGTCTGGTGTCAGCCTCGCCTCGCGATGGGGTCAGTCTGGTGTCAGCCTCACATCATGATGGTGTCAGTCTGGTGTCAGCCTCGCCTCATGATGGGGTCAGTCTGGTGTCAGCCTCACATCATGATGGTGTCAGTCTGGTGTCAGCATCGCCTCGTGATGGTGTCAGTCTGGTGTCAGCCTCGCCTCGTGATGGGGTCAGTCTGGTGTCAGCCTCACATCATGATGGTGTCAGTCTGGTGTCAGCCTCACCTCGTGATGGGGTCAGTCCGTTGTCAGTCTCGCCTCGTGATGGGGTCAGTCTGGTGTCAGCCTCGCCTCGTGATGGGGTCAGTCTGGTGTCAGCCTCACATCATGATGGGGTCAGTCTGGTGTCAGCCTCGCCTCGTGATGGGGTCAGTCTGGTGTCAGCCTCGCCTAGTGATGGGGTCAGTCTGGTGTCAGCCTCGCCTCGTGATGGTGTCAGTTTGGTGTCAGCCCCGCCTCGTGATGGGGTCAGTCTGGTGTCAGCCTCGCCTCGTGATGGGGTCAGTCTGGTGTCAGCCTCACATCATGATGGTGTCAGTCTGGTGTCAGCCTCGCCTCGTTATGGTGTCAGTCTGGTGTCAGCCTCGCCTCGTGATGGGGTCAGTCTGGTGTCAGCCTCGCCTCATGATGGTGTCAGTCTGGTGTCAGTCTCGCCTCGTGATGGTGTCAGTCTGGTGTCAGCCTCGCCTCATGATGGGGTCAGTCTGGTGTCAGTCTCGCCTCGTGATGGGGTCAGTCTGGTGTCAGTCTCGCCTCGTGATGGTGTCAGTCTGGTGTCAGCCTCGCCTCGCGATGGGGTCAGTCTGGTGTCAGCCTCACATCATGATGGTGTCAGTCTGGTGTCAGCCTCGCCTCATGATGGGGTCAGTCTGGTGTCAGCCTCACATCATGATGGTGTCAGTCTGGTGTCAGCATCGCCTCGTGATGGTGTCAGTCTGGTGTCAGCCTCGCCTCGTGATGGGGTCAGTCTGGTGTCAGCCTCACATCATGATGGTGTCAGTCTGGTGTCAGCCTCACCTCGTGATGGGGTCAGTCCGTTGTCAGTCTCGCCTCGTGATGGGGTCAGTCTGGTGTCAGCCTCGCCTCATGATGGGGTCAGTCTGGTGTCAGCCTTGCCTCGTGATGGGGTCAGTCTGGTGTCAGCCTCGCCTCGTGATGGTGTCAGTCTGGTTTCAGTCTCGCCTCGTGATGGTGTCCGTCTGGTGTCAGCCCCGCCTCGTGATGAGGTCAGTCTGGTGTCAGCCTCGCCTCATGATGGGGTCAGTCTGGTGTCAGCCTCACATCATGATGGGGTCAGTCTGGTGTCAGTCTCGCTTCGTGATGGGGTCAGTCTGGTGTCAGCCTCGCCCCGTGATGGAGTCAGTCTGGTGTCAGCCTCGCCTCGTGATGGGGTCAGTCTGGTGTCAGTCTCGCCTCGTGATGGGGTCAGTCTGGTGTCAGTCTCGCCTCGTGATGGGGTCAGTCTGGTGTCAGCCTCACATCATGATGGTGTCAGTCTGGTGTCAGCCTTGCCTCGTGATGGTGTCAGTCTGGTGTTAGCCTCGCCTCGTGATGGGGTCAGTCTGGTGTCAGCCTCGCCTCGTGATGGGGTCAGTCTGGTGTCAGTCTCGCCTCGTGATGGGGTCAGTCTGGTGTCAGTCTCGCCTCTTGATGGGGTCAGTCTGGTGTCAGTCTCGCCTCGTGATGGGGTCAGTCTGGTGTCAGCCTCGCCCCGTGATGGGGTCAGTCTGGTGTCAGCCTCACCTCGTGATGGGGTCAGTCTGGTGTCAGTCTCGCCTCGTGATGGTGTCAGTCTGGTGTCAGCCTCGCCTCATGATGGGGTCAGTCTGGTGTCAGTCTCGCCTCGTGATGGGGTCAGTCTGGTGTCAGCCTCGCCTCGTGATGAGGTCAGTCTGGGTTCAGCCTCACATCATGATGGTGTCAGTCTGGTGTCAGCCTCGCCTCGTGATGGGGTCAGTCCGTTGTCAGTCTCGCCTCGTGATGGGGTCAGTCTGGTGTCAGCCTCGCCTCGTGATGGGGTCAGTCTGGTGTCAGCCTCACATCATGATGGGGTCAGTCTGGTGTCAGTCTCGCTTCGTGATGGGGTCAGTCTGGTATCAGCCTCGCCCCGTGATGGAGTCAGTCTGGTGTCAGCCTCGCCTCGTGATGGGGTCAGTCTGGTGTCAGTCTCGCCTCGTGATGGGGTCAGTCTGGTGTCAGTCTCGCCTCGTGATGGGGTCAGTCTGGTGTCAGCCTCACATCATGATGATGTCAGTCTGGTGTCAGCCTCACCTCGTGATGGGGTCAGTCTGGTGTCAGCCTCACATCATGATGGTGTCAGTCTGGTGTCAGCCTCGCCTCGTGATGGGGTCAGTTTGGTGTCAGCCTCACATCATAATGGTGTCAGTCTGGTGTCAGCCTCGCCTCATGATGGGGTCAGTCTGGTGTCAGCCTCGCCTCGTGATGGGGTCAGTCTGGTTTCAGCCTCACATCATGATGGTGTCAGTCTGGTGTCAGCCTCGCCTCGTGATGGTGTCAGTCTGGTGTCAGCCTCGCCTCATGATGGGGTCAGTCTGGTGTCAGCCTCGCCTAGTGATGGGGTCAGTCTGGTGTCAACCTCACATCATGAAGTCGTCAGTCTGGTGTCAGCCTCGCCTAGTGATGGGGGCAGTCTGGTGTCAGCATCGCCTCGTGATGGTGTCAGTCTGGTGTCAGCTTCGCCTCGTGATGGTGTCAGTCTGGTGTCAGCCTCACCTCGTGATGGGGTCAGTCTGGTGTCAGCCTCGCCTCGTGATGGGGTCAGTCTGGTGTCAGCCTCGCCTCGTGATGGGGTCAGTCTGGTGTCAGCCTCGCCTCGTGATGGGGTCAGTCTGGTGTCAGCCTCACATCATGATGGTGTCAGTCAGGTGTCAGCCTCGACTCGTGATGGGGTCAGTCTGGTGTCAGCCTCACATCATGATGGGGTCAGTCTGGTGTCAGTCTCGCCTCGTGATGGGGTCAGTCTGGTGTCAGTCTCGCCTCTTGATGGGGTCAGTCTGGTGTCAGTCTCGCCTCGTGATGGGGTCAGTCTGGTGTCAGCCTCGCCCCGTGATGGGGTCAGTCTGGTGTCAGCCTCACCTCGTGATGGGGTCAGTCTGGTGTCAGTCTCGCCTCGTGATGGGGTCAGTCTGGTGTCAGCCTCGCCCCGTGATGGGGTCAGTCTGGTGTCAGCCTCACATCATCATGGGGTCAGTCTGGAGTCAGTCTCGCCTCGTGATGGGGTCAGTCTGGTGTCAGTCTCGCCTCTTGATGGGGTCAGTCTGGTGTCAGTCTCGCCTCGTGATGGGGTCAGTCTGGTGTCAGCCTCGCCCCGTGATGGGGTCAGTCTGGTGTCAGCCTCGCCTCGTGATGGGGTCAGTCTGGTGTCAGTCTCGCCTCGTGATGGGGTCAGTCTGGTGTCAGTCTCGACTCGTGATGCGTGATGGGGTCAGTCTGGTGTCAGCCTCACATCATGATGGTGTCAGTCTGGTGTCAGCCTCGCCTCGTTATGGTGTCAGTCTGGTGTCAGCCTCGCCTCGTGATGGGGTCAGTCTGGTGTCAGCCTCGCCTCATGATGGTGTCAGTCTGGTGTCAGTCTCGCCTCGTGATGGTGTCAGTCTGGTGTCAGCCTCGCCTCATGATGGGGTCAGTCTGGTGTCAGTCTCGCCTCGTGATGGGGTCAGTCTGGTGTCAGTCTCGCCTCGTGATGGTGTCAGTCTGGTGTCAGCCTCGCCTCGCGATGGGGTCAGTCTGGTGTCAGCCTCACATCATGATGGTGTCAGTCTGGTGTCAGCCTCGCCTCATGATGGGGTCAGTCTGGTGTCAGCCTCACATCATGATGGTGTCAGTCTGGTGTCAGCATCGCCTCGTGATGGTGTCAGTCTGGTGTCAGCCTCGCCTCGTGATGGGGTCAGTCTGGTGTCAGCCTCACATCATGATGGTGTCAGTCTGGTGTCAGCCTCACCTCGTGATGGGGTCAGTCCGTTGTCAGTCTCGCCTCGTGATGGGGTCAGTCTGGTGTCAGCCTCGCCTCGTGATGGGGTCAGTCTGGTGTCAGCCTCACATCATGATGGGGTCAGTCTGGTGTCAGCCTCGCCTCGTGATGGGGTCAGTCTGGTGTCAGCCTCGCCTAGTGATGGGGTCAGTCTGGTGTCAGCCTCGCCTCGTGATGGTGTCAGTTTGGTGTCAGCCCCGCCTCGTGATGGGGTCAGTCTGGTGTCAGCCTCGCCTCGTGATGGGGTCAGTCTGGTGTCAGCCTCACATCATGATGGTGTCAGTCTGGTGTCAGCCTCGCCTCGTTATGGTGTCAGTCTGGTGTCAGCCTCGCCTCGTGATGGGGTCAGTCTGGTGTCAGCCTCGCCTCATGATGGTGTCAGTCTGGTGTCAGTCTCGCCTCGTGATGGTGTCAGTCTGGTGTCAGCCTCGCCTCATGATGGGGTCAGTCTGGTGTCAGTCTCGCCTCGTGATGGGGTCAGTCTGGTGTCAGTCTCGCCTCGTGATGGTGTCAGTCTGGTGTCAGCCTCGCCTCGCGATGGGGTCAGTCTGGTGTCAGCCTCACATCATGATGGTGTCAGTCTGGTGTCAGCCTCGCCTCATGATGGGGTCAGTCTGGTGTCAGCCTCACATCATGATGGTGTCAGTCTGGTGTCAGCATCGCCTCGTGATGGTGTCAGTCTGGTGTCAGCCTCGCCTCGTGATGGGGTCAGTCTGGTGTCAGCCTCACATCATGATGGTGTCAGTCTGGTGTCAGCCTCACCTCGTGATGGGGTCAGTCCGTTGTCAGTCTCGCCTCGTGATGGGGTCAGTCTGGTGTCAGCCTCGCCTCATGATGGGGTCAGTCTGGTGTCAGCCTTGCCTCGTGATGGGGTCAGTCTGGTGTCAGCCTCGCCTCGTGATGGTGTCAGTCTGGTTTCAGTCTCGCCTCGTGATGGTGTCCGTCTGGTGTCAGCCCCGCCTCGTGATGAGGTCAGTCTGGTGTCAGCCTCGCCTCATGATGGGGTCAGTCTGGTGTCAGCCTCACATCATGATGGGGTCAGTCTGGTGTCAGTCTCGCTTCGTGATGGGGTCAGTCTGGTGTCAGCCTCGCCCCGTGATGGAGTCAGTCTGGTGTCAGCCTCGCCTCGTGATGGGGTCAGTCTGGTGTCAGTCTCGCCTCGTGATGGGGTCAGTCTGGTGTCAGTCTCGCCTCGTGATGGGGTCAGTCTGGTGTCAGCCTCACATCATGATGGTGTCAGTCTGGTGTCAGCCTTGCCTCGTGATGGTGTCAGTCTGGTGTTAGCCTCGCCTCGTGATGGGGTCAGTCTGGTGTCAGCCTCGCCTCGTGATGGGGTCAGTCTGGTGTCAGCCTTGCCTCGTGATGGGGTCAGTCTGGTGTCAGCCTCGCCTAGTGATGGGGTCAGTCTGGTGTCAGTCTCGCCGCGTGATGGGGTCAGTCTGGTGTCAGCCTCACATCATGATGATGTCAGTCTGGTGTCAGCCTCACCTCGTGATGGGGTCAGTCTGGTGTCAGCCTCACATCATGATGGTGTCAGTCTGGTGTCAGCCTCACCTCATGATGGGGTCAGTCTGGTGTCAGCCTCGCCTCGTGATGGGGTCAGTCTGCTGTCAACCTCGCCTCGTGATGAGGTCAGTCTGGTGTCATTCTCACATCACGATGGTGTCAGTCTGGTGTTAGCCTCGCCTCGTGATGGGGTCAGTCTGGTGTCAGTCTCGACTCGTGATGGTGTCAGTCTGGTGTCAGCCTCGCCTCGTGATGGGGTCAGTCTGGTGTCAGCCTCGCCTCGTGATGGGGTCAGTCTGGTGTCAGCCTCGCCTCGTGATGGGGTCAGTCTGGTGTCAGCCTTGCCTCGTGATGGGGTCAGTCTGGTGTCAGCCTCGCCTCGTGATGGTGTCAGTCTGGTTTCAGTCTCGCCTCGTGATGGTGTCCGTCTGGTGTCAGCCCCGCCTCGTGATGAGGTCAGTCTGGTGTCAGCCTCGCCTCATGATGGGGTCAGTCTGGTGTCAGCCTCACATCATGATGGTGTCAGTCTGGTGTCAGCCTCGCCTCGTGATGGTGTCAGTCTGGTGTCAGCCTCGCCTCATGATGGGGTCAGTCTGGTGTCAGCCTCGCCTCGTGATGGGGTCAGTCTGGTGTCAGCCTCACATCATGATGGGGTCAGTCTGGTGTCAGTCTCGCTTCGTGATGGGGTCAGTCTGGTATCAGCCTCGCCCCGTGATGGAGTCAGTCTGGTGTCAGCCTCGCCTCGTGATGGGGTCAGTCTGGTGTCAGTCTCGCCTCGTGATGGGGTCAGTCTGGTGTCAGCCTCGCCTAGTGATGGGGTCAGTCTGGTGTCAGTCTCGCCGCGTGATGGGGTCAGTCTGGTGTCAGCCTCACATCATGATGATGTCAGTCTGGTGTCAGCCTCACCTCGTGATGGGGTCAGTCTGGTGTCAGCCTCACATCATGATGGTGTCAGTCTGGTGTCAGCCTCACCTCATGATGGGGTCAGTCTGGTGTCAGCCTCGCCTCGTGATGGGGTCAGTCTGGTGTCAGCCTCGCCTCGTGATGAGGTCAGTCTGGTGTCAGCCTCACATCACGATGGTGTCAGTCTGGTGTTAGCCTCGCCTCGTGATGGGGTCAGTCTGGTGTCAGTCTCGACTCGTGATGGTGTCAGTCTGGTGTCAGCCTCGCCTCGTGATGGGGTCAGTCTGGTGTCAGCCTCGCCTCGTGATGGGGTCAGTCTGGTGTCAGCCTCGCCTCGTGATGGGGTCAGTCTGGTGTCAGCCTCGCCTCGTGATGGGGTCAGTCTGGTGTCAGCCTCGCCTCGTGATGGGGTCAGTCTGGTGTCAGCCTCACCACGTGATGGGGTCAGTCTGGTGTCAGCCTCACATCATGATGGTGTCAGGCTGGTGTCAGCCTCGCCTCGTGATGGGGTCAGTCTGGTGTCAGTCTCACATCATGATGGTGTCAGTCTGGTATCAGCCTCGCCTCGTGATGGGGTCAGTCTGGTGTCAGCCTCGCCTCGTGATGGGGTCAGTCTGGTGTCACCCTTGCCTCGTGATGGTGTCAGTCTGGTGTCAGCCTCGCCTCGTGATGGGGTCAGTCTGGTGTCAGCCTCGCCTCGTGATGGGGTCAGTCTGGTGTCAGCCTCACATCGTGATGGTGTCAGTCAGGTGTCAGCCTCGCCTCGTGATGGGGTCAGTCTGGCGTCAGCCTTGCCTCGTGATGGTGTCAGTCTGGTGTCAGCCTCGCCTCGTGATGGTGTCAGTCTGGTGTCAGCCTCGCCTCGTGATGGGGTCAGTCTGGTGTCAGCCTCACATCGTAATGGTGTCAGTCTGGTGTCAGCCTCGCCTCGTGATGGGGTCCGTCTGGTGTAAGCCTCGCCTCGTGATAGGGTCAGTCTGGTGTCACCCTCGCCTCGTGATGGGGTCAGTATGGTGTCAGCCTCACATCATGATGGTGTCAGTCTGGTGTCAGCCTCGCCTCGTGATGGTGTCAGTCTCGCCTCGTGATGAGGTCAGTCTGGTGTCAGCCTCACATCATGATGGTGTCAGTCTGGTGTCAGCCTCGCCTCGAGATGGGGTCAGTCTGGTGTCAGTCTCGCCTCGTGATGGGGTCAGTCTGGTGTCAGCCTCACATCATGATGGTGTCAGTCTGGTGTCAGCCTTGCCTCGTGATGGGGTCAGTCTGGTGTCAGCCTCGCCTCGTGATGGTGTCAGTCTGGTTTCAGTCTCGCCTCGTGATGGTGTCCGTCTGGTGTCAGCCCCGCCTCGTGATGAGGTCAGTCTGGTGTCAGCCTCGCCTCATGATGGGGTCAGTCTGGTGTCAGCCTCACATCATGACGGTGTCAGTCTGGTGTCAGCCTCGCCTCGTGATGGTGTCAGTCTGGTGTCAGCCTCGCCTCATGATGGGGTCAGTCTGGTGTCAGCCTCGCCTAGTGATGGGGTCAGTCTGGTGTCAACCTCACATCATGAAGGGGTCAGTCTGGTGTCAGCCTCGCCTAGTGATGGGGGCAGTCTGGTGTCAGCATCGCCTCGTGATGGTGTCAGTCTGGTGTCAGCTTCGCCTCGTGATGGTGTCAGTCTGGTGTCAGCCTCACCTCGTGATGGGGTCAGTCTGGTGTCAGCCTCGCCTCGTGATGGGGTCAGTCTGGTGTCAGCCTCGCCTCGTGATGGGGTCAGTCTGGTGTCAGCCTCGCCTCGTGATGGGGTCAGTCTGGTGTCAGCCTCACATCATGATGGTGTCAGTCAGGTGTCAGCCTCGACTCGTGATGGGGTCAGTCTGGTGTCAGCCTCACATCGTGATGGGGTCAGTCTGGTGTCAGTCTCGCCTCGTGATGGGGTCAGTCTGGTGTCAGTCTCGCCTCGTGATGGGGTCAGTCTGGTGTCAGCCTCGCCCCGTGATGGGGTCAGTCTGGTGTCAGTCTCGCCTCGTGATGAGGTCAGTCTGGATTCAGCCTCACATCATGATGGTGTCAGTCTGGTGTCAGCCTCGCCTCAGGATGGGGTCAGTCTTGTGTCAGCCTCACATCATGATGGTGTCAGTCTGGTGTCAGCCTCGCCTCATGATGGGGTCACTCTGGTGTCAGCCTCGCCTCGTGATGGGGTCAGTCTGGTGTCAGCCTCACCTCGTGATGGGGTCAGTCTGGTGTCAGCCTCACATTATGATGGTGTAAGTCTGGTGTCAGCCTCACCTCGTGATGGGGTCAGTCCGGTGTCAGTCTCGCCTCGTGATGGGGTCAGTCTGATGTCAGCCTCACATCATGATGGTGTCAGTCTGGTGTCAGCCTCGCCTCGTGATGGTGTCAGTCTGGTGTCAGCCTCGCCTCGTGATGGGGTCAGTCTGGTGTCAGCCTCGCCTAGTGATGGGGTCAGTCTGGTGTCAGCCTCGCCTCGTGATGGTGTCAGTCTGGTGTCAGCCTCGCCTCGTGATGGGGTCAGTCTGGTGTCAGCCCCGCCTCGTGATGGGGTCAGTCTGGTGTCAGCCTCGCCTCGTAATGGGGTCAGTCTGGTGTCAGCCTCGTCTCGTGAGGGGGTCAGTCTGGTGTCAGTCTCGCCTCGTGACGGTGTCAGTCTGGTGTCAGTCTCGCCTCGTGATGGGGTCAGTCTGGTGTCAGTCTCGCCTCGTGATGGGGTCAGTCTGGTGTCAGTCTCGCCTCGTGATGGGGTCAGTCTGGTGTCAGCCTCACATCATGATGGTGTCAGTCTGGTGTCAGCCACGCCTAGTGATGGGGTCAGTCTGGTGTCAGCCTCGCCTCAGGATGGGGTCAGTCTTGTGTCAGCCTCACATCATGATGGTGTCAGTCTGGTGTCAGCCTCGCCTCATGATGGGGTCACTCTGGTGTCAGCCTCGCCTCGTGATGGGGTCAGTCTGGTGTCAGCCTCACCTCGTGATGGGGTCAGTCTGGTGTCAGCCTCACATTATGATGGTGTAAGTCTGGTGTCAGCCTCACCTCGTGATGGGGTCAGTCCGGTGTCAGTCTCGCCTCGTGATGGGGTCAGTCTGATGTCAGCCTCACATCATGATGGTGTCAGTCTGGTGTCAGCCTCGCCTCGTGATGGTGTCAGTCTGGTGTCAGCCTCGCCTCGTGATGGGGTCAGTCTGGTGTCAGCCTCGCCTAGTGATGGGGTCAGTCTGGTGTCAGCCTCGCCTCGTGATGGTGTCAGTCTGGTGTCAGCCTCGCCTCGTGATGGGGTCAGTCTGGTGTCAGCCCCGCCTCGTGATGGGGTCAGTCTGGTGTCAGCCTCGCCTCGTAATGGGGTCAGTCTGGTGTCAGCCTCGTCTCGTGAGGGGGTCAGTCTGGTGTCAGTCTCGCCTCGTGACGGTGTCAGTCTGGTGTCAGTCTCGCCTCGTGATGGTGTCAGTCTGGTGTCAGTCTCGCCTCGTGATGGTGTCAGTCTGGTGTCAGCCTCACCGCGTGATGGGGTCAGTCTGGTGTCAGCCTCGCCTCGTGATGAGGTCAGTCTGGTGTCAGCCTCACATCATGATGGTGTCAGTCTGGTGTCAGCCTAGCCTCACGATGGGGTCAGTCTGGTGTCAGCCTCACATCATGATGGTGTCAGTCTGGTGTCAGCCTCGCCTCATGATGGGGTCAGTCTGGTGTCAGCCTCGCCTCGTGATGGGGTCAGTCTGGTGTCAGCCTCACCTCGTGATGGGGTCAGTCTGGTGTCAGCCTCACATCATGATGGTGTCAGTCTGGTGTCAGCATCGCCTCGTGATGGTGTCAGTGTGGTGTCAGCCTCACCTCGTGATGGGGTCAGTCTGGTGTCAGCCTCACATCATGATGGTGTCAGTCTGGTGTCAGCCTCACCTCGTGATGGGGTCAGTCTGGTGTCAGCCTCGCCTAGTGATGGGGTCAGTCTGCTGTCAGCCTCGCCTCGTGATGGGCTCAGTCTTGTGTCAGCCTCACATCATGATGGGGTCAGTCTGGTGTCAGCCACGCCTCGTGATGGTGTCAGCCTGGTGTCAGCCTCGTCTCGTGATGGGGTCAGTCTGGTGTCAGCTTCGCCCCGTGATGGGGTCAGTCCGGTGTCAGTCTCGCCTCGTGATGGGGTCAGTCTGGTGTCAGCCTCGCCTAGTGATGGGGTCAGTCTGCTGTCAGCCTCGCCTCGTGATGGGCTCAGTCTGTTGTCAGCCTCACATCATGATGGGGTCAGTCTGGTGTCAGTCTCGCCTCGTGATGGGGTCAGTCTGGTGTCAGTCTCGCCTCGTGATGGGGTCAGTCTAGTGTCAGCCTCGCCTCGTGATTGGGTCAGTCTGGTGTCAGTCTCGCCTAGTGATGGTGTCAGTCTGGTGTCAGTCTCGCTCCGTGACGGGGTCAGTCTGGTGTCAGCCTCACATCATGATGGTGTCAATCTGGTGTCAGCTTCGCCTTGTGATGGTGTCAGTCTGGTGTCAGTCTCGCCTCGTAATGGGGTCAGTCTGTTGTCAGTCTTGCCTCGTGATGGGGTCAGTCTGGTGTCAGCCTCACATCATGATGGTGTCAGTCTGGTGTCAGCCTCGCCTCGTGATGGGGTAAGTCTGGTGTCAGCATCGCCTCGTGATGGGGTCAGTCTGGTGTCACCCTCACATCATGATGGGGTCAGTCTGGTGTCAGTCTCGCCTCGTGATGGGGTCAGTCTGGTGTCAGTCTCGCCTCGTAATGGGGTCAGTCTGTTGTCAGTCTTGCCTCGTGATGGGGTCAGTCTGGTGTCAGCCTCACATCATGATGGTGTCAGTCTGGTGTCAGCCTCGCCTCGTGATGGTGTCAGTCTCGTGTCAGCCTCGCCTCGTGATGGGGTCAGTCTGGTGTCAGCCTCGCTTTGTGATGGGGTCAGTCTGGTGTCAGCCTCACATCATGATGGGGTCAGTCTGGTGTCAGCCACGCCTCGTGATGGTGTCAGTCTGGTGTCAGCCTCGCCTCGTGATGGGGTCAGTCTGGTGTCAGCCTCGTCCCGTGATGGGGTCAGTCCTGTGTCAGTCTCGCCTCGTGATGGCGTCAGTCTGGTGTCAGCCTCGCCTCGTGATGGGGTCAGTCTGGTGTCAGCCTCACATCATGATGGTGTCAGTCTGGTGTCAGCTTCGCCTTGTGATGGTGTCAGTCTGGTGTCAGCCTCGCCTCGTGATGGGGTCAGGCTGGTGTCAGCCTCGCCTCGTGATGGGGTCAGTCTGGTGTCAGCCTCGCCTCGCGATGGGGTCAGTCTGGTGTCAGCCTCACATCATGATGGTGTCAGTCTGGTGTCAGCCTCACCTCGTGATGGGGTCAGTCCGTTGTCAGTCTCGCCTCGTGATGGGGTCAGTCTGGTGTCAGCCTCGCCTCGTGATGGGGTCAGTCTGGTGTCAGTCTCACATCATGATGGTGTCAGTCTGGTATCAGCCTCGCCTCGTGATGAGGTCAGTCTGGTGTCAGCCTCGCCTCGTGATGGGGTCAGTCTGGTTTCAGCCTCGCCTCGTGATGGGTCAGTCTGGTGTCAGCCTCACATCGTGATAGTGTCAGTCTGGTGTCAGCCTCGCCTCGTGATGGGGTCAGTCTGGTGTCAGCCTCACATCCTGATGTTGTCAGTCAGGTGTCAGCCTCGACTCGTGATGGGGTCAGTCTGGTGTCAGCCTCACATCATGATGGGGTCAGTCTGGTGTCAGTCTCGCCTCGTGATGGGGTCAGTCTGGTGTCAGTCTCGCCTCGTGATGGGGTCAGTCTGGTGTCAGCCTCGCCCCGTGATGGGGTCAGTCTGGTGTCAGCCTCCCATCATCATGGGGTCAGTCTGGTGTCAGTCTCGCCTCGTGATGGGGTCAGTCTGGTGTCAGTCTCGCCTCTTGATGGGGTCAGTCTGGTGTCAGTCTCGCCTCGTGATGGGGTCAGTCTGGTGTCAGCCTCGCCCCGTGATGGGGTCAGTCTGGTGTCAGCCTCGCCTCGTGATGGGGTCAGTCTGGTGTCAGTCTCGCCTCGTGATGGGGTCAGTCTGGTGTCAGTCTCTACTCGTGATTCGTGATGGGGTCAGTCTGGTGTCAGCCTCACATCATGATGGTGTCAGTCTGGTGTCAGCCTCACATCATGATGGGGTCAGTCTGGTGTCAGCCTCGCCTCGTGATGGGGTCAGTCTGGTGTCAGCCTCGCCTAGTGATGGGGTCAGTCTGGTGTCAGCCTCGCCTCGTGATGGGGTCAGTCTGGTGTCAGCCTCGCCTCGTGAGGGGGTCAGTCTAGTGTCAGTCTCGCCTCGTGACGGTGTCAGTCTGGTGTCAGTCTCGCCTCGTGATGGGGTCAGTCTGGTGTCAGTCTCGCCTCTTGATGGGGTCAGTCTGGTGTCAGCCTCACATCATGATGGTGTCAGTCTGGTGTCAGCATCGCCTCGTGATGGTGTCAGTCAGGTGTCAGCCTCGCCTCGTGATGGGGTCAGTCTGGTGTCAGCCTCACATCATGATGGGGTCAGTCTTGTGTCAGTCTCGCCTCGTGATGGGGTAAGTCTGGTGTCAGCCTCACATCGTGATGGTTTCAGTCTGGTGTCAGCCTCGCCTCGTGATGGTGTCAGTCAGGTGTCAGCCTCGCCTCGTGATGGGGTCAGTCTGGTGTCAGCCTCACATCATGATGGGGTCAGTCTTGTGTCAGTCTCGCCTCGTGATGGGGTAAGTCTTGTGTCAGCCTCACATCGTGATGGTTTCAGTCTGGTGTCAGCCTCGCCTCGTGATGGGGTCAGTCTGGTGTCAGCCTCGCCTCGTGATGGGGTCAGTCTGGTGTCAGCCTCGCCTCGTGATGGGGACAGTCTGGTGTCAGCCTCGCCTCGTGATGGGGTCAGTCTGGTGTCAGCCTCGCCTCGTGATGGGGTCAGTCTGGTGTCAGCCTCACCACGTGATGGGGTCAGTCTGGTGTCAGCCTCACATGCTGATGGTGTCAGTCTGGTGTCAGTCTCGCATCGTGATGGGGTCAGTCTGGTGTCAGTCTCGCCTCGTGATGGGGTCAGTCTGGTGTCAGTCTCGCCTCGTGATGGGGTCAGTCTGGTGTCAGCCTCACATCATGATGGTGTCAGTCTGGTGTCAGCCACGCCTAGTGATGGGGTCAGTCTGGTGTCAGCATCGCCTCGTGATGGTGTCAGTCTGGTGTCAGCCTCGCCTCGTGATGGTGTCAGTCTGGTGTCAGCCTCACCTCGTGATGGGGTCAGTCTCGTGTCAGCCTCGCTTCGTGATGAGGTCAGTCTGGTGTCAGCCTCATATCATGATGGTGTCTGTCTGGTGTCAGCCTCGCCTCGCGATGGGGTCAGTCTGGTGTCAGCCTCACATCATGATGGTGTCAGTCTGGTGTCAGCCTCGCCTCGTGATGGGGTCAGTCTGGTGTCAGCCTCGCCTCGTGATGGGGTCAGTCTGGTGTCAGCCTCACATCATGATGGGGTCAGTCTGATGTCAGCCTCGCCTCGTAATGGGGTCAGTCTGGTGTCAGCCTCGCCTAGTGATGGGGTCAGTCTGGTGTCAGCCTCGCCTCGTGATGGGGTCAGTCTGGTGTCAGCCCCGCCTCGTGATGGGGTCAGTCTGGTGTCAGCCTCACCACGTGATGGGGTCAGTCTGGTGTCAGCCTCACATGCTGATGGTGTCAGTCTGGTGTCAGTCTCGCATCGTGATGGGGTCAGTCTGGTGTCAGTCTCGACTCGTGATGGGGTCAGTCTGGTGTCAGCCACGCCTAGTGATGGGGTCAGTCTGGTGTCAGCATCGCCTCGTGATGGTGTCAGTCTGGTGTCAGCCTCGCCTCGTGATGGTGTCAGTCTGGTGTCAGCCTCACCTCGTGATGGGGTCAGTCTTGTGTCAGCCTCGCCTCGTGATGAGGTCAGTCTGGTGTCAGCCTCACATCATGATGGTGTCAGTCTGGTGTCAGCCTCGCCTCGTGATGGGGTCAGTCTGGTGTGAGCCTCGCCTCGTGATGGGGTCAGTCTGGTGTCAGCCTCACATCATGATGGGGTCAGTCTGGTGTCAGCCTCGCCTCGTAATGGGGTCAGTCTGGTGTCAGCCTCGCCTAGTGATGGGGTCAGTCTGGTGTCAGCCTCGCCTCGTGATGGGGTCAGTCTGGTGTCAGCCCCGCCTCGTGATGGGGTCAGTCTGGTGTCAGCCTCGCCTCGTGATGGGGTCAGTCTGGTGTCAGCCTCGCCTCGTGATGGTGTCAGTCAGGTGTCAGCCTCGCCTCGAGATGGGGTCAGTCTGGTGTCAGCCTCACATCATGATGGGGTCAGTCTGGTGTCAGTCTCGCCTCGTGATGGGGTCAGTCTGGTGTCAGTCTCGCCTCGTGATGGGGTCAGTCTGGTGTCAGCCTCGCCCCGTGATGGGGTCAGTCTGGTGTCAGCCTCACATCATCATGGGGTCAGTCTGGTGTCAGTCTCGCCTCGTGATGGGGTCAGTCTGGTGTCAGTCTCGCCTCTTGATGGGGTCAGTCTGGTGTCAGTCTCGCCTCGTGATGGGGTCAGTCTGGTGTCAGCCTCGCCCCGTGATGGGGTCAGTCTGGTGTCAGCCTCGCCTCGTGATGGGGTCAGTCTGGTGTCAGTCTCGCCTCGTGATGGGGTCAGTCTGGTGTCAGTCTCTACTCGTGATGCGTGATGGGGTCAGTCTGGTGTCAGCCTCACATCATGATGGTGTCAGTCTGGTGTCAGCCTCGCCTCGTTATGGTGTCAGTCTGGTGTCAGCCTCGCCTCGTGATGGGGTCAGTCTGGTGTCAGCCTCGCCTCGTGATGGGGTCAGTCTGGTGTCAGCCTCACATCATGATGGTGTCAGTCTGGTGTCAGCCTCACCTCGTGATGGGGTCAGTCCGGTGTCAGTCTCGCCTCGTGATGGGGTCAGTCTGGTGTCAGCCTCGCCTCGTGATGGGGTCAGTCTGGTGTCAGCCTCACATCATGATGGGGTCAGTCTGGTGTCAGCCTCGCCTCGTGATGGGGTCAGTCTGGTGTCAGCCTCGCCTAGTGATGGGGTCAGTCTGGTGTCAGCCTCGCCTCGTGATGGGGTCAGTCTGGTGTCAGCCCCGCCTCGTGATGGGATCAGTCTGGTGTCAGCCTCGCCTCATGATGGGGTCAGTCTAGTGTCAGTCTCGCCTCGTGACGGTGTCAGTCTGGTGTCAGTCTCGCCTCGTGATGGGGTCAGTCTGGTGTCAGTCTCGCCTCTTGATGGGGTCAGTCTGGTGTCAGCCTCACATCATGATGGTGTCAGTCTGGTGTCAGCATCGCCTCGTGATGGTGTCAGTCAGGTGTCAGCCTCGCCTCGTGATGGGGTCAGTCTGGTGTCAGCCTCACATCATGATGGGGTCAGTCTTGTGTCAGTCTCGCCTCGTGATGGGGTAAGTCTGGTGTCAGCCTCACATCGTGATGGTTTCAGTCTGGTGTCAGCCTCGCCTCGTGATGGGGTCAGTCTGGTGTCAGCCTCGCCTCGTGATGGGGTCAGTCTGGTGTCAGCCTCGCCTCGTGATGGGGACAGTCTGGTGTCAGCCTCGCCTCGTGATGGGGTCAGTCTGGTGTCAGCCTCGCCTCGTGATGGGGTCAGTCTGGTGTGAGCCTCACCACGTGATGGGGTCAGTCTGGTGTCAGCCTCACATGCTGATGGTGTCAGTCTGGTGTCAGTCTCGCATCGTGATGGGGTCAGTCTGGTGTCAGTCTCGCCTCGTGATGGGGTCAGTCTGGTGTCAGTCTCGCCTCGTGATGGGGTCAGTCTGGTGTCAGCCTCACATCATGATGGTGTCAGTCTGGTGTCAGCCACGCCTAGTGATGGGGTCAGTCTGGTGTCAGCATCGCCTCGTGATGGTGTCAGTCTGGTGTCAGCCTCGCCTCGTGATGGTGTCAGTCTGGTGTCAGCCTCACCTCGTGATGGGGTCAGTCTCGTGTCAGCCTCGCTTCGTGATGAGGTCAGTCTGGTGTCAGCCTCATATCATGATAGTGTCAGTCTGGTGTCAGCCTCGCCTCGCGATGGGGTCAGTCTGGTGTCAGCCTCACATCATGATGGTGTCAGTCTGGTGTCAGGCTCGCCTCGTGATGGGGTCAGTCTGGTGTCAGCCTCGCCTCGTGATGGGGTCAGTCTGGTGTCAGCCTCACATCATGATGGGGTCAGTCTGATGTCAGCCTCGCCTCGTAATGGGGTCAGTCTGGTGTCAGCCTCGCCTAGTGATGGGGTCAGTCTGGTGTCAGCCTCGCCTCGTGATGGGGTCAGTCTGGTGTCAGCCCCGCCTCGTGATGGGGTCAGTCTGGTGTCAGCCTCACCACGTGATGGGGTCAGTCTGGTGTCAGCCTCACATGCTGATGGTGTCAGTCTGGTGTCAGTCTCGCATCGTGATGTGGTCAGTCTGGTGTCAGTCTCGCCTCGTGATGGGTTCAGTCTGGTGTCAGCCTCACATCATGATGGTGTCAGTCTGGTGTCAGCCACGCCTAGTGATGGGGTCAGTCTGGTGTCAGCATCGCCTCGTGATGGTGTCAGTCTGGTGTCAGCCTCGCCTCGTGATGGTGTCAGTCTGGTGTCAGCCTCACCTCGTGATGGGGTCAGTCTTGTGTCAGCCTCGCCTCGTGATGAGGTCAGTCTGGTGTCAGCCTCATATCATGATGGTGTCAGTCTGGTGTCAGCCTCGCCTCGCGATGGGGTCAGTCTGGTGTCAGCCTCACATCATGATGGTGTCAGTCTGGTGTCAGCCTCGCCTCGTGATGGGGTCAGTCTGGTGTCAGCCTCGCCTCGTGATGGGGTCAGTCTGGTGTCAGCCTCACATCATGATGGGGTCAGTCTGGTGTCAGCCTCGCCTCGTAATGGGGTCAGTCTGGTGTCAGCCTCGCCTAGTGATGGGGTCAGTCTGGTGTCAGCCTCGCCTCGTGATGGTGTCAGTCAGGTGTCAGCCTCGCCTCGAGATGGGGTCAGTCTGGTGTCAGCCCTGCCTCGTGATGGGGTCAGTCTGGTGTCAGCCTCGCCTCGTGATGGGGTCAGTCTGGTGTCAGCCTCGCCTCGTGATGGTGTCAGTCAGGTGTCAGCCTCGCCTCGAGATGGGGTCAGTCTGGTGTCAGCCTCACATCATGATGGGGTCAGTCTGGTGTCAGTCTCGCCTCGTGATGGGGTAAGTCTGGTGTCAGCCTCACATCGTGATGGTTTCAGTCTGGTGTCAGCCTCGCCTCGTGATGGGGTCAGTCTGGTGTCAGCCTCGCCTCGTGATGGGGTCAGTCTGGTGTCAGCCTCACCACGTGATGGAGTCAGTCTGGTGTCAGCCTCACATCCTGATGGTGTCAGGCTGGTGTCAGCCTCGCCTCGTGAATGGGTTAGTCTGGTGTCAGCCTCACCACGTGATGGGGTAAGTCTGGTGTCAGCATCACATCATTATGGTGTCAGTCTGGTGTCAGCCTCGCCTCGTGATGGGGTCAGTCTGGTGTCAGTCTCACATCATGATGGTGTCAGTCTGGTATCAGCCTTGCCTAGTGATGGGGTCAGTCTGGTGTCAGCCTCGCCTCGTGATGGGGTCAGTCTGGTGTCAGTCTCACATCATGATGGTGTCAGTCTGGTATCAGCCTTGCCTAGTGATGGGGTCAGTCTGGTGTCAGCCTCGCCTCGTGATGGGGTCAGTCTGGTGTCAGCCTCGCCTCGTGATGGGGTCAGTCTGGTGTCAGCCTCGCCTCGTGATGGGGTCAGTCTGGTGTCAGCCTCGCCTCGTGATGGGTCAGTCTGGTGTCAGCCTCACATCATGATGGTGTCAGTCTGGTGTCAGCCTCACCTCGTGATGGGGTCAGTCCGGTGTCAGTCTCACATCGTGATAGTGTCAGTCAGGTGTCAGCCTCGCCTCGCGATGGGGTCAGTCTGGCGTCAGCCTTGCCTCGTGATGGTGTCAGTCTGGTGTCAGCCTCGCCTCGTGATGGTGTCAGTCTGGTGTCAGCCTCGCCTCGTGATGGGGTCAGTCTGGTGTCAGCCTCACATCGTAATGGTGTCAGTCTGGTTTCAGCCTCGCCTCGTGATGGGGTCAGTCTGGTGTAAGCCTCGCCTTGTGATAGGGTCAGTCTGGTGTCAGACTCGCCTCGTGATGGGGTCAGTCTGGTGTCAGCCTCGCCTCGTGATGGTGTCAGTCTTGTGTCAGCCTCACCTCGTGATGGGATCTGTCTGATGTCAGCCTCACATCATGATGGTGTCAGTCTGGTGTCAGCCTCGCCTCGTGATGGGGTCAGTCTGGTGTCAGCCTCGCCTCGTGATGGGGTCAGTCTGGTGTCAGCCTTGCCTCGTGATGGGGTCAGTCTGGTGTCAGCCTCGCCTAGTGATGGGGTCAGTCTGGTGTCAGCCTCACATCATGATGGTGTCAGTCAGGTGTCAGCCTCGCCTCGTGATGGGGTCAGTCTGGTGTCAGCCTCGCCTTGTGATGGGGTCAGTCTGGTGTCAGCCTCGCCTCGTGATGGGGTCAGTCTTGTGTCAGTCTCACATCATGATGGTGTCAGTCTGGTGTCAGCCTCGCCTCGTGATGGTGTCAGTCTGGTGTCAGCCTCGCCTCGTAATGGGGTCAGTCTGGTCTCAGCCTCGCCTCGTAATGGGGTCAGTCTGGTCTCAGCCTCGCCTCGTGATTGGGTCAGTCTAGTGTCAGCCTCGCCTCGTGATGGTGTCCTTCTGGTGTCAGCCTCGCCTCGTGATGGTGTGAGTCTGGTGACAGCCTCACCTCGTGATGGGGTCAGTCTGGTGTCAGCCTCACATCATGATGGTGTCAGTCTGGTGTCAGCCTCGCCTCGTGATGGGGTCAGTCTGGTGTCAGCCTCGCCTAGTGATAGGGTCAGTGTGGTGTCAGCCTCGCCTCGTGATGGGGTCAGTCTGGTGTCAGCCTCACATCATGATTGTGTCAGTCTGGTGTCAGCCTCGCCTCGTGATGGGGTCAGTCTGGTGTCAGTCTCGCCTAGTGATGGTGTCAGTCTAGTGTCAGCCTCACATCATGATGGGGTCAGTCTGGTGTCAGCCTCGCCTCGTGATGGTGTCAGTCTGGTGTCAGTCTCGCCTAGTGATGGTGTCAGTCTAGTGTCAGCCTCACATCATGATGGGGTCAGTCTGGTGTCTGTCTTGCCTCGTGATGGGGTCAGTCTGGTGTCCGCCTCGCCTCGTGATGGGGTCAGTCTGGTGTCAGCCTCGACTCGTGATGGGGTCAGTCTGGTGTCAGCCTCGCCTCGTGATGGGGTCAATCTGTTGTCAGCCTCGCCTCGTGATGGGGTCAGTCTGGTGTCAGTCTCGCCTCGTGATGGGGTCAGTCTGGTGTCAGTCTCGCCTCGTGATGGGGTCAGTCTGGTGTCAGCCTCGCCCTGTGATGGGGTCAGTCTGGTGTCAGCCTCACATCATCATGGGGTCAGTCTGGTGTCAGTCTCGCCTCGTGATGGGGTCAGTCTGGTGTCAGTCTCGCCTCATGATGGGGTCAGTCTGGTGTCAGTCTCGCCTCGTGATGGGGTCAGTCTGGTGTCAGCCTCGCCCCGTGATGGGGTCAGTCTGGTGTCAGCCTCGCCTCGTGATGGGGTCAGTCTGGTGTCAGTCTCGCCTCGTGATGGGGTCAGTCTGGTGTCAGTCTCGACTCGTGATGCGTGATGGGGTCAGTCTGGTGTCAGCCTCACATCATGATGGTGTCAGTCTGGTGTCAGCCTCGCCTCGTGATGGTGTCAGTCTGGTGTCAGCCTCGCCTCGTGATGGGGTCAGTCTGGTGTCAGCCTCGCCTAGTGATGGGGTCAGTCTGGTGTCAGCCTCATATCATGATGGTGTCAGTCTGGTGTCAGCCTCGCCTCGCGATGGGGTCAGTCTGGTGTCAGCCTCACATCATGATGGTGTCAGTCTGGTGTCAGTCTCGCCTCGTGATGGGGTAAGTCTGGTGTCAGCCTCACATCGTGATGGTTTCAGTCTCGTGTCAGCCTCGCCTCGTGATGGGGTCAGTCTGGTGTCAGCCTCGCCTCGTGATGGGGTCAGTCTGGTGTCAGCCTCGCCTCGTGATGGGTCAGTCTGGTGTCAGCCTCACATCGTGATAGTGTCAGTCTGGTGTCAGCCTCGCCTCGTGATGGGGTCAGTCTGGTGTCAGCCTCACATCATGATGTTGTCAGTCAGGTGTCAGCCTCGACTCGTGATGGGGTCAGTCTGGTGTCAGCCTCACATCATGATGGGGTCAGTCTGGTGTCAGTCTCGCCTCGTGATGGGGTCAGTCTGGTGTCAGTCTCGCCTCGTGATGGGGTCAGTCTGGTGTCAGCCTCGCCCCGTGATGGGGTCAGTCTGGTGTCAGCCTCACATCATCATGGGGTCAGTCTGGTGTCAGTCTCGCCTCGTGATGGGGTCAGTCTGGTGTCAGTCTCGCCTCTTGATGGGGTCAGTCTGGTGTCAGTCTCGCCTCGTGATGGGGTCAGTCTGGTGTCAGCCTCGCCCCGTGATGGGGTCAGTCTGGTGTCAGCCTCGTCTCGTGATGGGGTCAGTCTGGTGTCAGTCTCGCCTCGTGATGGGGTCAGTCTGGTGTCAGTCTCTACTCGTGATGCGTGATGGGGTCAGTCTGGTGTCAGCCTCACATCATGATGGTGTCAGTCTAGTGTCAGCCTCGCCTCGTTATGGTGTCAGTCTGGTGTCAGCCTCGCCTCGTGATGGGGTCAGTCTGGTGTCAGCCACACATCATGATGGGGTCAGTCTGATGTCAGCCTCGCCTCGTAATAGGGTCAGTCTGGTGTCAGCCTCGCCTAGTGATGGGGTCAGTCTGGTGTCAGCCTCGCCTCGTGATGGGGTCAGTCTGGTGTCAGCACCGCCTCGTGATGGGGTCAGTCTGGTGTCAGCCTCACCACGTGATGGGGTCAGTCTGGTGTCAGCCTCACATGCTGATGGTGTCAGTCTGGTGTCAGTCTCGCATCGTGATGGGGTCAGTCTGGTGTCAGCCACGCCTAGTGATGGGGTCAGTCTGGTGTCAGCATCGCCTCGTGATGGTGTCAGTCTGGTGTCAGCCTCGCCTCGTGATGGTGTCAGTCTGGTGTCAGCCTCGCCTCGTGATGGGGTCAGTCTGGTGTCAGCCTCACCACGTGATGGGTTCAGTCTGGTGTCAGCCTCATATCATGATGGTGTCAGTCTGGTGTCAGCCTCGCCTCGCGATGGGGTCAGTCTGGTGTCAGCCTCACATCATGATGGTGTCAGTCTGGTGTCAGCCTCGCCTCGTGATGGGGTCAGTCTGGTGTCAGCCTCGCCTCGTGATGGGGTCAGTCTGGTGTCAGCCTCACATCATGATGGGGTCAGTCTGGTGTCAGCCTCGCCTCGTAATGGGGTCAGTCTGGTGTCAGCCTCGCCTAGTGATGGGGTCAGTCTGGTGTCAGCCTCGCCTAGTGATGGGGTCAGTCTGGTGTCAGCCTCACATCATGATGGTGTCAGTCACGTGTCAGCCTCGCCTCGTGATGGGGTCAGTCTGGTGTCAGCCTCGCCTTGTGATGGGGTCAGTCTGGTGTCAGCCTCGCCTCGTGATGGGGTCAGTCTTGTGTCAGTCTCACATCATGATGGTGTCAGTCTGGTGTCAGCCTCGCCTCGTGATGGTGTCAGTCTGGTGTCAGCCTCGCCTCGTAATGGGGTCAGTCTGGTCTCAGCCTCGCCTCGTAATGGGGTCAGTCTGGTCTCAGCCTCGCCTCGTGATTGGGTCAGTCTAGTGTCAGCCTCGCCTCGTGATGGTGTCCGTCTGGTGTCAGCCTCGCCTCGTGATGGTGTGAGTCTGGTGACAGCCTCACCTCGTGATGGGGTCAGTCTTGTGTCAGCCTCACATCATGATGGTGTCAGTCTGGTGTCAGCCTCGCCTCGTGATGGGGTCAGTCTGGTGTCAGCCTCGCCTAGTGATAGGGTCAGTGTGGTGTCAGCCTCGCCTCGTGATGGGGTCAGTCTGGTGTCAGCCTCACATCATGATTGTGTCAGTCTGGTGTCAGCCTCGCCTCGTGATGGGGTCAGTCTGGTGTCAGTCTCGCCTAGTGATGGTGTCAGTCTAGTGTCAGCCTCACATCATGATGGGGTCAGTCTGGTGTCAGCCTCGCCTCGTGATGGTGTCAGTCTGGTGTCAGTCTCGCCTAGTGATGGTGTCAGTCTAGTGTCAGCCTCACATCATGATGGGGTCAGTCTGGTGTCTGTCTTGCCTCGTGATGGGGTCAGTCTGGTGTCAGCCTCGCCTCGTGATGGGGTCAGTCTGGTGTCAGCCTCGACTCGTGATGGGGTCAGTCTGGTGTCAGCCTCGCCTCGTGATGGGGTCAATCTGTTGTCAGCCTCGCCTCGTGATGGGGTCAGTCTGGTGTCAGTCTCGCCTCGTGATGGGGTCAGTCTGGTGTCAGTCTCGCCTCGTGATGGGGTCAGTCTGGTGTCAGCCTCGCCCTGTGATGGGGTCAGTCTGGTGTCAGCCTCACATCATCATGGGGTCAGTCTGGTGTCAGTCTCGCCTCGTGATGGGGTCAGTCTGGTGTCAGTCTCGCCTCATGATGGGGTCAGTCTGGTGTCAGTCTCGCCTCGTGATGGGGTCAGTCTGGTGTCAGCCTCGCCCCGTGATGGGGTCAGTCTGGTGTCAGCCTCGCCTCGTGATGGGGTCAGTCTGGTGTCAGTCTCGCCTCGTGATGGGGTCAGTCTGGTGTCAGTCTCGACTCGTGATGCGTGATGGGGTCAGTCTGGTGTCAGCCTCACATCATGATGGTGTCAGTCTGGTGTCAGCCTCGCCTCGTGATGGTGTCAGTCTGGTGTCAGCCTCGCCTCGTGATGGGGTCAGTCTGGTGTCAGCCTCGCCTAGTGATGGGGTCAGTCTGGTGTCAGCCTCATATCATGATGGTGTCAGTCTGGTGTCAGCCTCGCCTCGCGATGGGGTCAGTCTGGTGTCAGCCTCACATCATGATGGTGTCAGTCTGGTGTCAGTCTCGCCTCGTGATGGGGTAAGTCTGGTGTCAGCCTCACATCGTGATGGTTTCAGTCTCGTGTCAGCCTCGCCTCGTGATGGGGTCAGTCTGGTGTCAGCCTCGCCTCGTGATGGGGTCAGTCTGGTGTCAGCCTCGCCTCGTGATGGGGTCAGTCTGGTGTCAGCCTCGCCTCGTGATGGGTCAGTCTGGTGTCAGCCTCACATCGTGATAGTGTCAGTCTGGTGTCAGCCTCGCCTCGTGATGGGGTCAGTCTGGTGTCAGCCTCACATCATGATGTTGTCAGTCAGGTGTCAGCCTCGACTCGTGATGGGGTCAGTCTGGTGTCAGCCTCACATCATGATGGGGTCAGTCTGGTGTCAGTCTCGCCTCGTGATGGGGTCAGTCTGGTGTCAGTCTCGCCTCGTGATGGGGTCAGTCTGGTGTCAGCCTCGCCCCGTGATGGGGTCAGTCTGGTGTCAGCCTCACATCATCATGGGGTCAGTCTGGTGTCAGTCTCGCCTCGTGATGGGGTCAGTCTGGTGTCAGTCTCGCCTCTTGATGGGGTCAGTCTGGTGTCAGTCTCGCCTCGTGATGGGGTCAGTCTGGTGTCAGCCTCGCCCCGTGATGGGGTCAGTCTGGTGTCAGCCTCGTCTCGTGATGGGGTCAGTCTGGTGTCAGTCTCGCCTCGTGATGGGGTCAGTCTGGTGTCAGTCTCTACTCGTGATGCGTGATGGGGTCAGTCTGGTGTCAGCCTCACATCATGATGGTGTCAGTCTGGTGTCAGCCTCGCCTCGTTATGGTGTCAGTCTGGTGTCAGCCTCGCCTCGTGATGGGGTCAGTCTGGTGTCAGCCTCACATCATGATGGGGTCAGTCTGATGTCAGCCTCGCCTCGTATAGGGTCAGTCTGGTGTCAGCCTCGCCTAGTGATGGGGTCAGTCTGGTGTCAGCCTCGCCTCGTGATGGGGTCAGTCTGGCGTCAGCCTCGCCTCGTGATGGTGTCCGCCTGGTTTCAGTCTCGCCTCGTGATGGTGTCAGTCTGGTGTCAGCCTCGCCTCGTGATGGGGTCAGTCTGGTGTCAGCCTCACATCGTAATGGTGTCAGTCTGGTTTCAGCCTCGCCTCGTGATGGGGTCAGTCTGGTGTCACCCTCGCCTTGCGACGGGGTCAGTCTGGTGTCAGCCTCACATCATGATGGTGTCAGTCTGGTGTCAGCCTCGCCTCGTGATGGGGTCAGTCTGGTGTCAGCCTCACATCATGATGGTGTCAGTCTGGTGTCAGCCTCGCCTCGTGATGGTGTCAGTCTGGTGTCAGCCTCGCCTCGTGATGGTGTCAGTCTGGTGTCAGCCTCGCCTCATGATGGGGTCAGTCTGGTGTCAGCCTCGCCTAGTGATGGGGTCAGTCTGGTGTCAACCTCACATCATGAAGGGGTCAGTCTGGTGTCAGCCTCGCCTCGTTATGGTGTCAGTCTGGTGTCAGCCTCGCCTCGTGATGGGGTCAGTCTGGTGTCAGCCTCGCCTCGTGATGGGGTCAGTCTGGTGTCAGTCTCGACTCGTGATGCGTGATGGGGTCAGTCTGGTGTCAGCCTCACATCATGATGGTGTCAGTCTGGTGTCAGCCTCGCCTCGTTATGGTGTCAGTCTGGTGTCAGCCTCGCCTCGTGATGGGGTCAGTCTGGTGTCAGCCTCGCCTCGTGATGGGGTCAGTCTGGTGTCAGCCTCACATCATGATGGTGTCAGTCTGGTGTCAGCCTCGCCTCGTGATGGGGTCAGTCCCGTGTCAGCCTCGCCTCGTGATGGGGTCAGTCTAGTGTCAGCCTCGCCTCGTGATGGGTCAGTCTGGTGTCAGCCTCGCCTCGTGATGGTGTCAGTCTGGTGTCAGCCTCGCCTCATGATGGGGTCAGTCTGGTGTCAGCCTCGCCTAGTGATGGGGTCAGTCTGGTGTCAACCTCACATCATGAAGGGGTCAGTCTGATGTCAGCCTCGCCTAGTGATGGGGGCAGTCTGGTGTCAGCCTCACATCATGATGGTGTCAGTCAGGTGTCAGCCTCGACTCGTGATGGGGTCAGTCTGGTGTCAGCCTCACATCATGATGGGGTCAGTCTGGTGTCAGTCTCGCCTCGTGATGGGGTCAGTCTGGTGTCAGTCTCGCCTCGTGATGGGGTCAGTCTGGTGTCAGCCTCGCCCCGTCATGGGGTCAGTCTGGTGTCAGCCTCACATCATCATGGGGTCAGTCTGGTGTCAGTCTCGCCTCGTGATGGGGTCAGTCTGGTGTCAGTCTCGCCTCTTGATGGGGTCAGTCTGGTGTCAGTCTCGCCTCGTGATGGGGTAAGTCTGGTGTCAGCCTCGCCCCGTGATGGGGTCAGTCTGGTGTCAGCCTCGCCTCGTGATGGTGTCAGTCTGGTGTCAGCCTCGCCTCATGATGGGGTCAGTCTGGTGTCAGCCTCGCCTAGTGATGGGGTCAGTCTGGTGTCAACCTCACATCATGAAGGGGTCAGTCTGATGTCAGCCTCGCCTAGTGATGGGGGCAGTCTGGTGTCAGCCTCACATCATGATGGTGTCAGTCAGGTGTCAGCCTCGACTCGTGATGGGGTCAGTCTGGTGTCAGCCTCACATCATGATGGGGTCAGTCTGGTGTCAGTCTCGCCTCGTGATGGGGTCAGTCTGGTGTCACTCTCGCCTCGTGATGGGGTCAGTCTGGTGTCAGCCTCGCCCCGTCATGGGGTCAGTCTGGTGTCAGCCTCACATCATCATGGGGTCAGTCTGGTGTCAGTCTCGCCTCGTGATGGGGTCAGTCTGGTGTCAGTCTCGCCTCTTGATGGGGTCAGTCTGGTGTCAGTCTCGCCTCGTGATGGGGTAAGTCTGGTGTCAGCCTCGCCCCGTGATGGGGTCAGTCTGGTGTCAGCCTCGCCTCGTGATGGGGTCAGTCTGGTGTCAGTCTCGCCTCGTGATGGGGTCAGTCTGGTGTCAGTCTCGACTCGAGATGCGTGATGGGGTCAGTCTGGTGTCAGCCTCACATCATGATGGTGTCAGTCTGGTGTCAGCCTCGCCTCGTTATGGTGTCAGTCTGGTGTCAGCCTCGCCTCGTGATGGGGTCAGTCTGGTGTCAGCCTCGCCTCGTGATGGGGCCAGTCTGGTGTCAGCCTCACCTCGTGATGGGGTCAGTCTGGTGTCAGCCTCACATCATGATGGGGTCAGTCTGGTGTCAGCCTTGCCTCGTGATGGTGTCAGTCTGATGTCAGACTCGCCTCGTGATGGGGTCAGTCTGGTGTCAGCCTCGCCTCGTGATGGGGTCAGTCTGGTGTCAGCCTCGACTCGTGATGGGGTCAGTCTGGTGTCAGCCTCGCCTCGTGATGGGGTCAGTCTGTTGTCAGCCTCGCCTCGTGATGGGGTCAGTCTGGTGTCAATCTCGCCTCGTGATGGGGTCAGTCTGGTGTCAGCCTCACATCATGATGGTGACAGTCTGGTCTCAGCCCCGCCTCGTGATGGTGTCAGTCTGGTGTCAGCCTCGCCTCGTGATGAGATCAGTCTGGTGTCAGCCTCACATCATGATGGTGTCAGTCTGGTGTCAGTCTCGACTCGTGATGGTGTCAGTCTGGTGTCAGCCTCGCCTCGGGATGGGGTCAGTCTGGTGTCAGCCTTGCCTCATGATGGGGTCAGTCTGGTGTCAGCCTCACATCATGATGGGGTCAGTCTGGTGTCAGCCTTGCCTCGTGATGGTGTCAGTCTGATGTCAGCCTCGCCTCGTGATGGGGTCAGTCTGGTGTCAGCCTCGCCACGTGATGGGGTCAGTCTGGTGTCAGCCTCGACTCGTGATGGGGTCAGTCTGGTGTCAGCCTCGCCTCGTGATGGGGTCAGTCTGTTGTCAGCCTCGCCTCGTGATGGGGTCAGTCTGGTGTCAATCTCGCCTCGTGATGGGGTCAGTCTGGTGTCAGCCTCACATCATGATGGTGACAGTCTGGTGTCAGCCCCGCCTCGTGATGGGGTCAGTCTGGTGTCAGCCTTGCCTCATGATGGGGTCAGTCTGGTGTCAGTCTCGCCTCATGATGGGGTCAGTCTGGTGTCAGCCTCACATCATGATGGTGTCAGTCATGTGTCAGCCTCGACTCGTGATGGGGTCAGTCTGGTGTCAGCCTCACATCATGATGGGGTCAGTCTGGTGTCAGTCTCGCCTCGTGATGGGGTCAGTCTGGTGTCAGTCTCGCCTCGTGATGGGGTCAGTCTGGTGTCAGCCTCGCCCCGTGATGGGGTCAGTCTGGTGTCAGCCTCGCCTCGTGATGGGGTCAGTCTGGTGTCAGTCTCGCCTCGTGATGGGGTCAGTCTGGTGTCAGTCTCGACTCGTGATGAGTGATGGGGTCAGTCTGGTGTCAGCCTCGCCTCATGATGGGGTCAGTCTGGTGTCAGTCTCGCCTCGTGATGGGGTCAGTCTGGTGTCAGTTTCGCCTCGTGATGAGGTCAGTCTGGGTTCAGCCTCACATCATGATGGTGTCAGTCTGGTGACAGCCTCGCCTCAGGATGGGGTCAGTCTGGTGTCAGCCTCACATCATGATGGTGTCAGTCTGGTGTCAGCCTCGCCTCATGATGGGGTCAGTCTGGTGTCAGCCTCGCCTCGTGATGGGGCCAGTCTGGTGTCAGCCTCACCTCGTGATAGGGTCAGTCTGGTGTCAGCCTCACATCATAATGGTGTCAGTCTGGTGTCAGCCTCACCTCGTGATGGGGTCAGTCCGGTGTCAGTCTCGCCTCGTGATGGGATCAGTCTGATGTCAGCCTCACATCATGATGGTGTCAGTCTGGTGTCAGCCTCGCCTCGTGATGGTGTCAGTCTGGTGTCAGCCTCGCCTCGTGATGGGGTCAGTCTGGTGTCAACCTCGCCTCGTGATGGGGTCAGTCTGGTGTCAGCCTCGCCTCGTGATGGGGTCAGTCTGGTGTCAGCCCCGCCTCGTGATGGGGTCAGTCTGGTGTCAGCCTCGCCTCGTAATGGGGTCAGTCTGGTGTCAGCCTCGCCTCGTGAGGGGGTCAGTCTGGTGTCAGTCTCGCCTCGTGACGGTGTCAGTCTGGTGTCAGTCTCGCATCGTGATGGGGTCAGTCTGGTGTCAGTCTCGCCTCGTGATGGGGTCAGTCTGGTGTCAGCCTCGCCTCGTGATGAGGTCAGTCTGGTGTCAGCCTCACATCATGATGGTGTCAGTCTGGTGTCAGCCTCGCCTCGCGATGGGGTCAGTCTGGTGTCAGCCTCACATCATGATGGTGTCAGTCTGGTGTCAGCCTCGCCTCATGATGGGGTCAGTCTGGTGTCAGCCTCGCCTCGAGATGTGGTCAGTCTGGTGTCAGCCTCACATCATGATGGTGTCAGTCTGGTGTCAGCCTCGCCTCATGATGGGGTCAGTCTGGTGTCAGCCTCGCCTCGAGATGGGGTCAGTCTGGTGTCAGCCTCGCCTCGTGATGGGGTCAGTCTAGTGTCAGTCTCGCCTCGTGACGGTGTCAGTCTGGTGTCAGTCTCGCTTCGTGATGGGGTCAGTCTGGTGTCAGTCTCGCCTCGTGATGGGGTCAGTCTGGTGTCAGCCTCACATCATGATGGTGTCAGTCTGGTGTCAGCATCGCCTCGTGATGGTGTCAGTCAGGTGTCAGCCTCGCCTCGTGATGGGGTCAGTCTGGTGTCAGCCTCACATCATGATGGTGTCAGTCTGGTGTCAGCATCGCCTCGTGATGGTGTCAGTCTGGTGTCAGTCTCGCCTCGTGATGGGGTCAGTCTGGTGTCAGTCTCGATTCGTGATGGGGTCAGTCTGGTATCAGCCTCGCCCCGTGATGGAGTCAGTCTGGTTTCAGCCTCGCCTCGTGATGGGGTCAGTCTGGTGTCAGTCTCGCCTCGTGATGGGGTCAGTCTGGTGTCAGTCTCGCCTCATGATGGGGTCAGTCTGGTGTCAGTCTCGCCTCGTGATGGGGTCAGTCTGGTGTCAGTCTCGCCTCGTGATGGGGTCAGTCTGGTGTCAGTCTCGCCTCGTGATGGTGTCAGTCTGGTGTCAGCTTCGCCTCGTGATGGGGTCAGTCTGGTGTCAGTCTCGCCTCGTGATGGGGTCAGTCTGGTGTCAGCCTCGCCTCGTGATGGGGTCAGTCTGGTGTCAGTCTCGCGTCTTGATGGGGCCAGTCTGGTGTCAGCTTCGCCTCGTGATGGGGTCAGTCTGGTGTCAGTCTCGCCTCGTGATGGGGTCAGTCTGGTGTCAGCCTCGCCTCGTGATGGTGTCAGCCTGGTGTCAGCCTCGCCTCGTGATGGGGTCAGCCTGGTGTCAGCCTCGCCTCGTGATGGGGTCAGTCTGGTGTCAGCCTGGCCTCGTGATGGGGTCAGTCTGGTGTCAGCCTCAGATCGTGATGGTGTCAGTCTGGTGTCAGCCTCGCCTCGTGATGGGGTCAGTCTGGTGTCAGCCTGGCCTCGTGATGGGGTCAGTCTGGTGTCAGCCTCACATCATGATGGGATCAGTCTGGTGTCAGTCTCGCCTCGTGATGGTGTCAGTCTGGTGTAAGCCTCGCCTCGTGTTGGGGTCAGTCTGGTGTCAGCCTCGCTTCGTGATGGGGTCAGTCTGGTGTCAGCTTCGCCTCGTGATGGGGTCAGTCTGGTGTCAGTCTCGCCTCGTGATGGGGTCAGTCTGGTGTCAGTCTCGCCTCGTGATGGGGTCAGTTTGGTGTCAGCCTCGCCTTGTGATGGGGTCAGTCTGGTGTCAGTCTCGCCTTGTGATGGGGTCAGTCTGGTGTCAGCTTCGCCTCGTGATGGGGTCAGTCTGGTGTCAGTCTCGCCTCGTGATGGGGTCAGTCTGGTGTCAGCCTCGCCTCGTGATGGGGTCAGTCTGGTGTCAGTCTCGCCTCGTGATGGGGTCATTCTGGTGTCAGCCTCGCCTCGTGATGGGGTCAGTCTGATGTCAGCCTCGCCTCGTGATGGGGTCAGTCTGGTGTCAGCCTCGCCTCGTGATGGGGTCAGTCTGGTGTCAGCCTCGCCTCGTGATGGGGACAGTCTGGTGGCAGCCTCGCCTCGTGATGGGGTCAGTCTGGTGTCAGTCTCGCCTCGTGATGGGGTCAGTCTGGTGTCAGTCTCGCCTCATGATGGGGTCAGTCTGGTGTCAGTCTCGCCTCGTGATGGGGTCAGTCTGGTGTCAGTCTCGCCTCGTGATGGGGTCAGTCTGGTGTCAGTCTCGCCTCGTGATGGTGTCAGTCTGGTGTCAGCTTCGCCTCGTGATGGGGTCAGTCTGGTGTCAGTCTCGCCTCGTGATGGGGTCAGTCTGGTGTCAGCCTCGCCTCGTGATGGGGTCAGTCTGGTGTCAGTCTCGCGTCTTGATGGGGCCAGTCTGGTGTCAGCTTCGCCTCGTGATGGGGTCAGTCTGGTGTCAGTCTCGCCTCGTGATGGGGTCAGTCTGGTGTCAGCCTCGCCTCGTGATGGTGTCAGCCTGGTGTCAGCCTCGCCTCGTGATGGGGTCAGCCTGGTGTCAGCCTCGCCTCGTGATGGGGTCAGTCTGGTGTCAGCCTGGCCTCGTGATGGGGTCAGTCTGGTGTCAGCCTCAGATCGTGATGGTGTCAGTCTGGTGTCAGCCTCGCCTCGTGACGGTGTCAGTCTGGTGTCAGTCTCGCATCGTGATGGGGTCAGTCTGGTGTCAGTCTCGCCTCGTGATGGGGTCAGTCTGGTGTCAGCCTCGCCTCGTGATGAGGTCAGTCTGGTGTCAGCCTCACATCATGATGGTGTCAGTCTGGTGTCAGCCTCGCCTCGCGATGGGGTCAGTCTGGTGTCAGCCTCACATCATGATGGTGTCAGTCTGGTGTCAGCCTCGCCTCATGATGGGGTCAGTCTGGTGTCAGCCTCGCCTCGAGATGTGGTCAGTCTGGTGTCAGCCTCACATCATGATGGTGTCAGTCTGGTGTCAGCCTCGCCTCATGATGGGGTCAGTCTGGTGTCAGCCTCGCCTCGAGATGGGGTCAGTCTGGTGTCAGCCTCGCCTCGTGATGGGGTCAGTCTAGTGTCAGTCTCGCCTCGTGACGGTGTCAGTCTGGTGTCAGTCTCGCTTCGTGATGGGGTCAGTCTGGTGTCAGTCTCGCCTCGTGATGGGGTCAGTCTGGTGTCAGCCTCACATCATGATGGTGTCAGTCTGGTGTCAGCATCGCCTCGTGATGGTGTCAGTCAGGTGTCAGCCTCGCCTCGTGATGGGGTCAGTCTGGTGTCAGCCTCACATCATGATGGTGTCAGTCTGGTGTCAGCATCGCCTCGTGATGGTGTCAGTCTGGTGTCAGTCTCGCCTCGTGATGGGGTCAGTCTGGTGTCAGTCTCGATTCGTGATGGGGTCAGTCTGGTATCAGCCTCGCCCCGTGATGGAGTCAGTCTGGTTTCAGCCTCGCCTCGTGATGGGGTCAGTCTGGTGTCAGTCTCGCCTCGTGATGGGGTCAGTCTGGTGTCAGTCTCGCCTCATGATGGGGTCAGTCTGGTGTCAGTCTCGCCTCGTGATGGGGTCAGTCTGGTGTCAGTCTCGCCTCGTGATGGGGTCAGTCTGGTGTCAGTCTCGCCTCGTGATGGTGTCAGTCTGGTGTCAGCTTCGCCTCGTGATGGGGTCAGTCTGGTGTCAGTCTCGCCTCGTGATGGGGTCAGTCTGGTGTCAGCCTCGCCTCGTGATGGGGTCAGTCTGGTGTCAGTCTCGCGTCTTGATGGGGCCAGTCTGGTGTCAGCTTCGCCTCGTGATGGGGTCAGTCTGGTGTCAGTCTCGCCTCGTGATGGGGTCAGTCTGGTGTCAGCCTCGCCTCGTGATGGTGTCAGCCTGGTGTCAGCCTCGCCTCGTGATGGGGTCAGCCTGGTGTCAGCCTCGCCTCGTGATGGGGTCAGTCTGGTGTCAGCCTGGCCTCGTGATGGGGTCAGTCTGGTGTCAGCCTCAGATCGTGATGGTGTCAGTCTGGTGTCAGCCTCGCCTCGTGATGGGGTCAGTCTGGTGTCAGCCTGGCCTCGTGATGGGGTCAGTCTGGTGTCAGCCTCACATCATGATGGGATCAGTCTGGTGTCAGTCTCGCCTCGTGATGGTGTCAGTCTGGTGTAAGCCTCGCCTCGTGTTGGGGTCAGTCTGGTGTCAGCCTCGCTTCGTGATGGGGTCAGTCTGGTGTCAGCTTCGCCTCGTGATGGGGTCAGTCTGGTGTCAGTCTCGCCTCGTGATGGGGTCAGTCTGGTGTCAGTCTCGCCTCGTGATGGGGTCAGTTTGGTGTCAGCCTCGCCTTGTGATGGGGTCAGTCTGGTGTCAGTCTCGCCTTGTGATGGGGTCAGTCTGGTGTCAGCTTCGCCTCGTGATGGGGTCAGTCTGGTGTCAGTCTCGCCTCGTGATGGGGTCAGTCTGGTGTCAGCCTCGCCTCGTGATGGGGTCAGTCTGGTGTCAGTCTCGCCTCGTGATGGGGTCATTCTGGTGTCAGCCTCGCCTCGTGATGGGGTCAGTCTGATGTCAGCCTCGCCTCGTGATGGGGTCAGTCTGGTGTCAGCCTCGCCTCGTGATGGGGTCAGTCTGGTGTCAGCCTCGCCTCGTGATGGGGACAGTCTGGTGGCAGCCTCGCCTCGTGATGGGGTCAGTCTGGTGTCAGTCTCGCCTCGTGATGGGGTCAGTCTGGTGTCAGTCTCGCCTCATGATGGGGTCAGTCTGGTGTCAGTCTCGCCTCGTGATGGGGTCAGTCTGGTGTCAGTCTCGCCTCGTGATGGGGTCAGTCTGGTGTCAGTCTCGCCTCGTGATGGTGTCAGTCTGGTGTCAGCTTCGCCTCGTGATGGGGTCAGTCTGGTGTCAGTCTCGCCTCGTGATGGGGTCAGTCTGGTGTCAGCCTCGCCTCGTGATGGGGTCAGTCTGGTGTCAGTCTCGCGTCTTGATGGGGCCAGTCTGGTGTCAGCTTCGCCTCGTGATGGGGTCAGTCTGGTGTCAGTCTCGCCTCGTGATGGGGTCAGTCTGGTGTCAGCCTCGCCTCGTGATGGTGTCAGCCTGGTGTCAGCCTCGCCTCGTGATGGGGTCAGCCTGGTGTCAGCCTCGCCTCGTGATGGGGTCAGTCTGGTGTCAGCCTGGCCTCGTGATGGGGTCAGTCTGGTGTCAGCCTCAGATCGTGATGGTGTCAGTCTGGTGTCAGCCTCGCCTCGTGATGGGGTCAGTCTGGTGTCAGCCTGGCCTCGTGATGGGGTCAGTCTGGTGTCAGCCTCACATCATGATGGGATCAGTCTGGTGTCAGTCTCGCCTCGTGATGGTGTCAGTCTGGTGTCAGCCTCGCATCGTGATGGGGTCAGTCTGGTATCAGCCTCGCCTCGTGATGGTGTCAGTCTGGTGTCAGCCTCGCCTCGTGATGGGGTCTGTCTGGTGTCAGCCTCGCCTAGTGATGGGGTCAGTCTGGTGTCAGCCTCACATCATGATGGGGTCAGTCTGGTGTCAGTCTTGCCTCGTGATGGTGTCAGTCTGGCGTCAGCCTCGCCTCGTGATGGGGTCAGTCTGGTGTCAGCCTCGCCCCGTGATGGGGTCAGTCTGGTGTAAGCCTCGCCTCGTGTTGGGGTCAGTCTGGTGTCAGCCCCGCCTCGTGATGGGGTCAGTCTGGTGTCAGCCTCGCCTCGTGACGGGGTCAGTCTGGTGTCAGCTTCGCCTCGTGATGGGGTCAGTCTGGTGTCAGTCTCGCCTCGTGATGGGGTCAGTCTGGTGTCAGTCTCGCCTCGTGATGGGGTCAGTTTGGTGTCAGCCTCGCCTTGTGATGGGGTCAGTCTGGTGTCAGTCTCGCCTCGTGATGGGGTCAGTCTGGTGTCAGCTTCGCCTCGTGATGGGGTCAGTCTGGTGTCAGTCTCGCCTCGTGATGGGGTCAGTCTGGTGTCAGTCTCGCCTCATGATGGGGTCAGTCTGGTGTCAGTCTCGCCTCGTGATGGTGTCAGTCTGGTGTCAGCTTCGCCTCGTGATGGGGTCAGTCTGGTGTCAGTCTCGCCTCGTGATGGGGTCAGTCTGGTGTCAGCCTCGCCTCGTAATGGGGTCAGTCCGGTGTCAGCCTCGCCTCGTGATGGGGTCAGTCCAGTGTCAGCCTCGCCTCGTGATGGGGACAGTCTGGTGTCAGCCTCACATTGTGATGGTGTCAGTCCGGTGTCAGCCTCGCCTCGTGATGGTGTCTGTCCGGTGTCAGCCTCGCCTCGTGATGGTGTCAGTCCGGTGTCAGCCTCGCCTCGTGATGGTGTCAGTCCGGTGTCAGCCTCGCCTCGTGATGGTGTCAGTCCGGTGTCAGCCTCGCCTCGTAATGGGGTCAGTCCGGTGTCAGCCTCGCCTCGTGATGGGGTCAGTCCAGTGTCAGCCTCGCCTCGTGATGGGGTCAGTCCGGTGTCAGCGTCGCCACGTGATGGTGTCAGTCCGGTGTCAGCCTCGCCTCGTGATGGGGTCAGTCTGGTGTCAGCCTCGCCTCGTGATGGGGTCAGTCTGGTGTCAGCCTCGCCTCGTGATGGGGTCAGTCTGGTGTCAGCCTCGCCTAGTGATATGGTCAGTCTGGTGTCAGCCTCACATCGTGATGGGGTCAGTCTGGTGTCAGCCTCGCCTCGTGATGGGGTCAGTCTGGTGTCAGCCTCGCCTCGTGATGGGGTCAGTCTGGTGTCAGCCTCGCCTCATGATGGGGTCAGTCTGGTGTCAGCCTCGCCCCGTGATGGGGTCAGTCTGGTGTCAGCCTCGCCTCGTGATGGGGTCAGTCTGGTGTCAGCCTCGCCTCGTGATGGTGTCAGTCTGGTGTCAGCCTCGCCTCGTGATGGGGTCAGTCTGGGGTCAGCCTCGCCCGGTGATGGTGTCAGTCTGGTGTCAGCCTCACCTCGTGATGGGGTCAGTCTGGTGTCAGCCTCGCCTCGTGATGGGGTCAGTCTGGTGTCAGCCTCACCTCGTGATGGGGTCAGTCTGGTGTCAGCCTCGCCTCGTAATGGGGTCAGTCTGGTGTCAGCCTCACATCATGATTGTGTCAGTCTGGTGTCAGCCTCGCCTCGTGATGGGGTCAGTCTGGTGTCAGCCTCACATCATGATGGTGTCAGTCTGGTGTCAGTCTTGCCTCGTGATGGGGTCAGTCTGGTGTCAGCCTCGCCTAGTGATGGGGTCAGTCTGGTGTCAGCCTCACATCGTGATGGTGTCAGTCTGGTGTCAGTCTTGCCTCGTGATGGTGTCAGTCTGGTGTCAGCCTCGCCTCGTGATGGGGTAAGTCTGGTGTCAGTCTCGCCTCGTGATGGGGTCAGTCTGGTGTCAGCCTCACATCGTGATGGTGTCAGTCTGGTGTCAGCCTCGCCTCATGATGGTGTCAGTCTGGTGTCAGTCTCGCCTCGTGATGGGGTCAGTCTGGTGTCACCCTGGCCTCGTGATGGGGTCAGTCTGGTGTCAGCCTAGCCTCGTGATGGTGTCAGTCTGGTGTAAGCCTCGCCTCGTGAATGTGTCAGTCTGGTGTAAGCCTCGCCTCGTGATGGGGTCAGTCTGGTGTCAGCCTCGCCTTGTGATGGGGTCAGTCTGGTGTCAGCCTCGCCTCGTGATGAGGTCAGTCTGGTGTCAGCATCACATCATGATGGTGTCAGTCTGGTGTCAGCCTCGCCTCGTGATGGTGTCAGTCTGGTGTCAGCCTCGCATCGTGATGGGGTCAGTCTGGTGTGAGCCTCGCCTCGTGATGGGGTCAGTCTGGTGTGAGCCTCGCCTCATGATGGGGTCAGTCTGGTGTCAGCCTCGCCCCGTGATGGGGTCAGTCTGGTGTCAGCCTTGCCTCGTGATGGGGTCAGTCTGGTGTCAGCCTCGCCTCGTGATGGGGTCAGTCTGGTGTCAGCCTCACATCGTGATGGGGTCAGTCTGGTGTCAGCCTCGCCTCGTGATGGGGTCAGTCTGGTGTCAGCCTCGCCCCGTGATGGGGTCAGTCTGTTGTCAGCCTCGCCCCGTGATGGGGTCAGTCTGGTGACAGCTTCGCCTCATGATGGGGTCAGTCTGGTGTCAACCTCGCCTCGTGATGGTGTCAGTCTGGTGTCAGTCTCGCCTCGTGATGGGGTCAGTCTGGTGTCAACCTCGCCTCGTGATGGTGTCAGTCTGGTGTCAGCCTCGCCTCGTGATGGGGTCAGTCTGGTGTCAGCCTCGCCTCGTGATGGGGTCAGTCTGGTGTCAGTCTTGCCTCGTGATGGTGTCAGTCTGGTGTCAGCCTCGCCTCGTGATGGTGTCAGTCTGGTGTCAGCTTCGCCTCGTGATGGGGTCAGTCTGGTGTCAGCCTCGCCTCGTGATGGGGTCAGTCTGGTGTCAGCCTCACATCATGATGGGGTCAGTCTGGTGTAAGCCTCGCTAGTGATGGGGTCAGTCTGGTGTCAGCCTCGCTAGTGATGGGGTCAGTCTGGTGGCAGCCTCGCCTCGTGATGGGGTCAGTCTGGTGGCAGCCTCGCCTCGTGATGGGGTCAGTCTGGTGTCAGCCTCGCCTCGTAATGGGGTCAGTCTGGTTTCAGCCTCACATCATGATGGGGTCAGTCTGGTGTAAGCCTCGCTAGTGATGGGGTCAGTCTGGTGTCAGCCTCGCTAGTGATGGGGTCAGTCTGGTGGCAGCCTCGCCTCGTGATGGGGTCAGTCTGGTGTCAGCTTCGCCTCGTGATGGGGTCAGTCTGGTGTCAGCCTCGCTAGTGATGGGGTCAGTCTGGTGTCAGCCTTGCCTCGTGATGGGGTCAGTCTGGTTTAAGTCTCGCCTAGTGATGGGGTCAGTCTGGTGTCAGCCTCACATCATGATGGTGTCAGTCTGGTGTCAGCCTCGCCCCGTGATGGGGTCAGTCTGGTGTCAGCCTCGCCTCGTGATGGGGTCAGTCTGGTGTCAGCCTCGCCTCGTGATGGGGTCAGTCTGGTGTCAGCCTCGCTAGTGATGGGGTCAGTCTGGTGTCAGCCTCGCTAGTGATGGGGTCAGTGTGGTGTCAGCCTCGCCTCGTGATGGGGTCAGTCTGGTGTCAGTCTCGCCTCGTGATGGTGTCAGTCTGGTGTCAGCCTCGCCTCATGATGGGGTCAGTCTGGTGTCAGCCTCACATCGTGATGGTGTCAGTCTGGTGTCAGCCTCACCTCGTGATGGGGTCAGTCTAGTATCATCCTCGCCTCGTGATGGGGTCAGTCTAGTGACAGCCTCGCTTCGTGATGGGGTCAGTCTGGTGTCAGCCTCGCCTCATGATGGGGTCAGTCCGGTGTCAGTCTCGCCTCGTGATGGGGTCAGTCTGGTGTCAGCCTCACATCGTGATGGTGTCAGTCCGGTGTCAGCCTCGCCTCGTGATGGTGTCAGTCCGGTGTCAGCCTCGCCTCGTGATGGTGTCAGTCCGGTGTCAGCCTCGCCTCGTAATGGGGTCAGTCCGCTGTCAGCCTCGCCTCGTGATGGGGTCAGTCCGGTGTCAGCCTCGCCTTGTGATGGGGAAAGTCTGGTGTCAGCCTTGCCCCGTGATGGGGTCAGTCTGGTGTCAGCCTCGCCTCGTGATGGGGTCAGTCTGGTGTCAGCCTCGCCTCGTGATGGGGTCAGTCTGGTGTCAGCCTCGCTAGTGATGGGGTCAATCTGGTGTCAGCCTCGCCTCGTGATGGGGTCAGTCTGGTGTCAGCCTCGCTAGTGATGGGGTCAGTCTGGTGTCAGCCTCGCCTCGTGATGGGGTCAGTCTGGTGTCAGCTTCGCCTCGTGATGGGGTCAGTCTGGTGTCAGCCTCGCTAGTGATGGGGTCAGTCTGGTGTCAGCCTTGCCTCGTGATGGGGTCAGTCTGGTTTCAGTCTCGCCTAGTGTTGGGGTCAGTCTGGTGTCAGCCTCACATCATGATGGTGTCAGTCTGGTGTCAGCCTCGCCCCGTGATGGGGTCAGTCTGGTGTCAGCCTCGCCTCGTGATGGGGTCAGTCTGGTGTCAGCCTCGCCTCGTGATGGGGTCAGTCTGGTGTCAGCCTCGCTAGTGATGGGGTCAGTCTGGTGTCAGCCTCGCCTCGTGATGGGGTCAGTCTGGTGTCAGTCTCGCCTCGTGATGGGGTCAGTCTGGTGTCAGTCACGCCTCGTGATGGGGTCAGTCTGGTGTCAGCTTTGCCTCGTGATGGGGTCAGTCTGGTGTCAGTCTCGTCTCGTGATTGGGTCAGTCTGGAGTCAGCCTCACCTCGTGAAAGGGTCAGTCTGGTTTCAGTCTCGCCTAGTGATGGGGTCAGTCTTGTGTCAGCCTCACATCATGATGGTGTCAGTCTGGTGTCAGCCTCGCTTCGTGATAGGGTCAGTCTGGTGTCAGCCTCGCCTCGTGATGGTGTCAGTCTGGTGTCAGCCTCGCTAGTGATGGGGTCAGTCTGGTGTCAGCCTCGCCTCGTGATGGGGTCAGTCTGGTGTCAGCTTCGCCTCGTGATGGGGTCAGTCTGGTGTCAGCCTCGCTAGTGATGGGGTCAGTCTGGTGTCAGTCTCGCCTCGTGATGGGGTCAGTCTGGTGTCAGCCTCGCCTCGTGATGGGGTCAGTCTGGTGTCAGCCTCGCCTCGTGATGGGGTCAGTCTGGTGTCAGTCTCGCCTCGTGATGGTGTCAGTCTGGTGTCAGCCTCGCCTCGTGATGGTGTAAGTCTGGTGTCAGCCTCGCCTCGTGATGGGGTCAGTCTGGTGTCAGCCTCGCCTCGTGATGGGGTCAGTCTGGTGTCAGCCTCACATCATGATGGGGTCAGTCTGGTGTAAGCCTCGCTAGTGATGGGGTCAGTCTGGTGTCAGCCTCGCTAGTGATGGGGTCAGTCTGGTGGCAGCCTCGCCTCGTGATGGGGTCAGTCTGGTGGCAGCCTCGCCTCGTGATGGGGTCAGTCTGGTGTCAGCCTCGCCTCGTGATGGGGTCAGTCTGGTTTCAGCCTCGCCTCGTGATGGGGTCAGTCTGGTGTCAGCCACACATCATGATGGTGTCAGTCTGGTGTCAGCCTCGCCACGTGTTGGTGTTAGTCTGGTGTCAGCCTCGCCTCGTGATGGGGTCAGTCTGGTGTCAGCCTCGCCTAGTGATGGTGTCAGTCTGGTGTCAGGCTCGCCTAGTCATAGGGTCAGTCTGGTGTCAGCCTCGCCTCGTGATGGGGTCAGTCTGGTGTCATCCTCACATCATGATGGGGTCAGTCTGGTGTCAGCCTCGCCTCGTGATGGGGTCAGTCTGATGTCAGCCTCGCCACCTGATGGGGTCAGTCTGGTGTCAGCCTCGCCTCGTGATGGTGTCAGTCTGGTGTCAGCCTCGCCTAGTGATAGGGTCAGTCCGGTGTCAGTCTCGCCTCGTGATGGAGTCAGTCTGGTGTCAGCCTCGCCTCGTGATGGGGTCAGTCCGGTGTCAGTCTCGTCTCGTGATGGGGTCAGTCTGGTGTCAGCCTCACATCGTGATGGTGTCAGTCCGGTGTCAGCCTCGCCTAGTGATGTGGTCAGTCTGGTGTCAGCCTCGCCTCGTGATGGGGTCAGTCTGGTGTCAGCCTCACATCATGATGGGGTCAGTCTGGTGTCAGCCTCGCCTCGTGATGGGGTCAGTCTGGTGTCAGCCTCGCCCCGTGATGGGGTCAGTCTGTTGTCAGCCTCGCCCCATGATGGGGTCAGTCTGGTGACAGCCTCGCCTCATGATGGGGTCAGTCTGGTGTCAGCCTCGCCTCGTGATGGTGTCAGTCTGGTGTCAGCCTCGCCTCGTGATGGGGTCAGTCTGGTGTCAGCCTCGCCTCGTGATGGGGTCAGTCTGGTGTCAGCCTCGCCTCGTGATGGGGTCAGTCTGGTGTCAGCCTCGCCTCGTGATGGGGTCAGTCTGGTGTCAGCCTCGCTAGTGATGGGGTCAGTCTGGTGTCAGCCTCGCCTCGTGATGGGGTCAGTCTGGTGTCAGCTTCGCCTCGTGATGGGGTCAGTCTGGTGTCAGCCTCGCTAGTGATGGGGTCAGTCTGGTGTCAGCCTCGCTAGTGATGGGGTCAGTCTGGTGTCAGTCTCGCCTCGTGATGGGGTCAGTCTGGTGTCAGCCTCGCCTCGTGATGGGGTCAGTCTGGTGTCATCCTCACATCATGATGGGGTCAGTCTGGTGTCAGCCTCGCCTCGTGATGGGGTCAGTCTGATGTCAGCCTCGCCACCTGATGGGGTCAGTCTGGTGTCAGCCTCGCCTCGTGATGGTGTCAGTCTGGTGTCAGCCTCGCCTAGTGATAGGGTCAGTCCGGTGTCAGTCTCGCCTCGTGATGGAGTCAGTCTGGTGTCAGCCTCGCCTCGTGATGGGGTCAGTCCGGTGTCAGTCTCGTCTCGTGATGGGGTCAGTCTGGTGTCAGCCTCACATCGTGATGGTGTCAGTCCGGTGTCAGCCTCGCCTAGTGATGTGGTCAGTCTGGTGTCAGCCTCGCCTCGTGATGGGGTCAGTCTGGTGTCAGCCTCACATCATGATGGGGTCAGTCTGGTGTCAGCCTCGCCTCGTGATGGGGTCAGTCTGGTGTCAGCCTCGCCCCGTGATGGGGTCAGTCTGTTGTCAGCCTCGCCCCATGATGGGGTCAGTCTGGTGACAGCCTCGCCTCATGATGGGGTCAGTCTGGTGTCAGCCTCGCCTCGTGATGGTGTCAGTCTGGTGTCAGCCTCGCCTCGTGATGGGGTCAGTCTGGTGTCAGCCTCGCCTCGTGATGGGGTCAGTCTGGTGTCAGCCTCGCCTCGTGATGGGGTCAGTCTGGTGTCAGCCTCGCCTCGTGATGGGGTCAGTCTGGTGTCAGCCTCGCCTCGTGATGGGGTCAGTCTGGTGTCAGCCTCGCTAGTGATGGGGTCAGTCTGGTGTCAGCCTCGCCTCGTGATGGGGTCAGTCTGGTGTCAGCTTCGCCTCGTGATGGGGTCAGTCTGGTGTCAGCCTCGCTAGTGATGGGGTCAGTCTGGTGTCAGCCTCGCTAGTGATGGGGTCAGTCTGGTGTCAGCCTCGCTAGTGATGGGGTCAGTGTGGTGTCAGCCTCGCCTCGTGATGGGGTCAGTCTGGTGTCAGTCTCGCCTCGTGATGGGGTCAGTCTGGTGTCAGTCACGCCTCGTGATGGGGTCAGTCTGGTGTCAGCTTTGCCTCGTGATGGGGTCAGTCTGGTGTCAGTCTCGTCTCGTGATGGGGTCAGTCTGGAGTCAGCCTCACCTCCTGAAAGGGTCAGTCTGGTTTCAGTCTCGCCTAGTGATGAGGTCAGTCTTGTGTCAGCCTCACATCATGATGGTGTCAGTCTGGTGTCAGCCTCGCTTCGTGATAGGGTCAGTCTGGTGTCAGCCTCGCCTCGTGATGGTGTCAGTCTGGTGTCAGCCTCGCTAGTGATGGGGTCAGTCTGGTGTCAGCCTCGCCTCGTGATGGGGTCAGTCTGGGGTCAGCCTCGCCCGGTGATGGTGTCAGTCTGGTGTCAGCCTCACCTCGTGATGGGGTCAGTCTGGTGTCAGCCTCGCCTCGTGATGGGGTCAGTCTGGTGTCAGCCTCACCTCGTGATGGGGTCAGTCTGGTGTCAGCCTCGCCTCGTAATGGGGTCAGTCTGGTGTCAGCCTCACATCATGATTGTGTCAGTCTGGTGTCAGCCTCGCCTCGTGATGGGGTCAGTCTGGTGTCAGCCTCACATCATGATGGTGTCAGTCTGGTGTCAGTCTTGCCTCGTGATGGGGTCAGTCTGGTGTCAGCCTCGCCTAGTGATGGGGTCAGTCTGGTGTCAGCCTCACATCGTGATGGTGTCAGTCTGGTGTCAGTCTTGCCTCGTGATGGTGTCAGTCTGGTGTCAGCCTCGCCTTGTGATGGGGTAAGTCTGGTGTCAGTCTCGCCTCGTGATGGGGTCAGTCTGGTGTCAGCCTCACATCGTGATGGTGTCAGTCTGGTGTCAGCCTCGCCTCATGATGGTGTCAGTCTGGTGTCAGTCTCGCCTCGTGATGGGGTCAGTCTGGTGTCACCCTGGCCTCGTGATGGGGTCAGTCTGGTGTCAGCCTAGCCTCGTGATGGTGTCAGTCTGGTGTAAGCCTCGCCTCGTGAATGTGTCAGTCTGGTGTAAGCCTCGCCTCGTGATGGGGTCAGTCTGGTGTCAGCCTCGCCTCGTGAATGTGTCAGTCTGGAGTAAGCCTCGCCTCGTGATGGGGTCAGTCTGGTGTCAGCCTCACATCGTGATGGTGTCAGTCTGGTGTCAGCCTCGCCTCGTGATGGGGTCAGTCTGGTGTCAGCCTCGCCTCGTGATGGGGTCAGTCTGGTGTCAGCATCACATCATGATGGTGTCAGTCTGGTGTAAGCCTCGCCTTGTGATGGGGTCAGTCTGGTGTCAGCCTCGCCTCGTGATGAGGTCAGTCTGGTGTCAGCATCACATCATGATGGTGTCAGTCTGGTGTCAGCCTCGCCTCGTGATGGTGTCAGTCTGGTGTCAGCCTCGCATCGTGATGGGGTCAGTCTGGTGTGAGCCTCGCCTCGTGATGGGGTCAGTCTGGTGTCAGCCTCGCCTCGTGATGGGGTCAGTCTGGTGTCAGCCTCACATCATGATGGTGTCAGTCTGGTGTCAGCCTTGCCTCGTGATGGGGTCAGTCTGGTGTCAGCCTCGCCTCGTGATGGGGTCAGTCTGGTGTCAGCCTCACATCATGATGGGGTCAGTCTGGTGTCAGCCTCGCCTCGTGATGGGGTCAGTCTGGTGTCAGCCTCGCCCCGTGATGGGGTCAGTCTGTTGTCAGCCTCGCCCCGTGATGATGTCAGTCTGGTGACAGCTTCGCCTCATGATGGGGTCAGTCTGGTGTCAACCTCGCCTCGTGATGGTGTCAGTCTGGTGTCAGTCTCGCCTCGTGATGGGGTCAGTCTGGTGTCAACCTCGCCTCGTGATGGTGTCAGTCTGGTGTCAGCCTCGCCTCGTGATGGGGTCAGTCTGGTGTCAGCCTCGCCTCGTGATGGGGTCAGTCTGGTGTCAGTCTTGCCTCGTGATGGTGTCAGTCTGGTGTCAGCCTCGCCTCGTGATGGTGTCAGTCTGGTGTCAGCTTCGCCTCGTGATGGGGTCAGTCTGGTGTCAGCCTCGCCTCGTGATGGGGTCAGTCTGGTGTCAGCCTCACATCATGATGGGGTCAGTCTGGTGTAAGCCTCGCTAGTGATAGGGTCAGTCTGGTGTCAGCCTCGCTAGTGATGGGGTCAGTCTGGTGGCAGCCTCGCTAGTGATGGGGTCAATCTGGTGGCAGCCTCGCCTCGTGATGGGGTCAGTCTGGTGTCAGCCTCGCCTCGTAATGGGGTCAGTCTGGTTTCAGCCTCACATCATGATGGGGTCAGTCTGGTGTAAGCCTCGCTAGTGATGGGGTCAGTCTGGTGTCAGCCTCGCTAGTGATGGTGTCAGTCTGGTGTCAGCCTCGCCCCGTGATGGGGTCTGTCTGGTGTCAGCCTCGCCTCGTGATGGGGTCAGTCTGGTGTCAGCCTCGCCTCGTGATGGGGTCAGTCTGGTGTCAGCCTCGCTAGTGATGGGGTCAGTCTGGTGTCAGCCTCGCTAGTGATGGGGTCAGTGTGGTGTCAGCCTCGCCTCGTGATGGGGTCAGTCTGGTGTCAGTCTCGCCTCGTGATGGTGTCAGTCTGGTGTCAGCCTCGCCTCATGATGGGGTCAGTCTGGTGTCAGCCTCACATCGTGATGGTGTCAGTCTGGTGTCAGCCTCACCTCGTGATGGGGTCAGTCTAGTATCATCCTCGCCTCGTGATGGGGTCAGTCTAGTGACAGCCTCGCTTCGTGATGGGGTCAGTCTGGTGTCAGCCTCGCCTCGTGATGGGGTCAGTCCGGTGTCAGTCTCGCCTCGTGATGGGGTCAGTCTGGTGTCAGCCTCACATCATGATGGTGTCAGTCCGGTGTCAGCCTCGCCTCGTGATGGTGTCAGTCCGGTGTCAGCCTCGCCTCGTGATGGTGTCAGTCCGGTGTCAGCCTCGCCTCGTAATGGGGTCAGTCCGCTGTCAGCCTCGCCTCGTGATGGGGTCAGTCCGGTGTCAGCCTCGCCTTGTGATGGGGACAGTCTGGTGTCAGCCTTGCCCCGTGATGGGGTCAGTCTGGTGTCAGCCTCGCCTCGTGATGGGGTCAGTCTGGTGTCAGCCTCGCCTCGTGATGGGGTCAGTCTGGTGTCAGCCTCGCTAGTGATGGGGTCAGTCTGGTGTCAGCCTCGCCTCGTGATGGGGTCAGTCTGGTGTCAGCCTCGCTAGTGATGGGGTCAGTCTGGTGTCAGCCTCGCCTCGTGATGGGGTCAGTCTGGTGTCAGCTTCGCCTCGTGATGGGGTCAGTCTGGTGTCAGCCTCGCTAGTGATGGGGTCAGTCTGGTGTCAGCCTTGCCTCGTGATGGGGTCAGTCTGGTTTCAGTCTCGCCTAGTGATGGGGTCAGTCTGGTGTCAGCCTCACATCATGATGGTGTCAGTCTGGTGTCAGCCTCGCCCCGTGATGGGGTCAGTCTGGTGTCAGCCTCGCCTCGTGATGGGGTCAGTCTGGTGTCAGCCTCGCCTCGTGATGGGGTCAGTCTGGTGTCAGCCTCGCTAGTGATGGGGTCAGTGTGGTGTCAGCCTCGCCTCGTGATGGGGTCAGTCTGGTGTCAGTCTCGCCTCGTGATGGGGTCAGTCTGGTGTCAGTCACGCCTCGTGATGGGGTCAGTCTGGTGTCAGCTTTGCCTCGTGATGGGGTCAGTCTGGTGTCAGTCTCGTCTCGTGATTGGGTCAGTCTGGAGTCAGCCTCACCTCGTGAAAGGGTCAGTCTGGTTTCAGTCTCGCCTAGTGATGGGGTCAGTCTTGTGTCAGCCTCACATCATGATGGTGTCAGTCTGGTGTCAGCCTCGCTTCGTGATAGGGTCAGTCTGGTGTCAGCCTCGCCTCGTGATGGTGTCAGTCTGGTGTCAGCCTCGCTAGTGATGGGGTCAGTCTGGTGTCAGCCTCGCCTCGTGATGGGGTCAGTCTGGTGTCAGCCTCGCCTCGTAATGGGGTCAGTCTGGTTTCAGCCTCGCCTCGTGATGAAGTCAGTCTGGTGTCAGCCACACATCATGATGGTGTCAGTCTGGTGTCAGCCTCGCCTCGTGTTGGTGTTAGTCTGGTGTCAGCCTCGCCTCGTGTTGGTGTTAGTCTGGTGTCAGCTTCGCCTCGTGATGGGGTCAGTCTGGTGTCAGCCTCGCCTAGTGATGGTGTCAGTCTGGTGTCAGGCTCGCCTAGTCATAGGGTCAGTCTGGTGTCAGCCTCGCCTCGTGATGGGGTCAGTCTGGTGTCATCCTCACATCATGATGGGGTCAGTCTGGTGTCAGCCTCGCTTGTGATGGGGTAAGTCTGGTGTCAGCCTCACATCGTGATGGTGTCAGTCTGGTGTCAGCCTCGCTAGTGATGGGGTCAGTCTGGTGGCAGCCTCGCCTCGTGATGGGGTCAGTCTGGTGGCAGCCTCGCCTCGTGATGGGGTCAGTCTGGTGTCAGCCTCGCCTCGTAATGGGGTCAGTCTGGTTTCAGCCTCGCCTCGTGATGGGGTCAGTCTGGTGTCAGCCACACATCATGATGGTGTCAGTCTGGTGTCAGCCTCGCCTCGTGATGGTGTTAGTCTGGTGTCAGCCTTGCCTCGTGATGGGGTCAGTCTGGTGTCAGCCTCGCCTAGTGATGATGTCAGTCTGGTGTCAGGCTCGCCTAGTCATAGGGTCAGTCTGGTGTCAGCCTCGCCTCGTGATGGGGTCAGTCTGGTGTCAACCTCACATCATGATTGGGTCAGTCTGGTGTCAGCCTCAGATCGTGATGGTGTCAGTCTGGTGTCAGCCTCGCCTCGTGATGGGGTCAGTCTGGTGTCAGCCTGGCCTCGTGATGGGGTCAGTCTGATGTCAGCCTCACATCATGATGGGATCAGTCTGGTGGCAGCCTCGCCTCGTGATGGGGTCAGTCTGGTGTCAGTCTCGCCTCTTGGTGGGGTCAGTCTGGTGTCAGCCTCGCCTCGTGATGGTGTCAGTCTGGTGTCAGCCTCGCTAGTGATGGGGTCAGTCTGGTGTCAGCCTCGCCTCGTGATGGGGTCAGTCTGGTGTCAGTCTCGCCTCGTAATGGGGTCAGTTTGGTGTCAGCCTCGCCTTGTGATGGGGTCAGTCTGGTGTCAGTCTCGCCTCGTGATGGGGTCAGTCTGGTGTCAGCTTCGCCTCGTGATGGGGTCAGTCTGGTGTTAGTCTCGCCTCGTGATGGGGTCAGTCTGGTGTCAGCCTCGCCTCGTGATGGGGTCAGTCTGGTTTCAGTCTCGCCTAGTGATGGGGTCAGTCTGGTGTCAGCCTCACATCATGATGGTGTCAGTCTGGTGTCAGCCTCGCCTCGTGATGGTGTCAGTCTGGTGTCAGCCTCGCTAGTGATGGGGTCAGTCTGGTGTCAATCTCGCCTCGTGATGGAGTCAGTTTGGTGTCAGCCTCGCCTTGTGATGGGGTCAGTCTGGTGTCAGTCTCGCCTCGTGATGGGGTCAGTCTGGTGTCAGCTTCGCCTCGTGATGGGGTCAGTCTGGTGTCAGTCTCGCCTCGTGATGGGGTCAGTCTGGTGTCAGTCTCGCCTCATGATGGGGTCAGTCTGGTGTCAGCCTCGCCTCGTGATGGGGTCAGTCTGGTGTCAGTCTCGCCTCGTGATGGGGTCAGTCTGGTGTCAGTCACGCCTCGTGATGGGGTCAGTCTGGTGTCAGCTTTGCCTCGTGATGGGGTCAGTCTGGTGTCAGTCTCGTCTCGTGATGGGGTCAGTCTGGAGTCAGCCTCGCCTCGTGAAAGGGTCAGTCTGGTTTCAGTCTCGCCTAGTGATGGGGTCAGTCTTGTGTCAGCCTCACATCATGATGGTGTCAGTCTGGTGTCAGCCTCGCTTCGTGATAGGGTCAGTCTGGTGTCAGCCTCGCCTCGTGATGGTGTCAGTCTGGTGTCAGCCTCGCTAGTGATGGGGTCAGTCTGGTGTCAGCCTCGCCTCGTGATGGGGTCAGTCTGGTGTCAGCTTCGCCTCGTGATGGGGTCAGTCTGGTGTCAGTGTTGTCTCGTGATGGGGTCAGTCTGGTGTCAGCCTTGCCTCGTGATGGGGTCAGTCTGGTTTCAGTCTCGCCTAGTGATGGGGTCAGTCTGGTGTCAGCCTCACATCATGATGGTGTCAGTCTGGTGTCAGCCTCGCCTCGTGATGGTGTCAGTCTGGTGTCAGCCTCGCTAGTGATGGGGTCAGTCTGGTGTCAGCCTCGCCTCGTGATGGGGTCAGTTTGGTGTCAGTCTCGCCTCGTGATGGTGTCAGTCTGGTGTCAGCCTCGCTAGTGATGGGGTCAGTCTGGTGTCAGCCTCGCCTCGTGATGGGGTCAGTCTGGTGTCAGTCTCGCCTCGTGATGGGGTCAGTCTGGTGTCAGCTTTGTCTCGTGATGGGGTCAGTCTGGTGTCAGTCTCGTCTCGTGATGGAGTCAGTCTGGAGTCAGCCTCGCCTCGTGATGGGGTCAGTCTGGTTTCAGTCTCGCCTAGTGATGGGGTCAGTCTGGTGTCAGCCTCGCCTCGTGATGGTGTCAGTCTGGTGTCAGCCTCGCTAGTGATGGGGTCAGTCTGGTGTCAATCTCGCCTCGTGATGGAGTCAGTCTGGTGTCAGTTTCGCCTCGTGATGGGGTCAGTCTGGTGTCAGCCTCACATCATGATGGTGTCAGTCTGGTGTCAGCCTCGCCTCGTGATGGGGTCAGTCTGGTGTCAGCCTCACATCATGATGGTGTCAGTCTGGTGTCAGCCTCGCCTCGTGATGGGGTCAGTCTGGTGTCAGCCTCGCCTAGTGATGGTGTCAGTCTGGTGTCAGCCTCACATCATGATGGTGTCAGTCTGGTGTCAGTCTCGCCTCGTGATGGTGTCAGTCTGGTGTCAGCCTCGCCCCGTGATGGTGTCAATCTGGTGTAAGCCTCACCTCGTGATGGGGTCAGTCTGGGGTCAGCCTCGCCTCGTGATGAGGTAAGTCTGGTGTCAGCCTCACCTCGTGATTGGATCAGTCTGGTGTCAGCCTCGCCTCGTGATGGGGTCATTCTGGTGTCAGTCTCGCCCCGTGATGGTGTCAGTCTGGTGTAAGCCTCACCTCGTGATGGTGTCAGTCTGGTGTCAGTCTCGCCTCGTGATGGGGTCAGTCTGGTGTCAGTCTCACCTCGTGATGGGGTCAGTCTGGTGTCAGTCTCGCCTCGTGATGGGGTCAGTCTGGTGTCAGCCTCACATCATGATGTTGTCAGTCTGGTGTCAGCCTCGCCTCGTGATGGGGTCAGTTTGGTGTCAGCCTCGCCCCGTGATGGTGTCAGTCTGGTGTCAGCCTCGCCTCGTGATGGTGTCAGTCTGGTGTCAGCCTCGCCTCGTGATGGGGTCAGTCTGGTGTCAGACTCGCCTCGTGATGGGGTCAGTCTGGTGTCAGTCTCACCTCGTGATGGGGTCAGTCTGGTGTCAGTCTCGCCTCGTGATGGGGTCAGTCTGGTGTCAGCCTCACATCATGATGTTGTCAGTCTGGTGTCAGCCTCGCCTCGTGATGGGGTCAGTTTGGTGTCAGCCTCGCCCCGTGATGGTGTCAGTCTGGTGTCAGCCTCGCCTCGTGATGGGGTCAGTCTGGTGTCAGCCTCACTAGTGATGGGTTCAGTCTGGTGTCAGCCTCGCCTCGTGATGGGGTCAGTCTGGTGTCAGCTTCGCCTCGTGATGGGGTCAGTCTGGTGTCAGTCTCGCCCCGTGATGGTGTCAGTCTGGTGTCAGCCTCACATCATGATGGTGTCAGTCTGGTGTCAGTCTCGCCTCGTGATGGGTTCAGTCTGGTGTCAGCCTCGCCTCGTGATGGGGTCAGTCTGGTGTCAGCCTCGCCTCGTGATGGGGTCAGTCTGGTGTCAGCCTCGCCTCGTGATGGGGACAGTCTGGTGCAGCCTCGCCTCGTGATGGGGTCAGTCTGGTGTCAGCCTCGCCTCGTGATGGGGTCAGTCTGGTGTCAGCCTCACATCGTGATGGTGTCAGTCTGGTGTCAGCCTCGCCTCGTGATGGTGTCAGTCTGGTGTCAGCCTCGCTAGTGATGGGGTCAGTCTGGTGTCAGTCTCGCCTCGTGATGGAGTCAGTCTGGTGTCAGCATCGCCTCGTGATGGGGTCAGTCTGGTGTCAGCCTCACATCATGATGGTGTCAGTCTGGTGTCAGCCTCGCCTCGTGATGGGTTCAGTCTGGTGTCAGCCTCGCCTAGTGATGGTGTCAGTCTGGTGTCAGCCTCGCCTCGTGATGGGTTCAGTCTGGTGTCAGCCTTGCCTAGTGATGGTGTCAGTCTGGTGTCAGCCTCACATCATGATGGTGTCAGTCTGGTGTCAGCCTCGCCTCGTGATGGGGTCAGTCTGGTGTCAGCCTCACATCATGATGGTGCCTGTCCGGTGTCAGTCTCGCCTCGTGATGGTGTCAGTTCGGTGTCAGCCTCGCCTCGTGATGGTGTCAGTCTGGTGTCAGCCTCGCCTCGTGATGGGGTCAGTCTGGTGTCAGCCTCGCCTAGTGATATGGTCAGTCTGGTGTATGCCTCACATCGTGATGGGGTCAGTCTGGTGTCAGCCTCGCCTCGTGATGGGGTCAGTCTGGTGTCAGCCTCGCCTCGTGATGGGGTCAGTCTGGTGTCAGCCTCGCCCCGTGATGGAATCAGTCTGGTGTCAGCCTCGCCTCGTGATGGGGTCAGTCTGGTGTCAGCCTCGCCTCGTGATGGTGTCAGTCTGGTGTCAGCCTCGCCTCGTGATGGGGTCAGTCTGGTGTCAGCCTCACATCATGATTGTGTCAGTCTGGTGTCAGCCTCGCCTCATGATGGGGTCAGTCTGGTGTCAGCCTCACATCATGATGGTGTCAGTCTGGTGTCAGTCTTGCCTCGTGATGGGGTCAGTCTGGTGTCAGCCTCGCCTAGTGATGGGGTCAGTCTGGTGTCAGCCTCACATCGTGATGGTGTCAGTCTGGTGTCAGTCTTGCCTCGTGATGGTGTCAGTCTGGTGTCAGCCTCGCCTCGTGATGGGGTAAGTCTGGTGTCAGTCTCGCCTCGTGATGGGGTCAGTCTGGTGTCAGCCTCACATCGTGATGGTGTCAGTCTGGTGTCAGCCTCGCCTCGTGATGGTGTCAGTCTGGTGTCAGTCTTGCCTCGTGATGGTGTCAGTCTGGTGTCAGCCTCGCCTCGTGATGGGGTAAGTCTGGTGTCAGTCTCGCCTCGTGATGGGGTAAGTCTGGTGTCAGTCTCGCCTCGTGATGGGGTCAGTCTGGTGTCAGCCTCGCCTCGTGATGGGGTCAGTCTGGTGTCAGCATCACATCATGATGGTGTCAGTCTGGTGTCAGCCTCGCCTCGTGATGGTGTCAGTCTGGTGTCAGCCTCGCCTCGTGATGGTGTCAGTCTGGTGTCAGCCTCGCCTCGTGATGGGGTCAGTCTGGTGTCAGCCTCGCCTCGTGATGGGGTCAGTCTGGTGTCAGCCTCACATCATGATGGTTTCAGTCTGGTGTCAGCCTTGCCTCGTGATGGGGTCAGTCTGGTGTCAGCCTCGCCTCGTGATGGGGTCAGTCTGGTGTCAGCCTCACATCATGATGGGGTCAGTCTGGTGTCAGCCTCGCCTCGTGATGGTGTCAGTCTGGTGTCAGCCTCGCCTCGTGATGGGGTCAGTCTGGTGTCAGACTCGCCTCGTGATGGGGTCAGTCTGGTGTCAGCCTCGCCTCGTGATGGGGTCAGTCTGGTGTCAGCCTCACATCATGATGGGGTCAGTCTGGTGTAAGCCTCGCTAGTGATTGGGGTCAGTCTGGTGTCAGCCTCGCTAGTGATGGGGTCAGTCTGGTGGCAGCCTCGCCTCGTGATGGGGTCAGTCTGGTGGCAGCCTCGCCTCGTGATGGGGTCAGTCTGGTATCAGCCTCGCCTCGTGATGGGGTCAGTCTGGTGTCAGCCACACATCATGATGGTGTCAGTCTGGTGTCAGCCTCGCCTCGTGATGGGGTCAGTCTGGTGTCAGCTTCGCCTCGTGATGGGGTCAGTCTGGTGTCAGTCTCGCCTCGTGATGGGGTCAGTCAGGTGGCAGCCTCGCCTCGTGATGGGGTCAGTCTGGTGTCAGTCTCGCCTCTTGGTGGGGTCAGTCTGGTGTCAGTCTCGCCTCGTGATGGTGTCAGTTTGGTGTCAGCCTCGCCTCGTGATGGTGTCAGTCTGGTGTCAGCCTCGCTAGTGATGGGGTCAGTCTGGTGTCAGCCTCGCCTCGTGATGGGGTCGGTCTGGTGTCAGTCTCGCCTCGTGATGGGGTCAGTCTGGTGTCAGCTTCGCCTCGTGATGGGGTCAGTCTGGTGTCAGTCTCGCCCCGTGATGGGGTCAGTCTGGTGTCAGTCTCGCCTCATGATGGGGTCAGTCTGGTGTCAGTCTCGCCTCGTGATGGTGTCAGTCTGGTGTCAGCTTCGCCTCGTGATGGGGTCAGTCTGGTTTCAGTCTCGCCTCGTGATGGGGTCAGTCTGGTGTCAGCCTCGCTAGTGATGGGGTCAGTCTCGTGTCAGCCTCGCTTCGTGATGGGGTCAGTCTGGTGTCAGCCTCGCTAGTGATGGGGTCAGTCTGGTGTCAGCCTTGCCTCGTGATGGGGTCAGTCTGGTGTCAGTCTCGCCTCGTGATGGGGTCAGTCTGGTGTCAGTCTCGCCTCATGATGGGGTCAGTCTGGTGTCAGTCTCGCCTCGTGATGGTGTCAGTCTGGTGTCAGCTTCGCCTCGTGATGGGGTCAGTCTGGTGTCAGTCTCGCCTCGTGATGGGGTCAGTCTGGTGTCAGCCTCGCCTCGTGATGGGGTCAGTCTGGTGTCAGTCTCGCCCCGTGATGGGGTCAGTCTGGTGTCAGTCTCGCCTCATGATGGGGTCAGTCTGGTGTCAGTCTCGCCTCGTGATGGTGTCAGTCTGGTGTCAGCTTCGCCTCGTGATGGGGTCAGTCTGGTTTCAGTCTCGCCTCGTGATGGGGTCAGTCTGGTGTCAGCCTCGCTAGTGATGGGGTCAGTCTCGTGTCAGCCTCGCTTCGTGATGGGGTCAGTCTGGTGTCAGCCTCGCTAGTGATGGGGTCAGTCTGGTGTCAGCCTTGCCTCGTGATGGGGTCAGTCTGGTGTCAGTCTCGCCTCGTGATGGGGTCAGTCTGGTGTCAGTCACGCCTCGTGATGGGGTCAGTCTGGTGTCAGCTTTGCCTCGTGATGGGGTCAGTCTGGTGTCAGTCTCGTCTCGTGATGGGGTCAGTCTGGAGTCAGCCTCGCCTCGTGAAAGGGTCAGTCTGGTTTCAGTCTCGCCTAGTGATGGGGTCAGTCTTGTGTCAGCCTCACATCATGATGGTGTCAGTCTGGTGTCAGCCTCGCTTCGTGATAGGGTCAGTCTGGTGTCAGCCTCGCCTCGTGATGGTGTCAGTCTGGTGTCAGCCTCGCTAGTGATGGGGTCAGTCTGGTGTCAGCCTCGCCTCGTGATGGGGTCAGTCTGGTGTCAGCTTCGCCTCGTGATGGGGTCAGTCTGGTGTCAGTGTCGTCTCGTGATGGGGTCAGTCTGGTGTCAGCCTTGCCTCGTGATGGGGTCAGTCTGGTTTCAGTCTCGCCTAGTGATGGGGTCAGTCTGGTGTCAGCCTCACATCATGATGGTGTCAGTCTGGTGTCAGCCTCGCCTCGTGATGGTGTCAGTCTGGTGTCAGCCTCGCTAGTGATGGGGTCAGTCTGGTGTCAGCCTCGCCTCGTGATGGGGTCAGTCTGGTGTCAGCCTCACATCATGATGGTGTCAGTCTGGTGTCAGCCTCGCCTCGTGATGGTGTCAGTCTGGTGTCAGCCTCGCCCCGTGATGGTGTCAGTCTGGTGTAAGCCTCACCTCGTGATGGGGTCAGTCTGGGGTCAGCCTTGCCTCGTGATGAGGTAAGTCTGGTGTCAGCCTCACCTCGTGATTGGATCAGTCTGGTGTCAGCCTCGCCTCGTGATGGGGTCATTCTGGTGTCAGTCTCGCCCCGTGATGGTGTCAGTCTGGTGTAAGCCTCACCTCGTGATGGTGTCAGTCTGGTGTCAGTCTCGCCTCGTGATGGGGTCAGTCTGGTGTCAGTCTCACCTCGTGATGGGGTCAGTCTGGTGTCAGTCTCGCCTCGAGATGGGGTCAGTCTGGTGTCAGCCTCACATCATGATGTTGTCAGTCTGGTGTCAGCCTCGCCTCGTGATGGGGTCAGTTTGGTGTCAGCCTCGCCCCGTGATGGTGTCAGTCTGGTGTCAGCCTCGCCTCGTGATGGGGTCAGTCTGGTGTCAGCCTTGATTAGTGATGGTGTCAGTCTGGTGTCAGCCTCACATCATGATGGTGTCAGTCTGGTGTCAGCCTCGCCTCGTGATGGGGTCAGTCTGGTGTCAGCCTCACATCATGATGGTGTCTGTCCGGTGTCAGCCTCGCCTCGTGATGGTGTCAGTTCGGTGTCAGCCTCGCCTCGTGATGGTGTCAGTCTGGTGTCAGCCTCGCCTCGTGATGGGGTCAGTCTGGTGTCAGCCTCGCCTAGTGATATGGTCAGTCTGGTGTCAGCCTCACATCGTGATGGGGTCAGTCTGGTGTCAGCCTCGCCTCGTGATGGGGTCAGTCTGGTGTCAGCCTCGCCTCGTGATGGGGTCAGTCTGGTGTCAGCCTCGCCCCGTGATGGGGTCAGTCTGGTGTCAGCCTCGCCTCGTGATGGGGTCAGTCTGGTGTCAGCCTCGCCTCGTAATGGGGTCAGTCTGGTTTCAGCCTCGCCTCGTGATGGGGTCAGTCTGGTGTCAGCCACACATCATGATGGTGTCAGTCTGGTGTCAGCCTCGCCTCGTGATGGTGTCAGTCTGGTGTCAGCTTCGCCTCGTGATGGGGTCAGTCTGGTTTCAGTCTCGCCTCGTGATGGGGTCAGTCTGGTGTCAGCCTCGCTAGTGATGGGGTCAGTCTCGTGTCAGCCTCGCCTCGTGATGGGGTCAGTCTGGTGTCAGCCTCGCTAGTGATGGGGTCAGTCTGGTGTCAGCCTTGCCTCGTGATGGGGTCAGTCTGGTGTCAGTCTCGCCTCGTGATGGGGTCAGTCTGGTGTCAGCCTCGCCTCGTGATGGGGTCAGTCTGGTGTCAGCCTCACATCATGATGGGGTCAGTCTGGTGTCAGCCTCGCCTCGTGATGGGGTCAGTCTGGTGTCAGCCTCGCCCCGTGATGGGGTCAGTCTGTTGTCAGCCTCGCCCCATGATGGGGTCAGTCTGGTGACAGCCTCGCCTCATGATGGGGTCAGTCTGGTGTCAGCCTCGCCTCGTGATGGTGTCAGTCTGGTGTCAGCCTCGCCTCGTGATGGGGTCAGTCTGGTGTCAGCCTCGCCTCGTGATGGGGTCAGTCTGGTGTCAGCCTCGCCTCGTGATGGGGTCAGTCTGGTGTCAGCCTCGCCTCGTGATGGGGTCAGTCTGGTGTCAGCCTCGCCTCGTGATGGGGTCAGTCTGGTGTCAGCCTCGCTAGTGATGGGGTCAGTCTGGTGTCAGCCTCGCCTCGTGATGGGGTCAGTCTGGTGTCAGCTTCGCCTCGTGATGGGGTCAGTCTGGTGTCAGCCTCGCTAGTGATGGGGTCAGTCTGGTGTCAGCCTCGCTAGTGATGGGGTCAGTCTGGTGTCAGCCTCGCTAGTGATGGGGTCAGTGTGGTGTCAGCCTCGCCTCGTGATGGGGTCAGTCTGGTGTCAGTCTCGCCTCGTGATGGGGTCAGTCTGGTGTCAGTCACGCCTCGTGATGGGGTCAGTCTGGTGTCAGCTTTGCCTCGTGATGGGGTCAGTCTGGTGTCAGTCTCGTCTCGTGATGGGGTCAGTCTGGAGTCAGCCTCACCTCCTGAAAGGGTCAGTCTGGTTTCAGTCTCGCCTAGTGATGAGGTCAGTCTTGTGTCAGCCTCACATCATGATGGTGTCAGTCTGGTGTCAGCCTCGCTTCGTGATAGGGTCAGTCTGGTGTCAGCCTCGCCTCGTGATGGTGTCAGTCTGGTGTCAGCCTCGCTAGTGATGGGGTCAGTCTGGTGTCAGCCTCGCCTCGTGATGGGGTCAGTCTGGGGTCAGCCTCGCCCGGTGATGGTGTCAGTCTGGTGTCAGCCTCACCTCGTGATGGGGTCAGTCTGGTGTCAGCCTCGCCTCGTGATGGGGTCAGTCTGGTGTCAGCCTCACCTCGTGATGGGGTCAGTCTGGTGTCAGCCTCGCCTCGTAATGGGGTCAGTCTGGTGTCAGCCTCACATCATGATTGTGTCAGTCTGGTGTCAGCCTCGCCTCGTGATGGGGTCAGTCTGGTGTCAGCCTCACATCATGATGGTGTCAGTCTGGTGTCAGTCTTGCCTCGTGATGGGGTCAGTCTGGTGTCAGCCTCGCCTAGTGATGGGGTCAGTCTGGTGTCAGCCTCACATCGTGATGGTGTCAGTCTGGTGTCAGTCTTGCCTCGTGATGGTGTCAGTCTGGTGTCAGCCTCGCCTCGTGATGGGGTAAGTCTGGTGTCAGTCTCGCCTCGTGATGGGGTCAGTCTGGTGTCAGCCTCACATCGTGATGGTGTCAGTCTGGTGTCAGCCTCGCCTCATGATGGTGTCAGTCTGGTGTCAGTCTCGCCTCGTGATGGGGTCAGTCTGGTGTCACCCTGGCCTCGTGATGGGGTCAGTCTGGTGTCAGCCTAGCCTCGTGATGGTGTCAGTCTGGTGTAAGCCTCGCCTCGTGAATGTGTCAGTCTGGTGTAAGCCTCGCCTCGTGATGGGGTCAGTCTGGTGTCAGCCTCGCCTCGTGAATGTGTCAGTCTGGAGTAAGCCTCGCCTCGTGATGGGGTCAGTCTGGTGTCAGCCTCACATCGTGATGGTGTCAGTCTGGTGTCAGCCTCGCCTCGTGATGGGGTCAGTCTGGTGTCAGCCTCGCCTCGTGATGGGGTCAGTCTGGTGTCAGCATCACATCATGATGGTGTCAGTCTGGTGTAAGCCTCGCCTTGTGATGGGGTCAGTCTGGTGTCAGCCTCGCCTCGTGATGAGGTCAGTCTGGTGTCAGCATCACATCATGATGGTGTCAGTCTGGTGTCAGCATCGCCTCGTGATGGGGTCAGTCTGGTGTCAGCCTCACATCATGATGGGGTCAGTCTGGTGTCAGCCACGCCTCGTGATGGTGTCAGTCTGGTGTCAGCCTCGCCTCGTGATGGGGTCAGTCTGGTGTCAGCCTCACATCATGATGGTGTCAGTCTGGTGTCAGCCTCGCCTCGTGATGGGGTCAGTCCGGTGTCAGTCTCGCCTCGTGATGGGGTAAGTCTGGTGTCAGCCTCACATCGTGATGGTTTCGGTCTGGTGTCAGCCTCGCCTCGTGATGGGGTCAGTCTGGTGTCAGCCTCGCCTCGTGATGGGGTCAGTCTGGTGTCAGCCTCGCCTCGTGATGGGGACAGTCTGGTGTCAGCCTCGCCTCGTGATGGGGTCAGTCTGGTGTCAGCCTCGCCTCGAGATATGGTCAGTCTGGTGTCAGCCTCGCCTCATGATGGGGTCTGTCTGGTTTCAGTCTCGCCTCGTAATGGGGTCAGTCTGGTGTCAGCCTCGCCTCGTGATGGGGTCAGTCTGGTGTCAGCCTCGCCTCGTGATGTGGTCAGTCTCGTGTCAGCCTCGCCTCGTGATGGGGTCAGTCTGGTGTCAGCCTCACATCATGATGGTGTCAGTCAGGTGTCAGCCTCGCCTCGTGATGGGGTCAGTCTGGTGTCAGCCTTGCCTCGTGATGGTGTCAGTCTGGTGTCAGCCTCGCCTCGTGATGGTGTCAGTCTGGTGTCAGCCTCGCCTCGTGATGGGGTCAGTCTGGTGTCAGACTCGCCTCGTGATGGGGTCAGTCTGGTGTCAGCCTCGCCTCGTGATGGGGTCAGTCTGGTGTCAGCCTCGCCTCCTGATGGGGTAAGTCTGGTGTCAGACTCTCCTCGTGATGGGGTCAGTCTGGTGTCAGCCTCGCCTCGTGATGGGGTCAGTCTGGTGTCAGCCTCGCCTCGTGATGGTGTCAGTCTGGTGTCAGCCTCGCCTAGTGATAGGGTCAGTCTGGTGTCACCCTCGCCTCGTGATGGGGTCAGTCTGGTGTCAGCCTCACATCATGATGGTGTCAGTCTGGTGTCAGCCTCGCCTCGTGATGGTGTCAGTCTGGTGTCAGCCTCGACTCGTGATGGGGTCAGTCTGGTGTCAGCCTCACATCATGATAGGGTCAGTCTGGTGTCAGTCTCGCCTCGTGATGGGGTCAGTCTGGTGTCAGCCTCGCCCCGTGATGGGATCAGTCTGGTGTCAGCCTCACATCATCATGGGGTCAGTCTGGTGTCAGTCTCGCCTCTTGATGGGGTCAGTCTGGTGTCAGTCTCGCCTCTTGATGGGGTCAGTCTGGTGTCAGCCTCGCCCCGTGATGGGGTCAGTCTGGTGTCAGCCTCGCCTCGTGATGGGGTCAGTCTGGTGTCAGCCTCGCCTCGTGATGGGGTCAGTCTGGTGTCAGTCTCGCCTCGTGATGGGGTCAGTCTGGTGTCAGTCTCGACTCGTGATGCGTGATGGGGTCAGTTTGGTGTCAGCCTCACATCATGATGGTGTCAGTCTGGTGTCAGCCTCGCCTCGTGATGGGGTCAGTCTGGTGTCAGCCTCGCCTCGTGAGGGGGTCAGTCTAGTGTCAGTCTCGCCTCGTGACGGTGTCAGTCTGGTGTCAGTCTCGCCTCGTGATGGGGTCAGTCTGGTGTCAGCCTCACATCATGATGGGGTCAGTCTGGTGTCAGTCTCGCCTCGTGATGGGGTAAGTCAGGTGTCAGCCTCACATCGTGATGGTTTCAGTCTGGTGTCAGCCTCGCCTCATGATGGGGTTAGTCTGGTGTCAGCCTCGCCTCGTGATGGGGTCAGTCTGGTGTCAGCCTCGCCTCGTGATGGGGACAGTCTGGTGTCAGCCTCGCCTCGTGATGGGGTCAGTCTGGTGTCAGCCTCGCCTCGTGATGGGGTCAGTCTGGTGTCAGCCTCACATCATGATGGTGTCAGTCTGGTGTCAGCCTCGCCTCGTGATTGTGTCAGTCTGGTGTCAGCCTCGCCTCGTGATGAGGTCAGTCTGGTGTCAGCCTCACATCATGATGGTTTCAGTCTGGTGTCAGCCTCGCCTCGTGATGGGGTCAGTCTGGTGTCAGCCTCACATCATGATGGTGTCAGTCAGGTGTCAGCCTCGCCTCGTGATGGGGTCAGTCTGGTGTCAGCCTTGCCTCGTGATGGTGTCAGTCTGGTGTCAGCCTCGCCTCGTGATGGTGTCAGTCTGGTGTCAGCCTCGCCTCGTGATGGGGTCAGTCTGGTGTCAGACTCGCCTCGTGATGGGGTCAGTCTGGTGTCAGCCTCGCCTCGTGATGGGGTCAGTCTGGTGTCAGCCTCGCCTCGTGATGGGGTCAGTCTGGTGTCAGCCTCGCCTCGTGATGGGGTCAGTCTGGTGTCAGCCTCGCCTCTTGATGGGGTCAGTCTGGTGTCAGTCTCGCTTCGTGATGGGGTCAGTCTGGTGTCAGCCTCGCCCCGTGATGGGGTCAGTCTGGTGTCAGCCTCACATCATCATGGGGTCAGTCTGGTGTCAGTCTCGCCTCGTGATGGGGTCAGTCTGGTGTCAGTCTCGCCTCTTGATGGGGTCAGTCTGGTGTCAGTCTCGCCTCGTGATGGGGTCAGTCTGGTGTCAGCCTCGCCCCGTGATGGGGTCAGTCTGGTGTCAGCCTCGCCTCGTGATGGGGTCAGTCTGGTGTCAGTCTCGCCTCGTGATGGGGTCAGTCTGGTGTCAGTCTCGACTCGTGATGCGTGATGGGGTCAGTCTGGTGTCAGCCTCACATCATGATGGTGTCAGTCTGGTGTCAGCCTCGCCTCGTGATGGGGTCAGTCTAGTGTCAGCCTCGCCTCGTGAGGGGGTCAGTCTAGTGTCAGTCTCGCCTCGTGACGGTGTCAGTCTGGTGTCAGTCTCGCCTCGTGATGGGGTCAGTCTGGTGTCAGTCTCGCCTCTTGATGGGGTCAGTCTGGTGTCAGCCTCACATCATGATGGTGTCAGTCTGGTGTCAGCATCGCCTCGTGATGGTGTCAGTCAGGTGTCAGCCTCGCCTCGTGATGGGGTCAGTCTGGTGTCAGCCTCACATCATGATGGGGTCAGTCTGGTGTCAGTTTCGCCTCGTGATGGGGTAAGTCTGGTGTCAGCCTCACATCGTGATGGTTTCAGTCTGGTGTCAGCCTCGCCTCGTGATGGGGTCAGTCTGGTGTCAGCCTCGCCTCGTGATGGGGACAGTCTGGTGTCAGCCTCGCCTCGTGATGGGGTCAGTCTGGTGTCAGCCTCGCCTCGTGATGGGGTCAGTCTGGTGTCAGCCTCACCACGTGATGGGGTCAGTCTGGTGTCAGCCTCACATCCTGATGGTGTCAGGCTGGTGTCAGCCTCGCCTCGTGAATGGGTCAGTCTGGTGTCAGCCTCACCACGTGATGGGGTAAGTCTGGTGTCAGCCTCACATCATTATGGTGTCAGTCTGGTGTCAGCCTCGCCTCGTGATGGGGTCAGTCTGGTGTCAGTCTCACATCATGATGGTGTCAGTCTGGTATCAGCCTCGCCTCGTGATGGGGTCAGTCTGGTGTTAGCCTCGCCTCGTGATGGGGTCAGTCTGGTGTCAGCCTCGCCTCGTGATGGGGTCAGTCTGGTGTCAGCCTCGCCTCGTGATGGGGTCAGTCTGGTGTCAGCCTCGCCTCGTGATGGGTCAGTCTGGTGTCAGCCTCACATCGTGATGGTGTCAGTCAGGTGTCAGCCTCGCCTCGCGATGGGGTCAGTCTGGCGTCAGCCTTGCCTCGTGATGGTGTCAGTCTGGTGTCAGCCTCGCCTTGTGATGGTGTCAGTCTGGTGTCAGCCTCGCCTCGTGATGGGGTCAGTCTGGTGTCAGCCTCACATCGTAATGGTGTCAGTCTGGTTTCAGCCTCGCCTCGTGATGGGGTCAGTCTGGTGTAAGCCTCGCCTAGTGATAGGGTCAGTCTGGTGTCAGACTCGCCTCGTGATGGGGTCAGTCTGGTGTCAGCCTCGCCTCGTGATGGGGTCAGTCTGGTGTCAGCCTCGCCTCGTGATGGGGTCAGTCTGGTGTCAGCCTCGCCTAGTGATAGGGTCAGTCTGGTGTCACCCTCGCCTCGTGATGGGGTCAGTCTGGTGTCAGCCTCACATCATGATGGTGTCAGTCTGGTGTCAGCCTCGCCTCGTGATGGTGTCAGTCTGGTGTCAGCCTCGCCTCGTGATGAGGTCAGTCTGGTGTCAGCCTCACATCATGATGGTGTCAGTCTGGTGTCAGCCTCGCCTCGTGATGGGGTCAGTCTGGTGTCAGTCTCGCCTCGTGATGGGGTCAGTCTGGTGTCAGCCTCACATCATGATGGTGTCAGTCTGGTGTCAGCCTCGCCTCGTGATATGGTCAGTCTGGTGTCAGCCTCGCCTCATGATGGGGTCTGTCTGGTTTCAGTCTCGCCTCGTGATGGGGTCAGTTAGGTGTCAGCCTCGCCTCGTGATGGGGTCAGTCTGGTGTCAGCCTCGCCTCGTGATGTGGTCAGTCTCGTGTCAGCCTCGCCTCGTGATGGGGTCAGTCTGGTGTCAGCCTCGCCTCGTGATGGTGTCAGTCTGGTGTCAGCCTCGCCTCGTGATGGGGTCAGTCTGGTGTCAGACTCGCCTCGTGATGGGGTCAGTCTGGTGTCAGCCTCGCCTCGTGATGGGGTCAGTCTGGTGTCAGCCTCGCCTCGTGATGGGGTCAGTCTGGTGTCAGACTCTCCTCGTGATGGGGTCAGTCTGGTGTCAGCCTCGCCTCGTGATGGGGTCAGTCTGGTGTCAGCCTCGCCTCGTGATTGGGTCAGTCTGGTGTCAGACTCTCCTCGTGATGGGGTCAGTCTGGTGTCAGCCTCGCCTCGTGATGGGGTCAGTCTGGTGTCAGCCTCGCCTCGTGATGGTGTCAGTCTGGTGTCAGCCTCGCCTAGTGATAGGGTCAGTCTGGTGTCACCCTCGCCTCGTGATGGGGTCAGTCTGGTGTCAGCCTCACATCATGATGGTGTCAGTCTGGTGTCAGCCTCGCCTCGTGATGGGGTCAGTCTGGTGTCAGTCTCGCCTAGTGATGGTGTCAGTCTAGTGTCAGCCTCACATCATGATGGGGTCAGTCTGGTGTCAGTCTCGCCTAGTGATGGTGTCAGTCTAGTGTCAGCCTCACATCATGATGGGGTCAGTCTGGTGTCAGCCTTGCCTCGTGATGGTGTCAGTCTGATGTCAGCCTCGCATCGTGATGGGATCAGTCTGGTGTCAGCCTCGCCTCGTGATGGGGTCAGTCTGGTGTCAGCCTCGACTCGTGATGGGGTCAGTCTGGTGTCAGCCTAGCCTCGTGATGGGGTCAGTCTGGTGTCAGCCTAACCACGTGATGGGGTCAGTCTGGTGTCAGCCTCACATCATGATGGTGTCAGTCTGGTGTCAGCCTCGCCTCGTGATGAGATCAGTCTGGTGTCAGCCTCACATCATGATGGTGTCAGTCTGGTGTCAGTCTCGACTCGTGATGGTGTCAGTCTGGTGTCAGCCTCGCCTCGTGATGGGGTCAGTCTGGTGTCAGCCTCGCCTCTTGATGGGGTCAGTCTGGTGTCAGCCTCGCCTCGTGATGGGGTCAGTCTGGTGTCAGCCTCGCCTCGTGATGGGGTCAGTCTGGTGTCAGCCTCACCACGTGATGGGGTCAGTCTGGTGTCAGCCTCACATCATTATGGTGTCAGTCTGGTGTCAGCCTCGCCTCGTGATGGGGTCAGTCTGGTGTCAGTCTCACATCATGATGGTGTCAGTCTGGTATCAGCCTCGCCTCATGATGGGGTCAGTCTGGTGTCAGCCTCGCCTCGTGATGGGGTCAGTCTGGTGTCACCCTCGCCTCGTAATGGGGTCAGTCTGGTGTCAGCCTCGCCTCGTGATGGGGTCAGTCTGGTGTCAGCCTCACATCGTGATGGTGTCAGTCAGGTGTCAGCCTCGCCTCGCGATGGGGTCAGTCTGGCGTCAGCCTTGCCTCGTGATGGTGTCAGTCTGTTGTCAGCCTCGCCTCGTGATGGTGTCAGTCTGGTGTCAGCCTCGCCTAGTGATGGGGTCAGTCTGGTGTCAGCCTCACATCGTAATTGTGTCAGTCTGGTGTCAGCCTCGCCTCGAGATGGGGTCAGTCTGGTGTAAGCCTCGCCTCGTGATAGGGTCAGTCTGGTGTCACCCTCGCCTCGTGATGGGGTCAGTCTGGTGTCAGCCTCACATCATGATGGTGTCAGTCTGGTGTCAGCCTCGCCTCGTGATGGTGTCAGTCTGGTGTCAGCCTCGCCTCGTGATGAGGTCAGTCTGGTGTCAGCCTCACATCATGATGGTGTCAGTCTGGTGTCAGCCTCGCCTCGAGATGGGGTCAGTCTGGTGTCAGTCTCGCCTCGTGATGGGGTCAGTCTGGTGTCAGCCTCACATCATGATGGTGTCAGTCTCGTGTCAGCCTCGCCTCGTGATGGGGTCAGTCTGGTGTCAGCCTCGCCTCGTGATGGTGTCCGTCTGGTTTCAGTCTCGCCTCGTGATGGTGTCCGTCTGGTGTCAGCCCCGCCTCGTGATGAGGTCAGTCTGGTGTCAGCCTCACATCATGATGGTGTCAGTCTGGTGTCAGCCTCGCCTCGTGATGGGGTCAGTCTGGTGTCAGCCTCACATCATGATGGTGTCAGTCTGGTGTCAGCCTCACCTCATGATGGGGTCAGTCTGGTGTCAGCCTCGCCTCGTGATGGGGTCAGTCTGGTGTCAGCCTCACATCATGATGTTGTCAGTCTGGTGTCAGCCTCGCCTCGTGATGGTGTCAGTCTGGTGTCAGCCTCGCCTCATGATGGGGTCAGTCTGGTGTCAGCCTCGCCTCGTGATGGTGTCAGTCTGGTGTCAGCCTCGCCTAGTGATGGGGTCAGTCTGGTGTCAGCCTCACATCGTAATTGTGTCAGTCTGGTGTCAGCCTCGCCTCGAGATGGGGTCAGTCTGGTGTAAGCCTCGCCTCGTGATAGGGTCAGTCTGGTGTCACCCTCGCCTCGTGATGGGGTCAGTCTGGTGTCAGCCTCACATCATGATGGTGTCAGTCTGGTGTCAGCCTCGCCTCGTGATGGTGTCAGTCTGGTGTCAGCCTCGCCTCGTGATGAGGTCAGTCTGGTGTCAGCCTCACATCATGATGGTGTCAGTCTGGTGTCAGCCTCGCCTCGAGATGGGGTCAGTCTGGTGTCAGTCTCGCCTCGTGATGGGGTCAGTCTGGTGTCAGCCTCACATCATGATGGTGTCAGTCTCGTGTCAGCCTCGCCTCGTGATGGGGTCAGTCTGGTGTCAGCCTCGCCTCGTGATGGTGTCCGTCTGGTTTCAGTCTCGCCTCGTGATGGTGTCCGTCTGGTGTCAGCCCCGCCTCGTGATGAGGTCAGTCTGGTGTCAGCCTCACATCATGATGGTGTCAGTCTGGTGTCAGCCTCGCCTCGTGATGGGGTCAGTCTGGTGTCAGCCTCACATCATGATGGTGTCAGTCTGGTGTCAGCCTCACCTCATGATGGGGTCAGTCTGGTGTCAGCCTCGCCTCGTGATGGGGTCAGTCTGGTGTCAGCCTCACATCATGATGTTGTCAGTCTGGTGTCAGCCTCGCCTCGTGATGGTGTCAGTCTGGTGTCAGCCTCGCCTCATGATGGGGTCAGTCTGGTGTCAGCCTCGCCTAGTGATGGGGTCAGTCTGGTGTCAACCTCACATCATGAAGGGGTCAGTCTGGTGTCAGCCTCGCCTAGTGATGGGGGCAGTCTGGTGTCAGCTTTATATCAGGATGGTGTCAGTCTGGTGTCAGCATCGCCTCGTGATGGGGTCAGTCTGGTGTCAGCCTCACATCATGATGGGGTCAGTCTGGTGTCAGTCTCGCCTCGTGATGGGGTCAGTCTGGTGTCAGTCTCGCCTCGTGATGGGGTCAGTCTGGTGTCAGCCTCGCCCCGTGATGGGGTCAGTCTGGTGTCAGCCTCACATCATCATGGGGTCAGTCTGGTGTCAGTCTCGCCTCGTGATGGGGTCAGTCTGCTGTCAGTCTCGCCTCTTGATGGGGTCAGTCTGGTGTCAGTCTCGCCTCGTGATGGGGTCAGTCTGGTGTCAGCCTCGCCTCGTGATGGGTCAGTCTGGTGTCAGTCTCGCCTCGTGATGGGGTCAGTCTGGTGTCAGTCTCGACTCGTGATGCGTGATGGGGTCAGTCTGGTGTCAGCCTCACATCATGATGGTGTCAGTCTGGTGTCAGCCTCGCCTCGTTATGGTGTCAGTCTGGTGTCAGCCTCGCCTCGTGATGGGGTCAGTCTGGTGTCAGCCAAGCCTCGTGATGGGGTCAGTCTGGTGTCAGTCTCGCCTCGTGATGGGGTCAGTCTGGTGTCAGCCTCACATCATGATAGTGTCAGTCTGGTGTCAGCCTCGCCTCATGATGGGGTCAGTCTGGTGTCAGCCTCGCCTCGTGATGGGGTCAGTCTGGTGTCAGCCTCGCCTCGTGATGGTGTCAGTCTGGTGTCAGCCTCGCCTAGTGATAGGGTCAGTCTGGTGTCACCCTCGCCTCGTGATGGGGTCAGTCTGGTGTCAGCCTCACATCATGATGGTGTCAGTCTGGTGTCAGCCTCGCCTCGTGATGGGGTCAGTCTGGTGTCAGTCTCGCCTAGTGATGGTGTCAGTCTAGTGTCAGCCTCACATCATGATGGGGTCAGTCTGGTGTCAGTCTCGCCTAGTGATGGTGTCAGTCTAGTGTCAGCCTCACATCATGATGGGGTCAGTCTGGTGTCAGCCTTGCCTCGTGATGGTGTCAGTCTGATGTCAGCCTCGCCTCGTGATGGGATCAGTCTGGTGTCAGCCTCGCCTCGTGATGGGGTCAGTCTGGTGTCAGCCTCGACTCGTGATGGGGTCAGTCTGGTGTCAGCCTCGCCTCGTGATGGGGTCAGTCTGGTGTCAGCCTCACCACGTGATGGGGTCAGTCTGGTGTCAGCCTCACATCATGATGGTGTCAGTCTGGTGTCAGCCTCGCCTCGTGATGAGATCAGTCTGGTGTCAGCCTCACATCATGATGGTTTCAGTCTGGTGTCAGTCTCGACTCGTGATGGGGTCAGTCTGGTGTCAGCCTCGCCTCTTGATGGGGTCAGTCTGGTGTCAGCCTCGCCTCTTGATGGGGTAAGTCTGGTGTCAGCCTTGCCTCGTGATGGTGTCAGTCTGATGTCAGCCTCGCCTCGTGATGGGATCAGTCTGGTGTCAGCCTCGCCTCGTGATGGGGTCAGTCTGGTGTCAGCCTCGACTCGTGATGGGGTCAGTCTGGTGTCAGCCTCGCCTCGTGATGGGGTCAGTCTGGTGTCACCCTCGCCTCGTGATGGGGTCAGTCTGGTGTCAGACTCGCCTCGTGATGGGGTCAGTCTGGTGTCAGCCTCGCCTCGTGATGGGGTCAGTCTGGTGTCAGCCTCGCCTCGTGATGGGGTCAGTCTGGTGTCAGTCTCACATCATGATGGTGTCAGTCTGGTATCAGCCTCGCCTCGTGATGTGGTCAGTCTGGTGTCAGCCTTGCCTCGTGATGGGGTCAGTCTGGTGTCACCCTCGCCTCGTGATGGGGTCAGTCTGGTGTCAGCCTCGCCTCGTGATGGGGTCAGTCTGGTGTCAGCCTCACATCGTGATGGTGTCAGTCAGGTGTCAGCCTTGCCTCGTGATGGTGTCAGTCTGGTGTCAGCCTCGCCTCGTGATGGTGTCAGTCTGGTGTCAGCCTCGCCTCGTGATGGGGTCAGTCTGGTGTCAGCCTCACATCGTAATTGTGTCAGTCTGGTGTCAGCCTCGCCTCGAGATGGGGTCAGTCTGGTGTAAGCCTCGCCTCGTGATAGGGTCAGTCTGGTGTCACCCTCGCCTCGTGATGGGGTCAGTCTGGTGTCAGACTCGCCTCGTGATGGGGTCAGTCTGGTGTCAGCCTCGCCTCGTGATGGGGTCAGTCTGGTGTCAGCCTCGCCTCGTGATGGGGTCAGTCTGGTGTCAGACTCGCCTCGTGATGGGGTCAGTCTGGTGTCAGCCTCGCCTCGTGATGGGGTCAGTCTGGTGTCAGCCTCGCCTCGTTATGGTGTCAGTCTGGTGTCAGCCTCGCCTAGTGATAGGGTCAGTCTGGTGTCACCCTCGCCTCGTGATGGGGTCAGTCTGGTGTCAGCCTCACATCATGATGGGGTCAGTCTGGTGTCAGCCTTGCCTCGTGATGGTGTCAGTCTGATGTCAGCCTCGCCTCGTGATGGGATCAGTCTGGTGTCAGCCTCGCCTCGTGATGGGGTCAGTCTGGTGTCAGCCTCGACTCGTGATGGGGTCAGTCTGGTGTCAGCCTCGCCTCGTGATGGGGTCAGTCTGGTGTCAGCCTCACCACGTGATGGGGTCAGTCTGGTGTCAGCCTCACATCATGATGGTGTCAGTCTGGTGTCAGCCTCGCCTCGTGATGAGATCAGTCTGGTGTCAGCCTCACATCATGATGGTGTCAGTCTGGTGTCAGTCTCGACTCGTGATGGTGTCAGTCTGGTGTCAGCCTCGCCTCGTGATGCGGTCAGTCTGGTGTCAGCCTCGCCTCTTGATGGGGTCAGTCTGGTGTCAGTCTCGCCTCGTGATGGGGTCAGTCTGGTGTCAGCCTTGCCCCGTGATGGGGTCAGTCTGGTGTCAGCCTCACATCATCATGGGGTCAGTCTGGTGTCAGTCTCGCCTCGTGATGGGGTCAGTCTGGTGTCAGTCTCGCCTCTTGATGGGGTCAGTCTGGTGTCAGTCTCGCCTCGTGATGGGGTCAGTCTGGTGTCAGCCTCGCCCCGTGATGGGGTCAGTCTGGTGTCAGCCTCGCCTCGTGATGGGGTCAGTCTGGTGTCAGTCTCGCCTCGTGATGGGGTCAGTCTGGTGTCAGTCTCGACTCGTGATGCGTGATGGGGTCAGTCTGGTGTCAGCCTCACATCATGATGGTGTCAGTCTGGTGTCAGCCTCGCCTCGTGATGGGGTCAGTCTGGTGTCAGCCTCGCCTCGTGAGGGGGTCAGTCTAGTGTCAGTCTCGCCTCGTGACGGTGTCAGTCTGGTGTCAGTCTCGCCTCATGATGGGGTCAGTCTGGTGTCAGTCTCGCCTCTTGATGGGGTCAGTCTGGTGTCAGCCTCACATCATGATGGTGTCAGTCTGGTGTCAGCATCGCCTCGTGATGGTGTCAGTCAGGTGTCAGCCTCGCCTCGTGATGGGGTCAGTCTGGTGTCAGCCTCACATCATGATGGGGTCAGTCTGGTGTCAGTCTCGCCTCGTGATGGGGTAAGTCTGGTGTCAGCCTCACATCGTGATGGTTTCAGTCTTGTTGTCAGCCTCGCCTCGTGATGGGGTCAGTCTGGTGTCAGCCTCGCCTCGTGATGGGGTCAGTCTGGTGTCAGCCTCGCCTCGTGATGGGGACAGTGTGGTGTCAGCCTCGCCTCGTGATGGGGTTAGTCTGGTGTCAGCCTCGCCTCGTGATGGGGTCAGTCTGGTGTCAGCCTCACCACGTGATGGGGTCAGTCTGGTGTCAGCCTCACATCCTGATGGTGTCAGGCTGGTGTCAGCCTCGCCTCGTGAATGGGTCAGTCTGGTGTCAGCCTCACCACGTGATGGGGTAAGTCTGGTGTAAGCCTCACATCATTATGGTGTCAGTCTGGTGTCAGCCTCGCCTCGTGATGGGGTCAGTCTGGTGTCAGTCTCACATCATGATGGTGTCAGTCTGGTATCAGCCTCGCCTCGTGATGGGGTCAGTCTGGTGTCAGCCTCGCCTCGTGATGGGGTCAGTCTGGTGTCAGCCTCGCCTCGTGATGGGGTCAGTCTGGTGTCAGCCTCGCCTCGTGATGGGGTCAGTCTGGTGTCAGCCTCGCCTCGTGATGGGGTCAGTCTGGTGTCAGCCTCGCCTCGTGATGGGGTCAGTCTGGTGTCAGCCTCGCCTCGTGATGGGGTCAGTCTGGTGTCAGCCTCGCCTCGCGATGGGGTCAGTCTGGCGTCAGCCTTGCCTCGTGATGGTGTCAGTCTGGTGTCAGCCTCGCCTCGTGATGGTGTCAGTCTGGTGTCAGCCTCGCCTCGTGATGGGGTCAGTCTGGTGTCAGTCTCGCCTCGTGATGGGGTCAGTCTGGTGTCAGCCTCACATCATGATGGTGTCAGTCTGGTGTCAGCCTCGCCTCGTGATATGGTCAGTCTGGTGTCAGCCTCGCCTCATGATGGGGTCTGTCTGGTTTCAGTCTCGCCTCGTGATGGGGTCAGTCTGGTGTCAGCCTCGCCTCGTGATGGGGTCAGTCTGGTGTCAGCCTCGCCTCGTGATGTGGTCAGTCTCGTGTCAGCCTCGCCTCGTGATGGGGTCAGTCTGGTGTCAGCCTCACATCATGATGGTGTCAGTCAGGTGTCAGCCTCGCCTCGTGATGGGGTCAGTCTGGTGTCAGCCTTGCCTCGTGATGTTGTCAGTCTGGTGTCAGCCTCGCCTCGTGATGGTGTCAGTCTGGTGTCAGCCTCGCCTCGTGATGGGGTCAGTCTGGTGTCAGCCTTGCCTCGTGATGTTGTCAGTCTGGTGTCAGCCTCTCCCCGTGATGGGGTCAGTCTGGTGTCAGCCTCGCCTCGTGATGGGGTCAGTCTGGTGTCAGCCTCGCCTCGTGATGGGGTCAGTCTGGTGTCAGACTCGCCTCGTGATGGGGTCAATCTGGTGTCAGCCTCGCCTCGTGATGGGGTCAGTCTGGTGTCAGCCTTGCCTCGTGATGGTGTCAGTCTGGTGTCAGCCTCGCCTAGTGATAGGGTCAGTCTGGTGTCACCCTCGCCTCGTGATGGGGTCAGTCTGGTGTCAGCCTCACATCATGATGGTGTCAGTCTGGTGTCAGCCTCGCCTCGTGATGGGGTCAGTCTGGTGTCAGTCTCGCCTAGTGATGGTGTCAGTCTAGTGTCAGCCTCACATCATGATGGGGTCAGTCTGGTGTCAGCCTTGCCTCGTGATGGGGTCAGTCTGGTGTCAGCCTCACATCATGATGGTGTCAGTCTGGAGTCAGCCTCACCTCGTGATGGGGTCAGTCCGGTGTCAGTCTCGCCTCGTGATGGTGTCAGTCTGGTGTCAGCCTCGCCTCGTGATGGGGTCAGTCTGGTGTCAGCCTCACATCATGATGGGGTAAGTCTGGTGTCAGCCTCGCCTCGTGATGGGGTCAGTCTGGTGTCAGCCTCGCCTAGTGATGGGGTCAGTCTGGTGTCAGCCTCGCCTCGTGATGGGGTCAGTCTGGTGTCAGCCCCGCCTCGTGATGGGGTCAGTCTGGTGTCAGCCTCGCCTCGTGATGGGGTCAGTTTGGTGTCAGCCTCGCCTCGTGAGGGGGTCAGTCTAGTGTCAGTCTCGCCTCGTGACGATGTCAGTCTGGTGTCAGTCTCGCCTCGTGATGGGGTCAGTCTGGTGTCAGTCTCGCCTCTTGATGGGGTCAGTCTGGTGTCAGCCTCACATCATGATGGTGTCAGTCTGGTGTCAGCATCGCCTCGTGATGGTGTCAGTCAGGTGTCAGCCTCGCCTCGTGATGGGGTCAGTCTGGTGTCAGCCTCACATCATGATGGGGTCAGTCTGGTGTCAGTCTCGCCTCGTGATGGGGTCTGTCTGGTGTCAGTCTCGCTTCGTGATGTGGTCAGTCTGGTATCAGCCTCGCCCCGTGATGGAGTCAGTCTGGTGTCAGCCTCGCCTCGTGATGGGGTCAGTCTGGTGTCAGTCTCGCCTCGTGATGGGGTCAGTCTGGTGTCAGTCTCGCCTCGTGATGGGGTCAGTCTGGAGTCAGCCTCACATCATGATGGTGTCAGTCTGGTGTCAGCCTTGCCTCGTGATGGTGTCAGTCTGGTGTTAGCCTCGCCTCGTGATGGGGTCAGTCTGGTGTCAGCCTCGCCTCGTGATGGGGTCAGTCTGGTGTCAGCCTCGCCTCGTGATGGTGTCAGTCTGGTGTCAGCCTCGCCTAGTGATGGGGTCAGTCTGGTGTCAGCATCGCCTCGTGATGGGGTCAGTCTGGTGTCAGTCTCGCCTCGTGATGGGGTCAGTCTGGTGTCAGCCTCACCACGTGATGGGGTCAGTCTGGTGTCAGCCTCACATCATGATGGTGTCAGGCTGGTGTCAGCCTCGCCTCGTGATGGGGTCAGTCTGGTGTCAGCCTCACCACGTGATGGGGTCAGTCTGGTGTCAGCCTCACATCGTGATGGTGTCAGTCAGGTGTCAGCCTCGCCTCGCGATGGGGTCAGTCTGGCGTCAGCCTTGCCTCGTGATGGTGTCAGTCTGGTGTCAGCCTCGCCTCGTGATGGTGTCAGTCTGGTGTCAGCCTCACATCATGATGGTGTCAGTCTGGTGTCAGCCTTGCCTCGTGATGGGGTCAGTCTGGTGTCAGCCTCACATCATGATGGTGTCAGTCTGGTGTCAGCCTCACTTCATGATGGTGTCAGTCTGGTGTCAGCCTCACCTCGTGATGGGGTCAGTCTGGTGTCAGCCTCACATCATGATGGTGTCAGTCTGGTGTCAGCCTCACCTCATGATGGGGTCAGTCTGGTGTCAGCCTCGCCTCGTGATGGGGTCAGTCTGGTGTCAGCCTCGCCTCGTGATGAGGTCAGTCTGGTGTCAGCCTCACATCATGATGGTGTCAGTCTGGTGTTAGCCTCGCCTCGTGATGGGGTCAGTCTGGTGTCAGTCTCGACTCGTGATGGTGTCAGTCTGGTGTCAGCCTCGCCTCGTGATGAGGTCAGTCTGGTGTCAGCCTCGCCTCGTGATGGGGTCAGTCTGGTGTCAGCCTCGCCTCGTGATGGGGTCAGTCTGGTGTCAGCATCGCCTCGTGATGGGGTCAGTCTGGTGTCAGCCTCGCCTCATGATGGGGTCAGTCTGGTGTCAGCCTCACCACGTGATGGGGTCAGTCTGGTGTCAGCCTCACATCATGATGGTGTCAGGCTGGTGTCAGCCTCGCCTCGTGATGGGGTCAGTCTGGTGTCAGCCTCACCACGTGATGGGGTCAGTCTGGTGTCAGCCTCACATCATTATGGTGTCAGTCTGGTGTCAGCCTCGCCTCGTGATGGGGTCAGTCTGGTGTCAGTCTCACATCATGATGGTGTCAGTCTGGTGTCAGCCTCGCCCCGTGATGGGGTCAGTCTGGTGTCAGCCTCGCCTCGTGATGGGGTCAGTCTGGTGTCAGCCTCGCCTCGTGATGGGGTCAGTCTGGTGTCAGCCTCGCCTAGTGATGGGGTCAGTCTGGTGTCAGCCTCGCCTCGTGATGGGCTCAGTCTGGTGTCAGCCTCACATCATGATGGGGTCAGTCTGGTGTCAGCCACGCCTCGTGATGGTGTCAGCCTGGTGTCAGCCTCGTCTCGTGATGGGGTCAGTCTGGTGTCAGCTTCGCCCCGTGATGGGGTCAGTCTGGTGTCAGCCTCACATCATGATGGTGTCAGTCTGGTGTCAGCCTCGCCTCGTGATGGGGTCAGTCTGGTGTCAGCCTCGCTCCGTGACGGGGTCAGTCTGGTGTCAGCCTCACATCATGATGGTGTCAATCTGGTGTCAGCTTCGCCTTGTGATGGTGTCAGTCTGGTGTCAGCCTCGCCTCGTGATGGGGTAAGTCTGTTGTCAGCATCGCCTCGTGATGGGGTCAGTCTGGTGTCAGCCTCGCCCCGTGATGGGGTCAGTCTGGTGTCAGCCTCGCCTCGTGATGGGGTCAGTCTGGTGGCAGTCTCGCCTCGTGATGGGGTCAGTCTGGTGTCAGTCTCGACTCGTGATGCGTGATGGGGTCAGTCTGGTGTCAGCCTCACATCATGATGGTGTCAGTCTGGTGTCAGCCTCGCCTCGTGATGGGGTCAGTCTGGTGTCAGCCTCGCCTCGTGAGGGGGTCAGTCTAGTGTCAGTCTCGCCTCGTGACGGTGTCAGTCTGGTGTCAGTCTCGCCTCGTGATGGGGTCATTCTGGTGTCAGTCTCGCCTCTTGATGGGGTCAGTCTGGTGTCAGCCTCACATCATGATGGTGACAGTCTGGTGTCAGCATCGCCTCGTGATGGTGTCAGTCAGGTGTCAGCCTCGCCTCGTGATGGGGTCAGTCTGGTGTCAGCCTCACATCATGATGTGGTCAGTCTGGTGTCAGTCTCGCCTCGTGATGGGGTAAATCTGGTGTCAGCCTCACATCGTGATGGTTTCAGTCTGGTGTCAGCCTCGCCTCGTGATGGGGTCAGTCTGGTGTCAGCCTCTCCTCGTGATGGGGTCAGTCTGGTGTCAGCCTCGCCTCGTGATGGGGTCAGTCTGGTGTCAGCCTCACCACGTGATGGGGTCAGTCTGGTGTCAGCCTCACATCCTGATGGTGTCAGGCTGGTGTCAGCCTCGCCTCGTGAATGGGTCAGTCTGGTGTCAGCCTCACCACGTGATGGGGTAAGTCTGGTGTAAGCCTCACATCATTATGGTGTCAGTCTGGTGTCAGCCTCGCCTCGTGATGGGGTCAGTCTGGTGTCAGTCTCACATCATGATGGTGTCAGTCTGGTATCAGCCTCGCCTCGTGATGGGGTCAGTCTGGTGTCAGCCTCGCCTCGTGATGGGGTCAGTCTGGTGTCAGCCTCGCCTCGTGATGGGGTCAGTCTGGTGTCAGCCTCGCCTCGTGATGGGGTCAGTCTGGTGTCAGCCTCGCCTCGTGATGGGTTAGTCTGGTGTCAGCCTCACATCGTGATGGTGTCAGTCAGGTGTCAGCCTCGCCTCGCGATGGGGTCAGTCTGGCGTCAGCCTTGCCTCGTGATGGTGTCAGTCTGGTGTCAGCCTCGTCTCGTGATGGTGTCAGTCTGGTGTCAGCCTCGCCTCGTGATGGGGTCAGTCTGGAGTCAGCCTCACATCGTAATGGTGTCAGTCTGGTTTCAGCCTCGCCTCGTGATGGGGTCAGTCTGGTGTCAGCCTCGCCTAGTGATAGGGTCAGTCTGGTGTCACCCTCGCCTCGTGATGGGGTCAGTCTGGTGTCAGCCTCACATCATGATGGTGTCAGTCTGGTGTCAGCCTCGCCTCGTGATGGTGTCAGTCTGGTGTCAGCCTCGCCTCGTGATGAGGTCAGTCTGGTGTCAGCCTCACATCATGATGGTGTCAGTCTGGTGTCAGCCTCGCCTCGTGATGGGGTCAGTCTGGTGTCAGTCTCGCCTCGTGATGGGGTCAGTCTGGTGTCAGCCTCACATCATGATGGTGTCAGTCTGGTGTCAGCCTCGCCTCGTGATATGGTCAGTCTGGTGTCAGCCTCGCCTCATGATGGGGTCTGTCTGGTTTCAGTCTCGCCTCGTGATGGGGTCAGTCTGGTGTCAGCCTCGCCTCGTGATGGGGTCAGTCTGGTGTCAGCCTCGCCTCGTGATGTGGTCAGTCTCGTGTCAGCCTCGCCTCGTGATGGGGTCAGTCTGGTGTCAGCCTCACATCATGATGGTGTCAGTCAGGTGTCAGCCTCGCCTCGTGATGGGGTCAGTCTGGTGTCAGCCTTGCCTCGTGATGTTGTCAGTCTGGTGTCAGCCTCGCCTCGTGATGGGGTCAGTCTGGTGTCAGCCTCGCCTCGTGATGGGGTCAGTCTGGTGTCAGCCTCGCCTCGTGATGGGGTCAGTCTGGTGTCAGCCTCGCCTCGTGATGGGGTCAGTCTGGTGTCAGCCTCGCCTCGTGATGCGGTCAGTCTGGTGTCAGCCTCGCCTAGTGATAGGGTCAGTCTGGTGTCACCCTCGCCTCGTGATGGGGTCAGTCTGGTGTCAGCCTCACATCATGATGGTGTCAGTCTGGTGTCAGCCTCGCCTCGTGATGGGGTCAGTCTGGTGTCAGTCTCGCCTAGTGATGGTGTCAGTCTAGTGTCAGCCTCACATCATGATGGGGTCAGTCTGGTGTCAGCCTTGCCTCCTGATTGTGTCAGTCTGATGTCAGCCTCGCCTCGTGATGGGATCAGTCTGGTGTCAGCCTCGCCTCGTGATGGGGTCAGTCTGGTGTCAGCCTCGACTCGTGATGGGGTCAGTCTGGTGTCAGCCTCGCCTCGTGATGGGGTCAGTCTGGTGTCAGGCTCACCACGTGATGGGGTCAGTCTGGTGTCAGCCTCACATCATGATGGTGTCAGTCTGGTGTCAGCCTCGCCTCGTGATGAGATCAGTCTGGTGTCAGCCTCACATCATGATGGTGTCAGACTGGTGTCAGTCTCGACTCGTGATGGTGTCAGTCTGGTGTCAGCTTCGCCTCGTGATGGGGTCAGTCTGGTGTCAGCCTCGCCTCTTGATGGGGTCAGTCTGGTGTCAGCCTCGCCTCGTGATGGGGTCAGTCTAGTGTCAGTCTCGCCTAGTGATGGGGTCAGTCTGGTGTCAGCCTCGCCTCGTGATGGGGTCAGTCTGGTGTCAGCCTCGCTAGTGATGGGGTCAGTCTGGTGTCAGCCTCGCCTAGTGATGGGGTCAGTCTGGTGTCAGCCTCGCCTCGTGATGGGGTCAGTCTGGTGTCAGCCTCGCCTCGTGATGGGGTCAGTCTGGTGTCAGCCCCGCCTCGTGATGAGGTCAGTCTGGTGTCAGCCTCGCCTCGTGATGGTGTCAGTCTGGTGTCAGCCTCGCCTCGTGATGGGGTCAGTCTGGTGTCAGCCTCGCCTCGTGATGGGGTCAGTCTGGTGTCAGTCTCGCCTCGTGATGGGGTCAGTCTGGTGTCAGCCTCGTCTTGTGATGGGGTCAGTCTGGTGTCAGTCTCGCCTCGTGATGGTGTCAGTCTGGTGTCAGTCTCGCCTCGTGATGGGGTCAGTCTGGTGTCAGCCTCGCATCATGATGGTGTCAGTCTGGTGTCAGCCTCGCCTCGTGATGGGGTCAGTCCGGTGTCAGTCTCGCCTCGTGATGGGGTCAGTCTGGTGTCAGCCTCGCCTCGTGATGATGTCAGTCTGGTTTCAGCCTCGCCTTGTGATTGGGTCAGTCTGGTGTCAGCCTTGCCTCGTGACGGGTTCAGTCTGGTTTCAGCCTCGCCTCGTGATGGGGTTAGACTGGTGTCAGCCTCGGCTCTTGATGGGGTCAGTCTGGTGTCAGTCTCGTCTCGTGATGGGGTCAGTCTGGTGTCAGCCTCGCCCCGTGATGTGGTCAGTCTGGTGTCAGCCTCTCCCCGTGACGGGGTCAGTCTGGTGTCAGCCTCACATCATGATCGTGTCAATCTTGTGTCAGCTTCGCCTTGTGATGGTGTCAGTCTGGTGTCAGCCTCGCTTCGTGATGGGGTCAGTCTGGTGTCAGCCTCGCCTCGTGATGGGGTCAGTCTGGTGTCAGCCTCGCCTCGTGATGGGGTCAGTCTGGTGTCAGTCTCGCCTCGTGATGGGGTCAGTCTGGTGTCAGTCTCGCCTCGTGATGGGGTCAGTCTGGTGTCAGTCTCGCCTCGTGATGGGGTCAGTCTGGTGTCAGCCTCGCCTAGTGATGGGGTCAGTCTGGTGTCAGCCTCGCCTCGTGATGGGGTCAGTCTGGTGTCAGCCTCGCCTCGTGATGGGGTCAGTCTGGTGTCAGCCTCGCCTAGTGATGGGGTCAGTCTGGTGTCAGCCTCGCCTCGTGATGGGGTCAGTCTGGTGTCAGTCTCGCCTCGTGATGGGGTCAGTCTGGTGTCAGTCTCGCCTCGTGATGGGGTCAGTCTGGTGTCAGTCTCGCCTCGTGATGGGGTCAGTCTGGTGTCAGCCTTGCCTCGTGATGGGGTCAGTCTGGTGTCAGCCTCGCCTAGTGATGGGGTCAGTCTGGTGTCAGTCTCGCCTCGTGATGGAGTCAGTTTGGGCTCAGCCTCTCCTCGTGATGTTGTCAGTCTAGTGTCAGCCTCGCCTAGTGATGGGGTCAGTCTGGTGTTAGTCTCGCCTCGTGATGGAGTCAGTCTGGGCTCAGCCTCGCCTCGTGATGGGGTCAGTCTGGTGTCAGTCTCGCCTCGTGATTGATGGGGTCAGTCTGGTGTCAGCCTCGCCTCGTGATGGGGTCAGTCTGGTGTCAGCCTCGCCTCGTGATGGGGTCAGCCAGGTGTCAGTCTCGCCTCGTGATGGGGTCAGTCTGGTGTCAGTCTCGCCTCGTGATGGGGTCAGTCTGGTGTCAGCCTCACATCGTGATGGTGTCAGTCTGGTGTCAGCATCGCCTCGTAATGGGGTCAGTCTGGTGTCAGCCTCACAACATGATGGGGTCAGTCTGGAGTCAGTCTCGCCTCGTCATGGGGTCAGTCTGGTGTCAGCCTCTCCTAGTTATGGGGTCAGTCTGGTGTCAGCCTCACATCATGATGGTGTCAGTCTGGTGTCAGCCTCGCCTCGTGATCGTGTCAGTCTGGTGTCAGCCTCGTCTCATGATGGGGTCAGTTTGGTGTCAGCCTCGCCCCGTGATGGGGTCAGTCTGGTGTCAGCCTCGCCTCGTGATGGTGTCAGTCTGGTGTCAGCCTCACATCATGATGAGGTCAGTCTGGTGTCAGTCTCGCCTCGAGATGGGGTCAGTCTGGTGTCAGTCTCGCCTAGTGATGGGGATAGTCTGGCGTCAGCCTCGCCCCGTGATGGGGTCAGTCTGGTGTTAGCCTCGCCTCGTGATGGATTCAGTCTGGTGTCAGCCTCACCTCGTGATGGGGTCAGTCTCGTGTCAGCCTCACATCATGATGGTGTCAGTCTGGTGTCAGCCTCGCCTCGTGATGGGGTCAGTCCGGTGTCAGTCTCGCCTCGTGATGGGGTCAGTCTGGTGTCAGCCTCGCCTCGTGATGGTGTCAGTCTGGTGTCAGCCTCGCCTTGTGATTGGGTCAGTATGGTGTCAGCCTCGCCTCGTAACGGGGTCAGTCTGGTGTCAGCCTCGCCTCGTGATGGGGTCAGTCTCGTGTCAGCCTCGCCTCTTGATGGGGTCAGTCTGGTGTCAGTCTCGTCTTGTGATGGGGTCAGTCTGGTGTCAGCCTCGCCCCGTGATGGGGTCAGTCTGGTGTCAGCCTCGTTCCGTGACGGGGTCAGTCTGGTGTCAGCATCACATCATGATGGTGTCAATCTTGTGTCAGCCTCGCCTTGTGATGGGGTCAGTCTGGTGTCAGCCTCGCCTTGTGATGAGGTCAGTCTGGTGTCAGCCTCGCCTCGTGATGGGGTCAGTCTGGTGTCAGCCTCGCCTCGTGACGGGGTCAGTCTGGTGTCAGTCTCGCCTCATGATGGGGTCAGTCTGGTGTCAGCCTCGCCTCGTGATGGGGTCAGTCTGGTGTCAGTCTCGCCTTGTGATGGGGTCAGTCTGGTGTCAGCCTCGCCTCGTGATGGTTTCAGTCTGGTGTCAGCCTTCCCTCGTGATGGGATCAGTCTGGTGTCAGCCTCGCCTCGTGATGGGGTCAGTCTGGTGTCAGTCTCGCCTCGTGATTGGGTCAGTTTGGTGTCAGCATCGCCTCGTGATGGGGTCAGTCTGGTGTCAGCCTCACATCATGATGGGGTCAGTCTGGTGTCAGTCTCGCCTCGTGATGGGGTCAGTCTGGTTTCAGCCTCGACTAGTGATGGGGTTAGTCTGGTGTCAGCCTCGCCCCGTGATGGGGTCAGTCTGGTGTCAGCCTCACATCATGATGGGGTCAGACTGGTGTCAGTCTCGCCCCGTGATGGGGTCAGTCTGGTGTCAGTCTCGTCTTGTGATGGGGTCAGTCTGGTGTCAGCCTCACATCATGATGGTGTCAATCTGGTGTCATCCTCGCCTCGTGATGGGGTCACTCCGGTGTCAGTCTCGCCTCGTGATGGGGTCAGTCTGGTGTCAGCCTCGCCTCGTAATGGGGTCAGTCTGGTGTCAGCCTCGCCTCGTGATGGGGTCAGTCTGGTGTCAGTCTCGCCTAGTGATGGTGTTAGTCTGGTGTCAGCCTCGCCTCGTGATGGGGTCAGTCTGCTTTCAGCCTCACATCATGATGGTGTCAGTGTGGTGTCAGCCTTGCCTCCTGATGGTGTCAGTCTGGTGTCAGCCTCACATCATGATGGGGTCAGTCTGGTGTCAGTCTCGCCTCGTGATGGGGTCAGTCTGGTGCCAGTCTTGCCTCGTGATGGGGTCAGTCTGGTGTCAGTCTCGCCTCGTGATGGGGTCAGTCTGGTGTCAGTCTTGCCTCGTGATGGGGTCAGTCTGGTGTCAGCCTCACATCATGATGGTGTCAGTCTGGTGTCAGCCTCGCCTCATGATGGTGTCAGTCTGGTGTCAGCCTCGCCTCGTGATGGGGTCAGTCTGGTGTCAGCCTCGCCCCGTGATGTGGTCAGTCTGGTGTCAGCCTCTCCCCGTGACGGGGTCAGTCTGGTGTCAGCCTCACATCATGATCGTGTCAATCTTGTGTCAGCTTCGCCTTGTGATGGTGTCAGTCTGGTGTCAGCCTCGCTTCGTGATGGGGTCAGTCTGGTGTCAGCCTCGCCTCGTGATGGGGTCAGTCTGGTGTCAGCCTCGCCTCGTGATGGGGTCAGTCTGGTGTCAGTCTCGCCTCGTGATGGGGTCAGTCTGGTGTCAGTCTCGCCTCGTGATGGGGTCAGTCTGGTGTCAGTCTCGCCTCGTGATGGGGTCAGTCTGGTGTCAGCCTCGCCTAGTGATGGGGTCAGTCTGGTGTCAGCCTCGCCTCGTGATGGGGTCAGTCTGGTGTCAGCCTCGCCTCGTGATGGGGTCAGTCTGGTGTCAGCCTCGCCTAGTGATGGGGTCAGTCTGGTGTCAGCCTCGCCTCGTGATGGGGTCAGTCTGGTGTCAGTCTCGCCTCGTGATGGGGTCAGTCTGGTGTCAGTCTCGCCTCGTGATGGGGTCAGTCTGGTGTCAGTCTCGCCTCGTGATGGGGTCAGTCTGGTGTCAGCCTTGCCTCGTGATGGGGTCAGTCTGGTGTCAGCCTCGCCTAGTGATGGGGTCAGTCTGGTGTCAGTCTCGCCTCGTGATGGAGTCAGTTTGGGCTCAGCCTCTCCTCGTGATGTTGTCAGTCTAGTGTCAGCCTCGCCTAGTGATGGGGTCAGTCTGGTGTTAGTCTCGCCTCGTGATGGAGTCAGTCTGGGCTCAGCCTCGCCTCGTGATGGGGTCAGTCTGGTGTCAGTCTCGCCTCGTGATTGATGGGGTCAGTCTGGTGTCAGCCTCGCCTCGTGATGGGGTCAGTCTGGTGTCAGCCTCGCCTCGTGATGGGGTCAGCCAGGTGTCAGTCTCGCCTCGTGATGGGGTCAGTCTGGTGTCAGTCTCGCCTCGTGATGGGGTCAGTCTGGTGTCAGCCTCACATCGTGATGGTGTCAGTCTGGTGTCAGCATCGCCTCGTAATGGGGTCAGTCTGGTGTCAGCCTCACAACATGATGGGGTCAGTCTGGAGTCAGTCTCGCCTCGTCATGGGGTCAGTCTGGTGTCAGCCTCTCCTAGTTATGGGGTCAGTCTGGTGTCAGCCTCACATCATGATGGTGTCAGTCTGGTGTCAGCCTCGCCTCGTGATCGTGTCAGTCTGGTGTCAGCCTCGCCTCATGATGGGGTCAGTTTGGTGTCAGCCTCGCCCCGTGATGGGGTCAGTCTGGTGTCAGCCTCGCCTCGTGATGGTGTCAGTCTGGTGTCAGCCTCACATCATGATGAGGTCAGTCTGGTGTCAGTCTCGCCTCGAGATGGGGTCAGTCTGGTGTCAGTCTCGCCTAGTGATGGGGATAGTCTGGCGTCAGCCTCGCCCCGTGATGGGGTCAGTCTGGTGTCAGCCTCGCCTCGTGATGGATTCAGTCTGGTGTCAGCCTCACCTCGTGATGGGGTCAGTCTCGTGTCAGCCTCACATCATGATGGTGTCAGTCTGGTGTCAGCCTCGCCTCGTGATGGGGTCAGTCCGGTGTCAGTCTCGCCTCGTGATGGGGTCAGTCTGGTGTCAGCCTCGCCTCGTGATGGTGTCAGTCTGGTGTCAGCCTCGCCTTGTGATTGGGTCAGTATGGTGTCAGCCTCGCCTCGTAACGGGGTCAGTCTGGTGTCAGCCTCGCCTCGTGATGGGGTCAGTCTCGTGTCAGCCTCGCCTCTTGATGGGGTCAGTCTGGTGTCAGTCTCGTCTTGTGATGGGGTCAGTCTGGTGTCAGCCTCGCCCCGTGATGGGGTCAGTCTGGTGTCAGCCTCGTTCCGTGACGGGGTCAGTCTGGTGTCAGCATCACATCATGATGGTGTCAATCTTGTGTCAGCCTCGCCTTGTGATGGGGTCAGTCTGGTGTCAGCCTCGCCTTGTGATGAGGTCAGTCTGGTGTCAGCCTCGCCTCGTGATGGGGTCAGTCTGGTGTCAGCCTCGCCTCGTGACGGGGTCAGTCTGGTGTCAGTCTCGCCTCATGATGGGGTCAGTCTGGTGTCAGCCTCGCCTCGTGATGGGGTCAGTCTGGTGTCAGTCTCGCCTTGTGATGGGGTCAGTCTGGTGTCAGCCTCGCCTCGTGATGGTTTCAGTCTGGTGTCAGCCTTCCCTCGTGATGGGATCAGTCTGGTGTCAGCCTCGCCTCGTGATGGGGTCAGTCTGGTGTCAGTCTCGCCTCGTGATTGGGTCAGTTTGGTGTCAGCATCGCCTCGTGATGGGGTCAGTCTGGTGTCAGCCTCACATCATGATGGGGTCAGTCTGGTGTCAGTCTCGCCTCGTGATGGGGTCAGTCTGGTTTCAGCCTCGACTAGTGATGGGGTTAGTCTGGTGTCAGCCTCGCCCCGTGATGGGGTCAGTCTGGTGTCAGCCTCACATCATGATGGGGTCAGACTGGTGTCAGTCTCGCCCCGTGATGGGGTCAGTCTGGTGTCAGTCTCGTCTTGTGATGGGGTCAGTCTGGTGTCAGCCTCACATCATGATGGTGTCAATCTGGTGTCATCCTCGCCTCGTGATGGGGTCACTCCGGTGTCAGTCTCGCCTCGTGATGGAGTCAGTCTGGTGTCAGCCTCGCCTCGTAATGGGGTCAGTCTGGTGTCAGCCTCGCCTCGTGATGGGGTCAGTCTGGTGTCAGTCTCGCCTAGTGATGGTGTTAGTCTGGTGTCAGCCTCGCCTCGTGATGGGGTCAGTCTGCTTTCAGCCTCACATCATGATGGTGTCAGTGTGGTGTCAGCCTTGCCTCCTGATGGTGTCAGTCTGGTGTCAGCCTCACATCATGATGGGGTCAGTCTGGTGTCAGTCTCGCCTCGTGATGGGGTCAGTCTGGTGCCAGTCTTGCCTCGTGATGGGGTCAGTCTGGTGTCAGTCTCGCCTCGTGATGGGGTCAGTCTGGTGTCAGTCTTGCCTCGTGATGGGGTCAGTCTGGTGTCAGCCTCACATCATGATGGTGTCAGTCTGGTGTCAGCCTCGCCTCATGATGGTGTCAGTCTGGTGTCAGTCTCGCCTCGTGATGGGGTCAGTCTGGTGTCAGCCTCATCCCGTGATGGGGTCAGTCTTGTGTCAGTCTCGCCTCGTGATGGGGTCAGTCTGGTGTCAGTCTCGCCTCGTGATGGGTTCAGTCTGCTGTCAGCATCGCCTCGTGATGGGGTCAGTCTGGTGTCAGCCTCACATCATGATGGGGTTAGTCTGGTGTCAGTCTCGCCTCGTGATGGGGTCAGTCTGGTGTCAGTCTCGCCTCGTGATGGGGTCAGTCTGGTGTCAGTCTCGACTCGTGATGGGGTCAGTCTGGTGTCAGTCTCGCCTCGTGATGGGGTCAGTCTGGTGTCAGCCTCACATCATGATGGTGTCAATCTGGTGTCAGCTTCGCCTTGTGATGGTGTCAGTCTGGTGTCAGCCTTGCCACGTGATGGGGTAAGTCTGGTGTCAGTCTCGCCTCGTGATGGGGTCAGTCTGGTGTCAGCCTCGCCTCGTGATGGGGTCAGTCTGGTGTCAGTCTCGCCTCATGATGGGGTCAGTCTGGTGTCAGCCTCGCCTAGTGATGGGTCAGTCTGGTGTCAGCCTCACATCATGATGGAGTCAGTCTTGTGTCAGCTTCGCCTTGTGATGGTGTCTCTGGTGTCAGCCTCGCCTCGTGATGGGGTCAGTATGGTGTCAGTCTCGCATCGTGATGGGGTCAGTCTGGTGTCAGTCTCGCCTAGTGATGGGGTCAGTCTGGTGTCAGCCTCACATCATGATGGTGTCAGTCTGGTGTCAGCCTCGCCTCGTGATGGTGTCAGTCTGGTGTCAGCCTCACATCATGATGGTGTCAGTCTGGTGTCAGCCTCGCCTCGTGATGGGGTCAGTCTGTTGTCAGCCTCACATCATGATGGTGTCAGTCTGTTGTCAGCCTCGCCTCGTCATGGGGTCAGTCTGGTGTCAGTCTCGCCTCGTGATGGTGTCAGTCTGGTGTCAGTCTCGCCTCGTGATGGGGTCAGTCTGGTGTCAGTCTCGCCTCGTGATGGAGTCAGTCTGGGCTCAGCCTCGCCTCGTGATGGGGTCAGTCTGGTGTCAGTCTCGCCTCGTGATGGGGTCAGTCTGGGGTCAGCCTCGCCTCGTGATGGGGTCAGTCTGGTGTCAGCCTCGCCTCGTGATGGGGTCAGTCTGGTGTCAGTCTCGCCTCGTGATTGATGGGGTCAGTCTGGTGTCAGCCTCGCCTCGTGATGGGGTCAGTCTGGTGTCAGCCTCGCCTCGTGATGGGGTCAGCCAGGTGTCAGCCTCGCCTCGTGATGGGGTCAGTCTGGTGTCAGCCCCGCCTCGTGATGAGGTCAGTCTGGTGTCAGCCTCGCCTCGTGATGGTGTCAGTCTGGTGTCAGCCTAGCCTCGTGATGGGGTCAGTCTGGTGTCAGCCTCGCCTCGTGATGGGGTCAGTCTGGTGTCAGTCTCGCCTCGTGATGGGGTCAGTCTGGTGTCAGCCTCGTCTTGTGATGGGGTCAGTCTGGTGTCAGTCTCGCCTCGTGATGGTGTCAGTCTGGTGTCAGTCTCGCCTCGTGATGGGGTCAGTCTGGTGTCAGCCTCGCATCATGATGGTGTCAGTCTGGTGTCAGCCTCGCCTTGTGATGGGGTCAGTCCGGTGTCAGTCTCGCCTCGTGATGGGGTCAGTCTGGTGTCAGCCTCGCCTCGTGATGGTGTCAGTCTGGTTTCAGCCTCGCCTTGTGATTGGGTCAGTCTGGTGTCAGCCTTGCCTCGTGACGGGTTCAGTCTGGTTTCAGCCTCGCCTCGTGATGGGGTTAGACTGGTGTCAGCCTCGGCTCTTGATGGGGTCAGTCTGGTGTCAGTCTCGTCTCGTGATGGGGTCAGTCTGGTGTCAGCCTCGCCCCGTGATGTGGTCAGTCTGGTGTCAGCCTCGCCCCCTGACGGGGTCAGTCTGGTGTCAGCCTCACATCATGATGGTGTCAATCTTGTGTCAGCTTCGCCTTGTGATGGTGTCAATCTGGTGTCAGCCTCGCTTCGTGATGGGGTCAGTCTGGTGTCAGCCTCGCCTCGTGATGGGGTCAGTCTGGTGTCAGCCTCGCCTCGTGATGGGGTCAGTCTGGTGTCAGCCTCGCCTCATGATGGGGTCAGTCTGGTGTCAGCCTCGCCTAGTGATGGGGTCAGTCTGGTGTCAGCCTCGCCTCGTGATGGGGTCAGTCTGGTGTCAGTCTCGCCTCGTGATGGGGTCAGTCTGGTGTCAGTCTCGCCTCGTGATGGGGTCAGTCTGGTGTCAGTCTCGCCTCGTGATGGGGTCAGTCTGGTGTCAGCCTTGCCTCGTGATGGGGTCAGTCTGGTGTCAGCCTCGCCTAGTGATGGGGTCAGTCTGGTGTCAGTCTCGCCTCGTGATGGAGTCAGTTTGGGCTCAGCCTCGCCTCGTGATGTTGTCAGTCTAGTGTCAGCCTCGCCTAGTGATAGGGTCAGTCTGGTGTCAGTCTCGCCTCGTGATGGAGTCAGTCTGGGCTCAGCCTCGCCTCGTGATGGGGTCAGTCTGGTGTCAGTCTCGCCTCGTGATGGGGTCAGTCTGGGGTCAGCCTCGCCTCGTGATGGGGTCAGTCTGGTGTCAGCCTTGCCTCGTGATGGGGTCAGTCTGGTGTCAGCCTCGCTAGTGATGGGGTCAGTCTGGTGTCAGCCTCGCCTAGTGATGGGGTCAGTCTGGAGTCAGCCTCGCCTCGTGATGGTGTCAGTCTGGTGTCAGCCTCGCCTCGTGATGGTGTCAGTCTGGTGTCAGCCTCGCCTCGTAATGGGGTCAGTCTGGTGTCAGCCTCGCCTCGTGATTGGGTCAGTCTGGTGTCAGCCTCGCCTCGTGATGGGGTCAGTCTGGTGTCAGTCTCGCCTCATGATGGGGTCAGTCTGGTGTCAGCCTCACATCATGATGGTGTCAGTCTGGTGTCAGCCTCGCCTCGTGATGGTGTCAGTCTGGTGTCAGCCTCACCTCGTGAAGGTGTCCGTCTGGTGTCAGCCTCGCCTCGTGATTGGGTCAGTCTGGTGTCAGCCTCGCCTCGTGATGGTGTCCGTCTGGTGTCAGTCTCGCCTCGTGATGGGGTCAGTCTGGGGTCAGCCTCGCCTCGTGATGGGGTCAGTCTGGTGTCAGCCTCGCCTCGTGATGGGGTCAGTCTGGTGTCAGCCTCGCTAGTGATGGGGTCAGTCTGGTGTCAGCCTCGCCTAGTGATGGGGTCAGTCTGGAGTCAGCCTCGCCTCGTGATGGTGTCAGTCTGGTGTCAGCCTCGCCTCGTGATGGTGTCAGTCTGGTGTCAGCCTCGCCTCGTAATGGGGTCAGTCTGGTGTCAGCCTCGCCTCGTGATTGGGTCAGTCTGGTGTCAGCCTCGCCTCGTGATGGGGTCAGTCTGGTGTCAGTCTCGCCTCATGATGGGGTCAGTCTGGTGTCAGCCTCACATCATGATGGTGTCAGTCTGGTGTCAGCCTCGCCTCGTGATGGTGTCAGTCTGGTGTCAGCCTCACCTCGTGAAGGTGTCCGTCTGGTGTCAGCCTCGCCTCGTGATTGGGTCAGTCTGGTGTCAGCCTCGCCTCGTGATGGTGTCCGTCTGGTGTCAGTCTCGCCTCGTGATGGTGTCAGTCTGGTGACAGTCTCGCCTCGTGATGGGGTCAGTCTGGTGTCAGCCTCACATCATGATGGTGTCAGTCTGGTGTCAGCCTCGCCTCGTGATGGGGTCAGTCTGGTGTCAGCCTCGCCTAGTGATAGGGTCAGTCTGGTGTCAGCCTCGCCTCGTGACGGGGTCAGTCTTGTGTCAGCCTCACATCATGATGGTGTCAGTCTGGTGTCAGCCTCGCCTCGTGATGGGGTCAGTCTGGTGTCAGTCTCGCCTAGTGATGGTGTCAGTCTAGTGTCAGCCTCACATCATGATGGGGTCAGTCTGGTGTCAGCCTCGCCTCGTGATGGTGTCAGTCTGGTGTCAGCCTCGCCTCGTGATGGGGTCAGTCTGGTGTCAGCCTCGCCTCGTGATGGGGTCAGTCTGGTGTCAGCCTCGACTCGTGATGGGGTCAGTCTGGTGTCAGCCTCGCCGGGTCAGTCTGTTGTCAGCCTCGCCTCGTGATGGGGTCAGTCTGGTGTCAGTCTCGCCTCGTGATGGGGTCAGTCTGGTGTCAACCTCGCCTCGTGATGGTGTCAGTCTGGTGTCAGCCACGCCTCGTGATGGGGTCAGTCTGGTGTCAGCCTCACATCATGATGGTGTCAGTCTGGTGTCAGCCTCGTCTCGTGATGGTGTCAGTCTGGTGTCAGCCTCGCCTCGTGATGGTGTCAGTCTGGTGTCAGCCTCGCCTCGTGATGGGGTCAGTCCGGTGTCAGTCTCGCCTCGTGATGGTGTCAGTCTGGTGTCAGCCTCGCTAGTGATGGGGTCAGTCTGGTGTCAGCCTCGCCTAGTGATGGGGTCAGTCTGGAGTCAGCCTCGCCTCGTGATGGGGTCAGTCTGGTGTCAGCCTCGCTTCGTGATGGGGTCAGTCTGGTGTCAGCCTCGCCTCGTGATGGGGTCAGTCTGGTGTCAGCCTCGCCTCGTGATGGGGTCAGTCTGGTGTCAGCCTCGCTTCGTGATGGGGTCAGTCTGGTGTCAGCCTCGCCTCGTGATGGGGTCAGTCTGGTGTCAGCCTCGCCTCGTGATGGGGTCAGTCTGGTGTCAGCCTCGCCTCGTGATGGGGTCAGTCTGGTGTCAGCCTCGCCTCGTGATGGGGTCAGTCTGGTGTCAGTCTCACATCATGATGGTGTCAGTCTGGTGTCAGCCTTGCCTCGTGATGGGGTCAGTCTGGTTTCAGCCTCGCCTCGTGATGGTGTCAGTCTGGTGTCAGCCTCGCCTCGTGATGGTGTCAGTCTGGTGTCAGCCTCGCCTCGTAATGGGGTCAGTCTGGTGTCAGCCTCGCCTCGTGATGGGGTCAGTCTGGTGTCAGCCTCGCCTCGTGATGGGGTCAGTCTGGTGTCAGTCTCGCCTCATGATGGGGTCAGTCTGGTGTCAGCCTCACATCATGATGGTGTCAGTCTGGTGTCAGCCTCGCCTCGTGATGGTGTCAGTCTGGTGTCAGCCTCACCTCGTGATGGTGTCCGTCTGGTGTCAGCCTCGCCTCGTGATTGGGTCAGTCTGGTGTCAGCCTCGCCTCGTGATGGTGTCCGTCTGGTGTCAGTCTCGCCTCGTGATGGTGTCAGTCTGGTGACAGCCTCACCTCGTGACGGGGTCAGTCTTGTGTCAGCCTCACATCATGATGGTGTCAGTCTGGTGTCAGCCTCGCCTCGTGATGGGGTCAGTCTGGTGTCAGCCTCGCCTCGTGATGGGGTCAGTCTGGTGTCAGCCTCGACTCGTAATGGGGTCAGTCTGGTGTCAGCCTCGCCGGGTCAGTCTGTTGTCAGCCTCGCCTCGTGATGGGGTCAGTCTGGTGTCAGTCTTGCCTCGTGATGGGGTCAGTCTGGTGTCAGCCACGCCTCGTGATGGGGTCAGTCTGGTGTCAGCCTCACATCATGATGGTGTCAGTCTGGTGTCAGCCTCGCCTCGTGATGGTGTCAGTCTGGTGTCAGCCTCGCCTCGTGATGGTGTCAGTCTGGTGTCAGCCTCGCCTCGTGATGGGGTCAGTCCGGTGTCAGTCTCGCCTCGTGATGGTGTCAGTCTGGTGTCAGCCACGCCTCGTGATGGGGTCAGTCTGGTGTCAGCCTCACATCATGATGGTGTCAGTCTGGTGTCAGCCTCGCCTCGTGATGGTGTCAGTCTGGTGTCAGCCTCGCCTCGTGATGGTGTCAGTCTGGTGTCAGCCTCGCCTCGTGATGGGGTCAGTCCGGTGTCAGTCTCGCCTCGTGATGGTGTCAGTCTGGTGTCAGCCTCGCCTCGTAATGGGGTCAGTCTGGTGTCAGCCTCGCCTCGTGATGGGGTCAGTCTGGTGTCAGCCTCGCCTCGTGATGGGGTCAGTCTGGTGTCAGTCTCGCCTCATGATGGGGTCAGTCTGGTGTCAGCCTCACATCATGATGGTGTCAGTCTGGTGTCAGCCTCGCCTCCTGATGGTGTCAGTCTGGTGTCAGCCTCACCTCGTGATGGTGTCCGTCTGGTGTCAGCCTCGCCTCGTGATTGGGTCAGTCTGGTGTCAGCCTCGCCTCGTGATGGTGTCCGTCTGGTGTCAGTCTCGCCTCGTGATGGTGTCAGTCTGGTGACAGCCTCACCTCGTGATGGGGTCAGTCTGGTGTCAGCCTCACATCATGATGGTGTCAGTCTGGTGTCAGCCTCGTCTCGTGATGGTGTCAGTCTGGTGTCAGCCTCGCCTCGTGATGGTGTCAGTCTGGTGTCAGCCTCGCCTCGTGATGGGGTCAGTCTGGTGTCAGCCCCGCCTCGTGATGGGGTCAGTCTGGTGTCAGCCTCACCTCGTGATGGGGTCAGTCTGGTGTCAGTCTCGCCTCGTGATGGTGTCAGTCTGGTGTCAGCCTCGCCTCGTGATGGTGTCAGTCTGGTGTCAGCCTCGCCTCGTGATGGTGTCAGTCTGGTGTCAGCCTCGCCTCGTAATGGGGTCAGTCTGGTGTCAGCCTCGCCTCGTGATTGGGTCAGTCTGGTGTCAGCCTCGCCTCGTGATGGGGTCAGTCTGGTGTCAGTCTCGCCTCATGATGGGGTCAGTCTGGTGTCAGCCTCACATCATGATGGTGTCAGTCTGGTGTCAGCCTCGCCTCGTGATGGTGTCAGTCTGGTGTCAGCCTCACCTCGTGAAGGTGTCCGTCTGGTGTCAGCCTCGCCTCGTGATTGGGTCAGTCTGGTGTCAGCCTCGCCTCGTGATGGTGTCCGTCTGGTGTCAGTCTCGCCTCGTGATGGGGTCAGTCTGGGGTCAGCCTCGCCTCGTGATGGGGTCAGTCTGGTGTCAGCCTCGCCTCGTGATGGGGTCAGTCTGGTGTCAGCCTCGCTAGTGATGGGGTCAGTCTGGTGTCAGCCTCGCCTAGTGATGGGGTCAGTCTGGAGTCAGCCTCGCCTCGTGATGGTGTCAGTCTGGTGTCAGCCTCGCCTCGTGATGGTGTCAGTCTGGTGTCAGCCTCGCCTCGTAATGGGGTCAGTCTGGTGTCAGCCTCGCCTCGTGATTGGGTCAGTCTGGTGTCAGCCTCGCCTCGTGATGGGGTCAGTCTGGTGTCAGTCTCGCCTCATGATGGGGTCAGTCTGGTGTCAGCCTCACATCATGATGGTGTCAGTCTGGTGTCAGCCTCGCCTCGTGATGGTGTCAGTCTGGTGTCAGCCTCACCTCGTGAAGGTGTCCGTCTGGTGTCAGCCTCGCCTCGTGATTGGGTCAGTCTGGTGTCAGCCTCGCCTCGTGATGGTGTCCGTCTGGTGTCAGTCTCGCCTCGTGATGGTGTCAGTCTGGTGACAGTCTCGCCTCGTGATGGGGTCAGTCTGGTGTCAGCCTCACATCATGATGGTGTCAGTCTGGTGTCAGCCTCGCCTCGTGATGGGGTCAGTCTGGTGTCAGCCTCGCCTAGTGATAGGGTCAGTCTGGTGTCAGCCTCGCCTCGTGACGGGGTCAGTCTTGTGTCAGCCTCACATCATGATGGTGTCAGTCTGGTGTCAGCCTCGCCTCGTGATGGGGTCAGTCTGGTGTCAGTCTCGCCTAGTGATGGTGTCAGTCTAGTGTCAGCCTCACATCATGATGGGGTCAGTCTGGTGTCAGCCTCGCCTCGTGATGGTGTCAGTCTGGTGTCAGCCTCGCCTCGTGATGGGGTCAGTCTGGTGTCAGCCTCGCCTCGTGATGGGGTCAGTCTGGTGTCAGCCTCGACTCGTGATGGGGTCAGTCTGGTGTCAGCCTCGCCGGGTCAGTCTGTTGTCAGCCTCGCCTCGTGATGGGGTCAGTCTGGTGTCAGTCTCGCCTCGTGATGGGGTCAGTCTGGTGTCAACCTCGCCTCGTGATGGTGTCAGTCTGGTGTCAGCCACGCCTCGTGATGGGGTCAGTCTGGTGTCAGCCTCACATCATGATGGTGTCAGTCTGGTGTCAGCCTCGTCTCGTGATGGTGTCAGTCTGGTGTCAGCCTCGCCTCGTGATGGTGTCAGTCTGGTGTCAGCCTCGCCTCGTGATGGGGTCAGTCCGGTGTCAGTCTCGCCTCGTGATGGTGTCAGTCTGGTGTCAGCCTCGCTAGTGATGGGGTCAGTCTGGTGTCAGCCTCGCCTAGTGATGGGGTCAGTCTGGAGTCAGCCTCGCCTCGTGATGGGGTCAGTCTGGTGTCAGCCTCGCTTCGTGATGGGGTCAGTCTGGTGTCAGCCTCGCCTCGTGATGGGGTCAGTCTGGTGTCAGCCTCGCCTCGTGATGGGGTCAGTCTGGTGTCAGCCTCGCCTCGTGATGGGGTCAGTCTGGTGTCAGCCTCGCCTCGTGATGGGGTCAGTCTGGTGTCAGTCTCACATCATGATGGTGTCAGTCTGGTGTCAGCCTTGCCTCGTGATGGGGTCAGTCTGGTTTCAGCCTCGCCTCGTGATGGTGTCAGTCTGGTGTCAGCCTCGCCTCGTGATGGTGTCAGTCTGGTGTCAGCCTCGCCTCGTAATGGGGTCAGTCTGGTGTCAGCCTCGCCTCGTGATGGGGTCAGTCTGGTGTCAGCCTCGCCTCGTGATGGGGTCAGTCTGGTGTCAGTCTCGCCTCATGATGGGGTCAGTCTGGTGTCAGCCTCACATCATGATGGTGTCAGTCTGGTGTCAGCCTCGCCTCGTGATGGTGTCAGTCTGGTGTCAGCCTCACCTCGTGATGGTGTCCGTCTGGTGTCAGCCTCGCCTCGTGATTGGGTCAGTCTGGTGTCAGCCTCGCCTCGTGATGGTGTCCGTCTGGTGTCAGTCTCGCCTCGTGATGGTGTCAGTCTGGTGACAGCCTCACCTCGTGACGGGGTCAGTCTTGTGTCAGCCTCACATCATGATGGTGTCAGTCTGGTGTCAGCCTCGCCTCGTGATGGGGTCAGTCTGGTGTCAGCCTCGCCTCGTGATGGGGTCAGTCTGGTGTCAGCCTCGACTCGTAATGGGGTCAGTCTGGTGTCAGCCTCGCCGGGTCAGTCTGTTGTCAGCCTCGCCTCGTGATGGGGTCAGTCTGGTGTCAGTCTTGCCTCGTGATGGGGTCAGTCTGGTGTCAGCCACGCCTCGTGATGGGGTCAGTCTGGTGTCAGCCTCACATCATGATGGTGTCAGTCTGGTGTCAGCCTCGCCTCGTGATGGTGTCAGTCTGGTGTCAGCCTCGCCTCGTGATGGTGTCAGTCTGGTGTCAGCCTCGCCTCGTGATGGGGTCAGTCCGGTGTCAGTCTCGCCTCGTGATGGTGTCAGTCTGGTGTCAGCCACGCCTCGTGATGGGGTCAGTCTGGTGTCAGCCTCACATCATGATGGTGTCAGTCTGGTGTCAGCCTCGCCTCGTGATGGTGTCAGTCTGGTGTCAGCCTCGCCTCGTGATGGTGTCAGTCTGGTGTCAGCCTCGCCTCGTGATGGGGTCAGTCCGGTGTCAGTCTCGCCTCGTGATGGTGTCAGTCTGGTGTCAGCCTCGCCTCGTAATGGGGTCAGTCTGGTGTCAGCCTCGCCTCGTGATGGGGTCAGTCTGGTGTCAGCCTCGCCTCGTGATGGGGTCAGTCTGGTGTCAGTCTCGCCTCATGATGGGGTCAGTCTGGTGTCAGCCTCACATCATGATGGTGTCAGTCTGGTGTCAGCCTCGCCTCCTGATGGTGTCAGTCTGGTGTCAGCCTCACCTCGTGATGGTGTCCGTCTGGTGTCAGCCTCGCCTCGTGATTGGGTCAGTCTGGTGTCAGCCTCGCCTCGTGATGGTGTCCGTCTGGTGTCAGTCTCGCCTCGTGATGGTGTCAGTCTGGTGACAGCCTCACCTCGTGATGGGGTCAGTCTGGTGTCAGCCTCACATCATGATGGTGTCAGTCTGGTGTCAGCCTCGTCTCGTGATGGTGTCAGTCTGGTGTCAGCCTCGCCTCGTGATGGTGTCAGTCTGGTGTCAGCCTCGCCTCGTGATGGGGTCAGTCTGGTGTCAGCCCCGCCTCGTGATGGGGTCAGTCTGGTGTCAGCCTCACCTCGTGATGGGGTCAGTCTGGTGTCAGTCTCGCCTCGTGATGGTGTCAGTCTGGTGTCAGTCTCGCCTCGTGATGGGGTCAGTCTGGTGTCAGCCTCGTCCCGTGATGGGGTCAGTCTGGTGTCAGTCTCGCCTCATGAAGGGGTCAGTCTGGTGTCAGCCTCACATCATGATGGGGTCAGTCTGGTGTCAGTCTCGCCTCGTGATGGTGTCAGTCTGGTGTCAGTCTCGCCTCGTGATGGGGTCAGTCTGGTGTCAGCCTCGCATCATGATGGTGTCAGTCTGGTGTCAGCCTCGCCTCGTGATGGGGTCAGTCCGGTGTCAGTCTCGCCTCGTGATGGGGTCAGTCTGGTGTCAGCCTCGCCTCGTGATGGTGTCAGTCTGGTTTCAGCATCGCCTTGTGATTGGGTCAGTCTGGTGTCAGCCTTGCCTCGTGACGGGTTCAGTCTGGTTTCAGCCTCGCCTCGTGATGGGGTTAGACTGGTGTCAGCCTCGGCTCTTGATGGGGTCAGTCTGGTGTCAGTCTCGTCTCGTGATGGGGTCAGTCTGGTGTCAGCCTCTCCCCGTGATGGGGTCAGTCTGGTGTCAGCCTCGCCCCGTGACGGGGTCAGTCTGGTGTCAGCCTCACATCATGATGGTGTCAATCTTGTGTCAGCTTCGCCTTGTGATGGTGTCAGTCTGGTGTCAGCCTCGCTTCGTGATGGGGTCAGTCTGGTGTCAGCCTCGCCTCGTGATGGGGTCAGTCTGGTGTCAGCCTCGCCTCGTGATGGGGTCAGTCTGGTGTCAGCCTCGCCTCGTGATGGGGTCAGTCTGGTGTCAGCCTCGCCTCGTGATGGTGTCAGTCTGGTGTCAGCCTCGCCTAGTGATGGGGTCAGTCTGGTGTCAGTCTCGCCTCGTGATGGAGTCAGTTTGGGTTCAGCCTCGCCTCGTGATGTTGTCAGTCTAGTGTCAGCCTCGCCTAGTGATGGGGTCAGTCTGGTGTCAGTCTCGCCTCGTGATGGAGTCAGTCTGGGCTCAGCCTCGCCTCGTGATGGGGTCAGTCTGGTGTCAGTCTCGCCTCGTGATGGGGTCAGTCTGGGGTCAGCCTCGCCTCGTGATGGGGTCAGTCTGGTGTCAGCCTCGCCTCGTGATGGGGTCAGTCTGGTGTCAGTCTCGCCTCGTGATTGATGGGGTCAGTCTGGTGTCAGCCTCGCCTCGTGATGGGGTCAGTCTGGTGTCAGCCTCGCCTCGTGATGGGGTCAGCCAGGTGTCAGTCTCGCCTCGTGATGGGGTCAGTCTGGTGTCAGTCTCGCCTCGTGATGGGATCAGTCTGGTGTCAGCCTCACATCGTGATGGTGTCAGTCTGGTGTCAGCCTCGCCTCGTGATGGGGTCAGTCTGGTGTCAGTCTCGCCTAGTGATGGGGTCAGTCTGGTGTCAGCCTCGCCTCGTGATGGGGTCAGTCTGGTGTCAGCCTCGCTAGTGATGGGGTCAGTCTGGTGTCAGCCTCGCCTAGTGATGGGGTCAGTCTGGAGTCAGCCTCGCCTCGTGATGGGGTCAGTCTGGTGTCAGCCTCGCCTCGTGATGGGGTCAGTCTGGTGTCAGCCCCGCCTCGTGATGAGGTCAGTCTGGTGTCAGCCTCGCCTCGTGATGGTGTCAGTCTGGTGTCAGCCTCGCCTCGTGATGGGGTCAGTCTGGTGTCAGCCTCGCCTCGTGATGGGGTCAGTCTGGTGTCAGTCTCGCCTCGTGATGGGGTCAGTCTGGTGTCAGCCTCGTCTTGTGATGGGGTCAGTCTGGTGTCAGTCTTGCCTCGTGATGGGGTCAGTCTGGTGTCAGTCTCGCCTCGTGATGGAGTCAGTCTGGTGTCAGCATCGCCTCGTAATGGGGTCAGTCTGGTGTCAGCCTCACAACATGATGGGGTCAGTCTGGAGTCAGTCTCGCCTCGTCATGGGGTCAGTCTGGTGTCAGCCTCTCCTAGTTATGGGGTCAGTCTGGTGTCAGCCTCACATCATGATGGTGTCAGTCTGGTGTCAGCCTCGCCTCGTGATCGTGTCAGTCTGGTGTCAGCCTCGCCTCATGATGGGGTCAGTCTGGTGTCAGCCTCGCCCCGTGATGGGGTCAGTCTGGTGTCAGCCTCGCCTCGTGATGGTGTCAGTCTGGTGTCAGCCTCACATCATGATGGGGTCAGTCTGGTGTCAGTCTCGCCTCGAGATGGGGTCAGTCTGGTGTCAGTCTCGCCTAGTGATGGGGATAGTCTGGCGTCAGCCTCGCCCCGTGATGGGGTCAGTCTGGTGTCAGCCTCGCCTCGTGATGGATTCAGTCTGGTGTCAGCCTCACCTCGTGATGGGGTCAGTCTGGTGTCAGCCTCGCCTTGTGATTGGGTCAGTATGGTGTCAGCCTCGCCTCGTAACGGGGTCAGTCTGGTGTCAGCCTCGCCTCGTGATGGGGTCAGTCTGGTGTCAGCCTCGCCTCTTGATGGGGTCAGTCTGGTGTCAGTCTCGTCTTGTGATGGGGTCAGTCTGGTGTCAGCCTCGCCCCGTGATGGGGTAAGTCTGGTGTCAGCCTCGCTCCGTGACGGGGTCAGTCTGGTGTCAGCATCACATCATGATGGTGTCAATCTTGTGTCAGCCTCGCCTTGTGATGGGGTCAGTCTGGTGTCAGCCTCGCCTTGTGATGAGGTCAGTCTGGTGTCAGCCTCGCCTCGTGATGGGGTCAGTCTGGTGTCAGCCTCGCCTCGTGACGGGGTCAGTCTGGTGTCAGTCTCGCCTCATGATGGGGTCAGTCTGGTGTCAGCCTCGCCTCGTGATGGGGTCAGTCTGGTGTCAGTCTCGCCTTGTGATGGGGTCAGTCTGGTGTCAGCCTCGCCTCGTGATGGTTTCAGTCTGGTGTCAGCCTTGCCTCGTGATGGGATCTGTCTGGTGTCAGCCTCGCCTCGTGATGGGGTCAGTCTGGTGTCAGTCTCGCCTCGTGATTGGGTCAGTTTGGTGTCAGCATCGCCTCGTGATGGGGTCAGTCTGGTGTCAGCCTCACATCATGATGGGGTCAGTCTGGTGTCAGTCTCGCCTCGTGATGGGGTCAGTCTGGTGTCAGCCTCGACTAGTGATGGGGTTAGTCTGGTGTCAGCCTCGCCCCGTGATGGGGTCAGTCTGGTGTCAGCCTCGCCTCGTGATGGAGTCAGTCTGGTGTCAGCCTCACATCGTGATGGGGTCAGTCTGGTGTCAGCCTCGCCTCGTGATGGGGTCAGTCTGGAGTCAGTCTCGCCTCGTGATGGGGTCAGTCTGGTGTCAGCCTCGCCTCGTGATGGTGTCAGTCTGGTGTCAGCCTCGCCTCGTGATGGGGTCAGTCTGGTGTCAGCCTCGCCTCGTGATGGGGTCAGTCTGGTGTCAGTCTCGCCTCGTAATGGGGTCAGTCTGGTGTCAGCATCGCCTCGTGATGGGGTCAGTCTGGTGTCAGCCTCACATCATGATGGTGTCAATCTGGTGTCATCCTCGCCTCGTGATGGGGTCAGTCCGGTGTCAGTCTCGCCTCGTGATGGAGTCAGTCTGGTGTCAGCCTCGCCTCGTAATGCGGTCAGTCTGGTGTCAGCCTCGCCTCGTGATGGGGTCAGTCTGGTGTCAGTCTCGCCTAGTGATGGTGTTAGTCTGGTGTCAGCCTCGCCTCGTAATGGTGTCAGTTTGGTGTCAGCCTCACTTCATGACGGTGTCAGTCTGGTGTCAGCCTCGCCTCGTGATGGGGTCAGTCTGCTGTCAGCCTCACATCATGATGGTGTCAGTGTGGTGTCAGCCTTGCCTCCTGATGGTGTCAGTCTGGTGTCAGCCTCACCTCATGATGGGGTCAGTCTGGTGTCAGTCTCGCCTCGTGATGGGGTCAGTCTGGTGCCAGTCTTGCCTCGTGATGGGGTCAGTCTGGTGTCAGCCTCGCCTCGTGATGGGGTCATTCTGGTGTCAGCCTCGCCTCGTGATGGTGTCAGTCTGGTGTCAGCCTTGCTAGTGATGGGGTAAGTCTGGTGTCAGCCTCGCCTCGTGATGGGGTCAGTCTGGTGTCAGTCTCGCCTCGTGATGGGGTCAGTCTGGTGTCAGCCTCGCCTCATGATGGTGTCAGTCTGGTGTCAGTCTCGCCTTGTGATGGGGTCAGTCTGGTGTCAGCTTCGCCTCGTGATGGGGTCAGTCTGGTGTCAGTCTCGCCTCGTGATGGGGTCAGTCTGGTGTCAGTCTCGCCTCGTGATGGGGTCAGTCTGGTGTCAGCCTCACATCATGATGGTGTCAGTCTGGTGTCAGCCTCGCCTCATGATGGTGTCAGTCTGGTGTCAGTCTCGCCTCGTGATGGGGTCAGTCTGGTGTCAGCCTCATCCCGTGATGGGGTCAGTCTTGTGTCAGTCTCGCCTCGTGATGGGGTCAGTCTGGTGTCAGTCTCGCCTCGTGATGGGTTCAGTCTGCTGTCAGCATCGCCTCGTGATGGGGTCAGTCTGGTGTCAGCCTCACATCATGATGGGGTTAGTCTGGTGTCAGTCTCGCCTCGTGATGGGGTCAGTCTGGTGTCAGTCTCGCCTCGTGATGGGGTCAGTCTGGTGTCAGTCTCGACTCGTGATGGGGTCAGTCTGGTGTCAGTCTCGCCTCGTGATGGGGTCAGTCTGGTGTCAGCCTCACATCATGATGGTGTCAATCTGGTGTCATCTTCGCCTTGTGATGGTGCCAGTCTGGTGTCAGCCTTGCCACGTGATGGGGTAAGTCTGGTGTCAGTCTCGCCTCGTGATGGGGTCAGTCTGGTGTCAGCCTCGCCTCGTGATGGGGTCAGTCTGGTGTCAGTCTCGCCTCATGATGGGGTCAGTCTGGTGTCAGCCTCGCCTAGTGATGGGGTCAGTCTGGTGTCAGCCTCACATCATGATGGAGTCAGTCTGGTGTCAGCTTCGCCTTGTGATGGTGTCTCTGGTGTCAGCCTCGCCTCGTGATGGGGTCAGTATGGTGTCAGTCTCGCATCGTGATGGGGTCAGTCTGGTGTCAGTCTCGCCTAGTGATGGGGTCAGTCTGGTGTCAGCCTCGCCTCGTGATGGTGTCAGTCTGGTGTCAGCCTCACATCATGATGGTGTCAGTCTGGTGTCAGCCTCGCCTCGTGATGGGGTCAGTCTGGTGTCAGCCTCACATCATGATGGTGTCAGTCTGTTGTCAGCCTCGCCTCGTCATGGGGTCAGTCTGGTGTCAGTCTCGCCTCGTGATGGTGTCAGTCTGGTGTCAGTCTCGCCTCGTGATGGGGTCAGTCTGGTGTCAGTCTCGTCTCGTGATGGGGTCAGTCTGGTGTCAGCCTCGCCCCGTGATGGGGTCAGTCTGGTGTCAGCCTCGCCTCGTGATGGGGTCAGTCTGGTGTCAGCCTCGCCTCGTGATGGGGTCAGTCTGGTGTCAGCCTCGCCTCGTGATGGGGTCAGTCTGGTGTCAGCCTCGCCTAGTGATGGGGTCAGTCTGGTGTCAGCCTCGCCTCGTGATGGGGTCAGTCTGGTGTCAGTCTCGCCTCGTGATGGGGTCAGTCTGGTGTCAGTCTCGCCTCGTGATGGGGTCAGTCTGGTGTCAGTCTCGCCTCGTGATAGGGTCAGTCTGGTGTCAGCCTCGCCTCGTGATGGGGTCAGTCTGGTGTCAGTCTCGCCTCGTGATGGGGTCAGTCTGGTGTCAGTCTCGCCTCGTGATGGGGTCAGTCTGGTGTCAGTCTCGCCTCGTGATAGGGTCAGTCTGGTGTCAGCCTCGCCTAGTGATGGGGTCAGTCTGGTGTCAGTCTCGCCTCGTGATGGAGTCAGTTTGGGCTCAGCCTCGCCTCGTGATGTTGTCAGTCTAGTGTCAGCCTCGCCTAGTGATGGGGTCAGTCTGGTGTCAGTCTCGCCTCGTGATGGAGTCAGTCTGGGCTCAGCCTCGCCTCGTGATGGGGTCAGTCTGGTGTCAGTCTCGCCTCGTGATGGGGTCAGTCTGGGGTCAGCCTCGCCTCGTGATGGGGTCAGTCTGGTGTCAGCCTCGCCTCGTGATGGGGTCAGTCTGGTGTCAGTCTCGCCTCGTGATTGATGGGGTCAGTCTGGTGTCAGCCTCGCCTCGTGATGGGGTCAGTCTGGTGTCAGCCTCGCCTCGTGATGGGGTCAGCCAGGTGTCAGCCTCGCCTCGTGATGGGGTCAGTCTGGTGTCAGCCTCGCTAGTGATGGGGTCAGTCTGGTGTCAGCCTCGCCTAGTGATGGAGTCAGTCTGGAGTCAGCCTCGCCTCGTGATGGGGTCAGTCTGGTGTCAGCCTCGCCTCGTGATGGGGTCAGTCTGGTGTCAGCCCCGCCTCGTGATGAGGTCAGTCTGGTGTCAGCCTCGCCTCGTGATGGTGTCAGTCTGGTGTCAGTCTCGCCTCGTGATGGTGTCAGTCTGGTGTCAGTCTCGCCTCGTGATGGGGTCAGTCTGGTGTCAGCCTCGCATCATGATGGTGTCAGTCTGGTGTCAGCCTCGCCTCGTGATGGGGTCAGTCCGGTGTCAGTCTCGCCTCGTGATGGGGTCAGTCTGGTGTCAGCCTCGCCTCGTGATGGTGTCAGTCTGGTTTCAGCCTCGCCTTGTGATTGGGTCAGTCTGGTTTCAGCCTTGCCTCGTGACGGGTTCAGTCTGGGTTCAGCCTCGCCTCGTGATGGTGTCAGTCTGGTGTCAGTCTCGCCTCGTGATGGGGTCAGTCTGGTGTCAGCCTCGCATCATGATGGTGTCAGTCTGGTGTCAGCCTCGCCTCGTGATGGGGTCAGTCCGGTGTCAGTCTCGTCTCGTGATGGGGTCAGTCTGGTGTCAGCCTCTCCCCGTGATGGGGTCAGTCTGGTGTCAGCCTCGCCCCGTGACGGGGTCAGTCTGGTGTCAGCCTCACATCATGATGGTGTCAATCTTGTGTCAGCTTCGCCTTGTGATGGTGTCAGTCTGGTGTCAGCCTCGCTTCGTGATGGGGTCAGTCTGGTGTCAGCCTCGCCTCGTGATGGGGTCAGTCTGGTGTCAGCCTCGCCTCGTGATGGGGTCAGTCTGGTGTCAGCCTCGCCTCGTGATGGGGTCAGTCTGGTGTCAGCCTCGCCTAGTGATGGGGTCAGTCTGGTGTCAGTCTCGCCTCGTGATGGGGTCAGTCTGGTGTCAGTCTCGCCTCGTGATGGGGTCAGTCTGGTGTCAGTCTCGCCTCGTGATGGGGTCAGTCTGGTGTCAGCCTTGCCTCGTGATGGGGTCAGTCTGGTGTCAGCCTCGCCTAGTGATGGGGTCAGTCTGGTGTCAGTCTCGCCTCGTGATGGAGTCAGTTTGGGTTCAGCCTCGCCTCGTGATGGGGTCAGTCTGGTGTCAGTCTCGCCTCGTGATGGGGTCAGTCTGGGGTCAGCCTCGCCTCGTGATGGGGTCAGTCTGGTGTCAGCCTCGCCTCGTGATGGGGTCAGTCTGGTGTCAGTCTCGCCTCGTGATTGATGGGGTCAGTCTGGTGTCAGCCTCGCCTCGTGATGGGGTCAGTCTGGTGTCAGCCTCGCCTCGTGATGGGGTCAGCCAGGTGTCAGTCTCGCCTCGTGATGGGGTCAGTCTGGTGTCAGTCTCGCCTCGTGATGGGATCAGTCTGGTGTCAGCCTCACATCGTGATGGTGTCAGTCTGGTGTCAGCCTCGCCTCGTGATGGGGTCAGTCTAGTGTCAGTCTCGCCTAGTGATGGGGTCAGTCTGGTGTCAGCCTCGCCTCGTGATGGGGTCAGTCTGGTGTCAGCCTCGCTAGTGATGGGGTCAGTCTGGTGTCAGCCTCGCCTAGTGATGGGGTCAGTCTGGAGTCAGCCTCGCCTCGTGATGGGGTCAGTCTGGTGTCAGCCTCGCCTCGTGATGGGGTCAGTCTGGTGTCAGCCCCGCCTCGTGATGAGGTCAGTCTGGTGTCAGCCTCGCCTCGTGATGGTGTCAGTCTGGTGTCAGCCTCGCCTCGTGATGGGGTCAGTCTGGTGTCAGCCTCGCCTCGTGATGGGGTCAGTCTGGTGTCAGTCTCGCCTCGTGATGGGGTCAGTCTGGTGTCAGCCTCGTCTTGTGATGGGGTCAGTCTGGTGTCAGTCTTGCCTCGTGATGGGGTCAGTCTGGTGTCAGTCTCGCCTCGTGATGGAGTCAGTCTGGTGTCAGCATCGCCTCGTAATGGGGTCAGTCTGGTGTCAGCCTCACAACATGATGGGGTCAGTCTGGAGTCAGTCTCGCCTCGTCATGGGGTCAGTCTGGTGTCAGCCTCTCCTAGTTATGGGGTCAGTCTGGTGTCAGCCTCACATCATGATGGTGTCAGTCTGGTGTCAGCCTCGCCTCGTGATCGTGTCAGTCTGGTGTCAGCCTCGCCTCATGATGGGGTCAGTCTGGTGTCAGCCTCGCCCCGTGATGGGGTCAGTCTGGTGTCAGCCTCGCCTCGTGATGGTGTCAGTCTGGTGTCAGCCTCACATCATGATGGGGTCAGTCTGGTGTCAGTCTCGCCTCGAGATGGGGTCAGTCTGGTGTCAGTCTCGCCTAGTGATGGGGATAGTCTGGCGTCAGCCTCGCCCCGTGATGGGGTCAGTCTGGTGTCAGCCTCGCCTCGTGATGGATTCAGTCTGGTGTCAGCCTCACCTCGTGATGGGGTCAGTCTCGTGTCAGCCTCACATCATGATGGTATCAGTCTGGTGTCAGCCTCGCCTCGTGATGGGGTCAGTCCGGTGTCAGTCTCGCCTCGTGATGGGGTCAGTCTGGTGTCAGCCTCGCCTCGTGATGGTGTCAGTCTGGTGTCAGCCTCGCCTTGTGATTGGGTCAGTATGGTGTCAGCCTCGCCTCGTAACGGGGTCAGTCTGGTGTCAGCCTCGCCTCGTGATGGGGTCAGTCTCGTGTCAGCCTCGCCTCTTGATGGGGTCAGTCTGGTGTCAGTCTCGTCTTGTGATGGGGTCAGTCTGGTGTCAGCCTCGCCCCGTGATGGGGTCAGTCTGGTGTCAGCCTCGCTCCGTGACGGGGTCAGTCTGGTGTCAGCATCACATCATGATGGTGTCAATCTTGTGTCAGCCTCGCCTTGTGATGGGGTCAGTCTGGTGTCAGCCTCGCCTTGTGATGAGGTCAGTCTGGTGTCAGCCTCGCCTCGTGATGGGGTCAGTCTGGTGTCAGCCTCGCCTCGTGACGGGGTCAGTCTGGTGTCAGTCTCGCCTCATGATGGGGTCAGTCTGGTGTCAGCCTCGCCTCGTGATGGGTTCAGTCTGGTGTCAGTCTCGCCTTGTGATGGGGTCAGTCTGGTGTCAGCCTCGCCTCGTGATGGTTTCAGTCTGGTGTCAGCCTTGCCTCGTGATGGGATCTGTCTGGTGTCAGCCTCGCCTCGTGATGGGGTCAGTCTGGTGTCAGTCTCGCCTCGTGATTGGGTCAGTTTGGTGTCAGCATCGCCTCGTGATGGGGTCAGTCTGGTGTCAGCCTCACATCATGATGGGGTCAGTCTGGTGTCAGTCTCGCCTCGTGATGGGGTCAGTCTGGTGTCAGCCTCGACTAGTGATGGGGTTAGTCTGGTGTCAGCCTCGCCCCGTGATGGGGTCAGTCTGGTGTCAGCCTCGCCTCGTGATGGAGTCAGTCTGGTGTCAGCCTCACATCGTGATGGGGTCAGTCTGGTGTCAGCCTCGCCTCGTGATGGGGTCAGTCTGGAGTCAGTCTCGCCTCGTGATGGGGTCAGTCTGGTGTCAGCCTCGCCTCGTGATGGTGTCAGTCTGGTGTCAGCCTCGCCTCGTGATGGGGTCAGTCTGGTGTCAGCCTCGCCTCGTGATGGGGTCAGTCTGGTGTCAGTCTCGCCTCGTAATGGGGTCAGTCTGGTGTCAGCATCGCCTCGTGATGGGGTCAGTCTGGTGTCAGCCTCACATCATGATGGTGTCAATCTGGTGTCATCCTCGCCTCGTGATGGGGTCAGTCCGGTGTCAGTCTCGCCTCGTGATGGAGTCAGTCTGGTGTCAGCCTCGCCTCGTAATGGGGTCAGTCTGGTGTCAGCCTCGCCTCGTGATGGGGTCAGTCTGGTGTCAGTCTCGCCTAGTGATGGTGTTAGTCTGGTGTCAGCCTCGCCTCGTAATGGTGTCAGTTTGGTGTCAGCCTCACTTCATGATGGTGTCAGTCTGGTGTCAGCCTCGCCTCGTGATGGGGTCAGTCTGCTGTCAGCCTCACATCATGATGGTGTCAGTGTGGTGTCAGCCTTGCCTCCTGATGGTGTCAGTCTGGTGTCAGCCTCACATCATGATGGGGTCAGTCTGGTGTCAGTCTCGCCTCGTGATGGGGTCAGTCTGGTGCCAGTCTTGCCTCGTGATGGGGTCAGTCTGGTGTCAGCCTCGCCTCGTGATGGGGTCATTCTGGTGTCAGCCTCGCCTCGTGATGGTGTCAGTCTGGTGTCAGCCTTGCTAGTGATGGGGTAAGTCTGGTGTCAGCCTCGCCTCGTGATGGGATCAGTCTGGTGTCAGTCTCGCCTCGTGATGGGGTCAGTCTGGTGTCAGCCTCGCCTCATGATGGTGTCAGTCTGATGTCAGTCTCGCCTTGTGATGGGGTCAGTCTGGTGTCAGCTTCGCCTCGTGATGGGGTCAGTCTGGTGTCAGTCTCGCCTCGTGATGGGGTCAGTCTGGTGTCAGTCTCGCCTCGTGATGGGGTCAGTCTGGTGTCAGCCTCACATCATGATGGTGTCAGTCTGGTGTCAGCCTCGCCTCATGATGGTGTCAGTCTGGTGTCAGTCTCGCCTCGTGATGGGGTCAGTCTGGTGTCAGCCTCATCCCGTGATGGGGTCAGTCTTGTGTCAGTCTCGCCTCGTGATGGGGTCAGTCTGGTGTCAGTCTCGCCTCGTGATGGGTTCAGTCTGCTGTCAGCATCGCCTCGTGATGGGGTCAGTCTGGTGTCAGTCTCGCCTCGTGATGGGGTCAGTCTGGTGTCAGTCTCGACTCGTGATGGGGTCAGTCTGGTGTCAGTCTCGCCTCGTGATGGGGTCAGTCTGGTGTCAGCCTCACATCATGATGGTGTCAATCTGGTGTCAGCTTCGCCTTGTGATGGTGTCAGTCTGGTGTCAGCCTTGCCACGTGATGGGGTAAGTCTGGTGTCAGTCTCGCCTCGTGATGGGGTCAGTCTGGTGTCAGCCTCGCCTCGTGATGGGGTCAGTCTTGTGTCAGTCTCGCCTCATGATGGGGTCAGTCTGGTGTCAGCCTCGCCTAGTGATGGGGTCAGTCTGGTGTCAGCCTCACATCATGATGGAGTCAGTCTGGTGTCAGCTTCGCCTTGTGATGGTGTCTCTGGTGTCAGCCTCGCCTCGTGATGGGGTCAGTATGGTGTCAGTCTCGCATCGTGATGGGGTCAGTCTGGTGTCAGTCTCGCCTAGTGATGGGGTCAGTCTGGTGTCAGCCTCGCCTCGTGATGGTGTCAGTCTGGTGTCAGCCTCACATCATGATGGTGTCAGTCTGGTGTCAGCCTCGCCTCGTGATGGGGTCAGTCTGGTGTCAGCCTCACATCATGATGGTGTCAGTCTGTTGTCAGCCTCGCCTCGTCATGGGGTCAGTCTGGTGTCAGTCTCGCCTCGTGATGGTGTCAGTCTGGTGTCAGTCTCGCCTCGTGATGGGGTCAGTCTGGTGTCAGTCTCGTCTCGTGATGGGGTCAGTCTGGTGTCAGCCTCGCCCCGTGATGGGGTCAGTCTGGTGTCAGCCTCGCCTCGTGATGGGGTCAGTCTGGTGTCAGCCTCGCCTCGTGATGGGGTCAGTCTGGTGTCAGCCTCGCCTCGTGATGGGGTCAGTCTGGTGTCAGCCTCGCCTAGTGATGGGGTCAGTCTGGTGTCAGCCTCGCCTCGTGATGGGGTCAGTCTGGTGTCAGTCTCGCCTCGTGATGGGGTCAGTCTGGTGTCAGTCTCGCCTCGTGATGGGGTCAGTCTGGTGTCAGTCTCGCCTCGTGATAGGGTCAGTCTGGTGTCAGCCTCGCCTCGTGATGGGGTCAGTCCGGTGTCAGTCTCGCCTCGTGATGGTGTCAGTCTGGTGTCAGCCTCGCCTCGTAATGGGGTCAGTCTGGTGTCAGCCTCGCCTCGTGATGGGGTCAGTCTGGTGTCAGCCTCGCCTCGTGATGGGGTCAGTCTGGTGTCAGTCTCGCCTCATGATGGGGTCAGTCTGGTGTCAGCCTCACATCATGATGGTGTCAGTCTGGTGTCAGCCTCGCCTCCTGATGGTGTCAGTCTGGTGTCAGCCTCACCTCGTGATGGTGTCCGTCTGGTGTCAGCCTCGCCTCGTGATTGGGTCAGTCTGGTGTCAGCCTCGCCTCGTGATGGTGTCCGTCTGGTGTCAGTCTCGCCTCGTGATGGTGTCAGTCTGGTGACAGCCTCACCTCGTGATGGGGTCAGTCTGGTGTCAGCCTCACATCATGATGGTGTCAGTCTGGTGTCAGCCTCGTCTCGTGATGGTGTCAGTCTGGTGTCAGCCTCGCCTCGTGATGGTGTCAGTCTGGTGTCAGCCTCGCCTCGTGATGGGGTCAGTCTGGTGTCAGCCCCGCCTCGTGATGGGGTCAGTCTGGTGTCAGCCTCACCTCGTGATGGGGTCAGTCTGGTGTCAGTCTCGCCTCGTGATGGTGTCAGTCTGGTGTCAGTCTCGCCTCGTGATGGGGTCAGTCTGGTGTCAGCCTCGTCCCGTGATGGGGTCAGTCTGGTGTCAGTCTCGCCTCATGAAGGGGTCAGTCTGGTGTCAGCCTCACATCATGATGGGGTCAGTCTGGTGTCAGTCTCGCCTCGTGATGGTGTCAGTCTGGTGTCAGTCTCGCCTCGTGATGGGGTCAGTCTGGTGTCAGCCTCGCATCATGATGGTGTCAGTCTGGTGTCAGCCTCGCCTCGTGATGGGGTCAGTCCGGTGTCAGTCTCGCCTCGTGATGGGGTCAGTCTGGTGTCAGCCTCGCCTCGTGATGGTGTCAGTCTGGTTTCAGCATCGCCTTGTGATTGGGTCAGTCTGGTGTCAGCCTTGCCTCGTGACGGGTTCAGTCTGGTTTCAGCCTCGCCTCGTGATGGGGTTAGACTGGTGTCAGCCTCGGCTCTTGATGGGGTCAGTCTGGTGTCAGTCTCGTCTCGTGATGGGGTCAGTCTGGTGTCAGCCTCTCCCCGTGATGGGGTCAGTCTGGTGTCAGCCTCGCCCCGTGACGGGGTCAGTCTGGTGTCAGCCTCACATCATGATGGTGTCAATCTTGTGTCAGCTTCGCCTTGTGATGGTGTCAGTCTGGTGTCAGCCTCGCTTCGTGATGGGGTCAGTCTGGTGTCAGCCTCGCCTCGTGATGGGGTCAGTCTGGTGTCAGCCTCGCCTCGTGATGGGGTCAGTCTGGTGTCAGCCTCGCCTCGTGATGGGGTCAGTCTGGTGTCAGCCTCGCCTCGTGATGGTGTCAGTCTGGTGTCAGCCTCGCCTAGTGATGGGGTCAGTCTGGTGTCAGTCTCGCCTCGTGATGGAGTCAGTTTGGGTTCAGCCTCGCCTCGTGATGTTGTCAGTCTAGTGTCAGCCTCGCCTAGTGATGGGGTCAGTCTGGTGTCAGTCTCGCCTCGTGATGGAGTCAGTCTGGGCTCAGCCTCGCCTCGTGATGGGGTCAGTCTGGTGTCAGTCTCGCCTCGTGATGGGGTCAGTCTGGGGTCAGCCTCGCCTCGTGATGGGGTCAGTCTGGTGTCAGCCTCGCCTCGTGATGGGGTCAGTCTGGTGTCAGTCTCGCCTCGTGATTGATGGGGTCAGTCTGGTGTCAGCCTCGCCTCGTGATGGGGTCAGTCTGGTGTCAGCCTCGCCTCGTGATGGGGTCAGCCAGGTGTCAGTCTCGCCTCGTGATGGGGTCAGTCTGGTGTCAGTCTCGCCTCGTGATGGGATCAGTCTGGTGTCAGCCTCACATCGTGATGGTGTCAGTCTGGTGTCAGCCTCGCCTCGTGATGGGGTCAGTCTGGTGTCAGTCTCGCCTAGTGATGGGGTCAGTCTGGTGTCAGCCTCGCCTCGTGATGGGGTCAGTCTGGTGTCAGCCTCGCTAGTGATGGGGTCAGTCTGGTGTCAGCCTCGCCTAGTGATGGGGTCAGTCTGGAGTCAGCCTCGCCTCGTGATGGGGTCAGTCTGGTGTCAGCCTCGCCTCGTGATGGGGTCAGTCTGGTGTCAGCCCCGCCTCGTGATGAGGTCAGTCTGGTGTCAGCCTCGCCTCGTGATGGTGTCAGTCTGGTGTCAGCCTCGCCTCGTGATGGGGTCAGTCTGGTGTCAGCCTCGCCTCGTGATGGGGTCAGTCTGGTGTCAGTCTCGCCTCGTGATGGGGTCAGTCTGGTGTCAGCCTCGTCTTGTGATGGGGTCAGTCTGGTGTCAGTCTTGCCTCGTGATGGGGTCAGTCTGGTGTCAGTCTCGCCTCGTGATGGAGTCAGTCTGGTGTCAGCATCGCCTCGTAATGGGGTCAGTCTGGTGTCAGCCTCACAACATGATGGGGTCAGTCTGGAGTCAGTCTCGCCTCGTCATGGGGTCAGTCTGGTGTCAGCCTCTCCTAGTTATGGGGTCAGTCTGGTGTCAGCCTCACATCATGATGGTGTCAGTCTGGTGTCAGCCTCGCCTCGTGATCGTGTCAGTCTGGTGTCAGCCTCGCCTCATGATGGGGTCAGTCTGGTGTCAGCCTCGCCCCGTGATGGGGTCAGTCTGGTGTCAGCCTCGCCTCGTGATGGTGTCAGTCTGGTGTCAGCCTCACATCATGATGGGGTCAGTCTGGTGTCAGTCTCGCCTCGAGATGGGGTCAGTCTGGTGTCAGTCTCGCCTAGTGATGGGGATAGTCTGGCGTCAGCCTCGCCCCGTGATGGGGTCAGTCTGGTGTCAGCCTCGCCTCGTGATGGATTCAGTCTGGTGTCAGCCTCACCTCGTGATGGGGTCAGTCTGGTGTCAGCCTCGCCTTGTGATTGGGTCAGTATGGTGTCAGCCTCGCCTCGTAACGGGGTCAGTCTGGTGTCAGCCTCGCCTCGTGATGGGGTCAGTCTGGTGTCAGCCTCGCCTCTTGATGGGGTCAGTCTGGTGTCAGTCTCGTCTTGTGATGGGGTCAGTCTGGTGTCAGCCTCGCCCCGTGATGGGGTAAGTCTGGTGTCAGCCTCGCTCCGTGACGGGGTCAGTCTGGTGTCAGCATCACATCATGATGGTGTCAATCTTGTGTCAGCCTCGCCTTGTGATGGGGTCAGTCTGGTGTCAGCCTCGCCTTGTGATGAGGTCAGTCTGGTGTCAGCCTCGCCTCGTGATGGGGTCAGTCTGGTGTCAGCCTCGCCTCGTGACGGGGTCAGTCTGGTGTCAGTCTCGCCTCATGATGGGGTCAGTCTGGTGTCAGCCTCGCCTCGTGATGGGGTCAGTCTGGTGTCAGTCTCGCCTTGTGATGGGGTCAGTCTGGTGTCAGCCTCGCCTCGTGATGGTTTCAGTCTGGTGTCAGCCTTGCCTCGTGATGGGATCTGTCTGGTGTCAGCCTCGCCTCGTGATGGGGTCAGTCTGGTGTCAGTCTCGCCTCGTGATTGGGTCAGTTTGGTGTCAGCATCGCCTCGTGATGGGGTCAGTCTGGTGTCAGCCTCACATCATGATGGGGTCAGTCTGGTGTCAGTCTCGCCTCGTGATGGGGTCAGTCTGGTGTCAGCCTCGACTAGTGATGGGGTTAGTCTGGTGTCAGCCTCGCCCCGTGATGGGGTCAGTCTGGTGTCAGCCTCGCCTCGTGATGGAGTCAGTCTGGTGTCAGCCTCACATCGTGATGGGGTCAGTCTGGTGTCAGCCTCGCCTCGTGATGGGGTCAGTCTGGAGTCAGTCTCGCCTCGTGATGGGGTCAGTCTGGTGTCAGCCTCGCCTCGTGATGGTGTCAGTCTGGTGTCAGCCTCGCCTCGTGATGGGGTCAGTCTGGTGTCAGCCTCGCCTCGTGATGGGGTCAGTCTGGTGTCAGTCTCGCCTCGTAATGGGGTCAGTCTGGTGTCAGCATCGCCTCGTGATGGGGTCAGTCTGGTGTCAGCCTCACATCATGATGGTGTCAATCTGGTGTCATCCTCGCCTCGTGATGGGGTCAGTCCGGTGTCAGTCTCGCCTCGTGATGGAGTCAGTCTGGTGTCAGCCTCGCCTCGTAATGCGGTCAGTCTGGTGTCAGCCTCGCCTCGTGATGGGGTCAGTCTGGTGTCAGTCTCGCCTAGTGATGGTGTTAGTCTGGTGTCAGCCTCGCCTCGTAATGGTGTCAGTTTGGTGTCAGCCTCACTTCATGACGGTGTCAGTCTGGTGTCAGCCTCGCCTCGTGATGGGGTCAGTCTGCTGTCAGCCTCACATCATGATGGTGTCAGTGTGGTGTCAGCCTTGCCTCCTGATGGTGTCAGTCTGGTGTCAGCCTCACCTCATGATGGGGTCAGTCTGGTGTCAGTCTCGCCTCGTGATGGGGTCAGTCTGGTGCCAGTCTTGCCTCGTGATGGGGTCAGTCTGGTGTCAGCCTCGCCTCGTGATGGGGTCATTCTGGTGTCAGCCTCGCCTCGTGATGGTGTCAGTCTGGTGTCAGCCTTGCTAGTGATGGGGTAAGTCTGGTGTCAGCCTCGCCTCGTGATGGGGTCAGTCTGGTGTCAGTCTCGCCTCGTGATGGGGTCAGTCTGGTGTCAGCCTCGCCTCATGATGGTGTCAGTCTGGTGTCAGTCTCGCCTTGTGATGGGGTCAGTCTGGTGTCAGCTTCGCCTCGTGATGGGGTCAGTCTGGTGTCAGTCTCGCCTCGTGATGGGGTCAGTCTGGTGTCAGTCTCGCCTCGTGATGGGGTCAGTCTGGTGTCAGCCTCACATCATGATGGTGTCAGTCTGGTGTCAGCCTCGCCTCATGATGGTGTCAGTCTGGTGTCAGTCTCGCCTCGTGATGGGGTCAGTCTGGTGTCAGCCTCATCCCGTGATGGGGTCAGTCTTGTGTCAGTCTCGCCTCGTGATGGGGTCAGTCTGGTGTCAGTCTCGCCTCGTGATGGGTTCAGTCTGCTGTCAGCATCGCCTCGTGATGGGGTCAGTCTGGTGTCAGCCTCACATCATGATGGGGTTAGTCTGGTGTCAGTCTCGCCTCGTGATGGGGTCAGTCTGGTGTCAGTCTCGCCTCGTGATGGGGTCAGTCTGGTGTCAGTCTCGACTCGTGATGGGGTCAGTCTGGTGTCAGTCTCGCCTCGTGATGGGGTCAGTCTGGTGTCAGCCTCACATCATGATGGTGTCAATCTGGTGTCATCTTCGCCTTGTGATGGTGCCAGTCTGGTGTCAGCCTTGCCACGTGATGGGGTAAGTCTGGTGTCAGTCTCGCCTCGTGATGGGGTCAGTCTGGTGTCAGCCTCGCCTCGTGATGGGGTCAGTCTGGTGTCAGTCTCGCCTCATGATGGGGTCAGTCTGGTGTCAGCCTCGCCTAGTGATGGGGTCAGTCTGGTGTCAGCCTCACATCATGATGGAGTCAGTCTGGTGTCAGCTTCGCCTTGTGATGGTGTCTCTGGTGTCAGCCTCGCCTCGTGATGGGGTCAGTATGGTGTCAGTCTCGCATCGTGATGGGGTCAGTCTGGTGTCAGTCTCGCCTAGTGATGGGGTCAGTCTGGTGTCAGCCTCGCCTCGTGATGGTGTCAGTCTGGTGTCAGCCTCACATCATGATGGTGTCAGTCTGGTGTCAGCCTCGCCTCGTGATGGGGTCAGTCTGGTGTCAGCCTCACATCATGATGGTGTCAGTCTGTTGTCAGCCTCGCCTCGTCATGGGGTCAGTCTGGTGTCAGTCTCGCCTCGTGATGGTGTCAGTCTGGTGTCAGTCTCGCCTCGTGATGGGGTCAGTCTGGTGTCAGTCTCGTCTCGTGATGGGGTCAGTCTGGTGTCAGCCTCGCCCCGTGATGGGGTCAGTCTGGTGTCAGCCTCGCCTCGTGATGGGGTCAGTCTGGTGTCAGCCTCGCCTCGTGATGGGGTCAGTCTGGTGTCAGCCTCGCCTCGTGATGGGGTCAGTCTGGTGTCAGCCTCGCCTAGTGATGGGGTCAGTCTGGTGTCAGCCTCGCCTCGTGATGGGGTCAGTCTGGTGTCAGTCTCGCCTCGTGATGGGGTCAGTCTGGTGTCAGTCTCGCCTCGTGATGGGGTCAGTCTGGTGTCAGTCTCGCCTCGTGATAGGGTCAGTCTGGTGTCAGCCTCGCCTCGTGATGGGGTCAGTCTGGTGTCAGTCTCGCCTCGTGATGGGGTCAGTCTGGTGTCAGTCTCGCCTCGTGATGGGGTCAGTCTGGTGTCAGTCTCGCCTCGTGATAGGGTCAGTCTGGTGTCAGCCTCGCCTAGTGATGGGGTCAGTCTGGTGTCAGTCTCGCCTCGTGATGGAGTCAGTTTGGGCTCAGCCTCGCCTCGTGATGTTGTCAGTCTAGTGTCAGCCTCGCCTAGTGATGGGGTCAGTCTGGTGTCAGTCTCGCCTCGTGATGGAGTCAGTCTGGGCTCAGCCTCGCCTCGTGATGGGGTCAGTCTGGTGTCAGTCTCGCCTCGTGATGGGGTCAGTCTGGGGTCAGCCTCGCCTCGTGATGGGGTCAGTCTGGTGTCAGCCTCGCCTCGTGATGGGGTCAGTCTGGTGTCAGTCTCGCCTCGTGATTGATGGGGTCAGTCTGGTGTCAGCCTCGCCTCGTGATGGGGTCAGTCTGGTGTCAGCCTCGCCTCGTGATGGGGTCAGCCAGGTGTCAGCCTCGCCTCGTGATGGGGTCAGTCTGGTGTCAGCCTCGCTAGTGATGGGGTCAGTCTGGTGTCAGCCTCGCCTAGTGATGGAGTCAGTCTGGAGTCAGCCTCGCCTCGTGATGGGGTCAGTCTGGTGTCAGCCTCGCCTCGTGATGGGGTCAGTCTGGTGTCAGCCCCGCCTCGTGATGAGGTCAGTCTGGTGTCAGCCTCGCCTCGTGATGGTGTCAGTCTGGTGTCAGTCTCGCCTCGTGATGGTGTCAGTCTGGTGTCAGTCTCGCCTCGTGATGGGGTCAGTCTGGTGTCAGCCTCGCATCATGATGGTGTCAGTCTGGTGTCAGCCTCGCCTCGTGATGGGGTCAGTCCGGTGTCAGTCTCGCCTCGTGATGGGGTCAGTCTGGTGTCAGCCTCGCCTCGTGATGGTGTCAGTCTGGTTTCAGCCTCGCCTTGTGATTGGGTCAGTCTGGTTTCAGCCTTGCCTCGTGACGGGTTCAGTCTGGGTTCAGCCTCGCCTCGTGATGGTGTCAGTCTGGTGTCAGTCTCGCCTCGTGATGGGGTCAGTCTGGTGTCAGCCTCGCATCATGATGGTGTCAGTCTGGTGTCAGCCTCGCCTCGTGATGGGGTCAGTCCGGTGTCAGTCTCGTCTCGTGATGGGGTCAGTCTGGTGTCAGCCTCTCCCCGTGATGGGGTCAGTCTGGTGTCAGCCTCGCCCCGTGACGGGGTCAGTCTGGTGTCAGCCTCACATCATGATGGTGTCAATCTTGTGTCAGCTTCGCCTTGTGATGGTGTCAGTCTGGTGTCAGCCTCGCTTCGTGATGGGGTCAGTCTGGTGTCAGCCTCGCCTCGTGATGGGGTCAGTCTGGTGTCAGCCTCGCCTCGTGATGGGGTCAGTCTGGTGTCAGCCTCGCCTCGTGATGGGGTCAGTCTGGTGTCAGCCTCGCCTAGTGATGGGGTCAGTCTGGTGTCAGTCTCGCCTCGTGATGGGGTCAGTCTGGTGTCAGTCTCGCCTCGTGATGGGGTCAGTCTGGTGTCAGTCTCGCCTCGTGATGGGGTCAGTCTGGTGTCAGCCTTGCCTCGTGATGGGGTCAGTCTGGTGTCAGCCTCGCCTAGTGATGGGGTCAGTCTGGTGTCAGTCTCGCCTCGTGATGGAGTCAGTTTGGGTTCAGCCTCGCCTCGTGATGTTGTCAGTCTAGTGTCAGCCTCGCCTAGTGATGGGGTCAGTCTGGTGTCAGTCTCGCCTCGTGATGGAGTCAGTCTGGGCTCAGCCTCGCCTCGTGATGGGGTCAGTCTGGTGTCAGTCTCGCCTCGTGATGGGGTCAGTCTGGGGTCAGCCTCGCCTCGTGATGGGGTCAGTCTGGTGTCAGCCTCGCCTCGTGATGGGGTCAGTCTGGTGTCAGTCTCGCCTCGTGATTGATGGGGTCAGTCTGGTGTCAGCCTCGCCTCGTGATGGGGTCAGTCTGGTGTCAGCCTCGCCTCGTGATGGGGTCAGCCAGGTGTCAGTCTCGCCTCGTGATGGGGTCAGTCTGGTGTCAGTCTCGCCTCGTGATGGGATCAGTCTGGTGTCAGCCTCACATCGTGATGGTGTCAGTCTGGTGTCAGCCTCGCCTCGTGATGGGGTCAGTCTAGTGTCAGTCTCGCCTAGTGATGGGGTCAGTCTGGTGTCAGCCTCGCCTCGTGATGGGGTCAGTCTGGTGTCAGCCTCGCTAGTGATGGGGTCAGTCTGGTGTCAGCCTCGCCTAGTGATGGGGTCAGTCTGGAGTCAGCCTCGCCTCGTGATGGGGTCAGTCTGGTGTCAGCCTCGCCTCGTGATGGGGTCAGTCTGGTGTCAGCCCCGCCTCGTGATGAGGTCAGTCTGGTGTCAGCCTCGCCTCGTGATGGTGTCAGTCTGGTGTCAGCCTCGCCTCGTGATGGGGTCAGTCTGGTGTCAGCCTCGCCTCGTGATGGGGTCAGTCTGGTGTCAGTCTCGCCTCGTGATGGGGTCAGTCTGGTGTCAGCCTCGTCTTGTGATGGGGTCAGTCTGGTGTCAGTCTTGCCTCGTGATGGGGTCAGTCTGGTGTCAGTCTCGCCTCGTGATGGAGTCAGTCTGGTGTCAGCATCGCCTCGTAATGGGGTCAGTCTGGTGTCAGCCTCACAACATGATGGGGTCAGTCTGGAGTCAGTCTCGCCTCGTCATGGGGTCAGTCTGGTGTCAGCCTCTCCTAGTTATGGGGTCAGTCTGGTGTCAGCCTCACATCATGATGGTGTCAGTCTGGTGTCAGCCTCGCCTCGTGATCGTGTCAGTCTGGTGTCAGCCTCGCCTCATGATGGGGTCAGTCTGGTGTCAGCCTCGCCCCGTGATGGGGTCAGTCTGGTGTCAGCCTCGCCTCGTGATGGTGTCAGTCTGGTGTCAGCCTCACATCATGATGGGGTCAGTCTGGTGTCAGTCTCGCCTCGAGATGGGGTCAGTCTGGTGTCAGTCTCGCCTAGTGATGGGGATAGTCTGGCGTCAGCCTCGCCCCGTGATGGGGTCAGTCTGGTGTCAGCCTCGCCTCGTGATGGATTCAGTCTGGTGTCAGCCTCACCTCGTGATGGGGTCAGTCTCGTGTCAGCCTCACATCATGATGGTATCAGTCTGGTGTCAGCCTCGCCTCGTGATGGGGTCAGTCCGGTGTCAGTCTGGCCTCGTGATGGGGTCAGTCTGGTGTCAGCCTCGCCTCGTGATGGTGTCAGTCTGGTGTCAGCCTCGCCTTGTGATTGGGTCAGTATGGTGTCAGCCTCGCCTCGTAACGGGGTCAGTCTGGTGTCAGCCTCGCCTCGTGATGGGGTCAGTCTCGTGTCAGCCTCGCCTCTTGATGGGGTCAGTCTGGTGTCAGTCTCGTCTTGTGATGGGGTCAGTCTGGTGTCAGCCTCGCCCCGTGATGGGGTCAGTCTGGTGTCAGCCTCGCTCCGTGACGGGGTCAGTCTGGTGTCAGCATCACATCATGATGGTGTCAATCTTGTGTCAGCCTCGCCTTGTGATGGGGTCAGTCTGGTGTCAGCCTCGCCTTGTGATGAGGTCAGTCTGGTGTCAGCCTCGCCTCGTGATGGGGTCAGTCTGGTGTCAGCCTCGCCTCGTGACGGGGTCAGTCTGGTGTCAGTCTCGCCTCATGATGGGGTCAGTCTGGTGTCAGCCTCGCCTCGTGATGGGTTCAGTCTGGTGTCAGTCTCGCCTTGTGATGGGGTCAGTCTGGTGTCAGCCTCGCCTCGTGATGGTTTCAGTCTGGTGTCAGCCTTGCCTCGTGATGGGATCTGTCTGGTGTCAGCCTCGCCTCGTGATGGGGTCAGTCTGGTGTCAGTCTCGCCTCGTGATTGGGTCAGTTTGGTGTCAGCATCGCCTCGTGATGGGGTCAGTCTGGTGTCAGCCTCACATCATGATGGGGTCAGTCTGGTGTCAGTCTCGCCTCGTGATGGGGTCAGTCTGGTGTCAGCCTCGACTAGTGATGGGGTTAGTCTGGTGTCAGCCTCGCCCCGTGATGGGGTCAGTCTGGTGTCAGCCTCGCCTCGTGATGGAGTCAGTCTGGTGTCAGCCTCACATCGTGATGGGGTCAGTCTGGTGTCAGCCTCGCCTCGTGATGGGGTCAGTCTGGAGTCAGTCTCGCCTCGTGATGGGGTCAGTCTGGTGTCAGCCTCGCCTCGTGATGGTGTCAGTCTGGTGTCAGCCTCGCCTCGTGATGGGGTCAGTCTGGTGTCAGCCTCGCCTCGTGATGGGGTCAGTCTGGTGTCAGTCTCGCCTCGTAATGGGGTCAGTCTGGTGTCAGCATCGCCTCGTGATGGGGTCAGTCTGGTGTCAGCCTCACATCATGATGGTGTCAATCTGGTGTCATCCTCGCCTCGTGATGGGGTCAGTCCGGTGTCAGTCTCGCCTCGTGATGGAGTCAGTCTGGTGTCAGCCTCGCCTCGTAATGGGGTCAGTCTGGTGTCAGCCTCGCCTCGTGATGGGGTCAGTCTGGTGTCAGTCTCGCCTAGTGATGGTGTTAGTCTGGTGTCAGCCTCGCCTCGTAATGGTGTCAGTTTGGTGTCAGCCTCACTTCATGATGGTGTCAGTCTGGTGTCAGCCTCGCCTCGTGATGGGGTCAGTCTGCTGTCAGCCTCACATCATGATGGTGTCAGTGTGGTGTCAGCCTTGCCTCCTGATGGTGTCAGTCTGGTGTCAGCCTCACATCATGATGGGGTCAGTCTGGTGTCAGTCTCGCCTCGTGATGGGGTCAGTCTGGTGCCAGTCTTGCCTCGTGATGGGGTCAGTCTGGTGTCAGCCTCGCCTCGTGATGGGGTCATTCTGGTGTCAGCCTCGCCTCGTGATGGTGTCAGTCTGGTGTCAGCCTTGCTAGTGATGGGGTAAGTCTGGTGTCAGCCTCGCCTCGTGATGGGATCAGTCTGGTGTCAGTCTCGCCTCGTGATGGGGTCAGTCTGGTGTCAGCCTCGCCTCATGATGGTGTCAGTCTGATGTCAGTCTCGCCTTGTGATGGGGTCAGTCTGGTGTCAGCTTCGCCTCGTGATGGGGTCAGTCTGGTGTCAGTCTCGCCTCGTGATGGGGTCAGTCTGGTGTCAGTCTCGCCTCGTGATGGGGTCAGTCTGGTGTCAGCCTCACATCATGATGGTGTCAGTCTGGTGTCAGCCTCGCCTCATGATGGTGTCAGTCTGGTGTCAGTCTCGCCTCGTGATGGGGTCAGTCTGGTGTCAGCCTCATCCCGTGATGGGGTCAGTCTTGTGTCAGTCTCGCCTCGTGATGGGGTCAGTCTGGTGTCAGTCTCGCCTCGTGATGGGTTCAGTCTGCTGTCAGCATCGCCTCGTGATGGGGTCAGTCTGGTGTCAGTCTCGCCTCGTGATGGGGTCAGTCTGGTGTCAGTCTCGACTCGTGATGGGGTCAGTCTGGTGTCAGTCTCGCCTCGTGATGGGGTCAGTCTGGTGTCAGCCTCACATCATGATGGTGTCAATCTGGTGTCAGCTTCGCCTTGTGATGGTGTCAGTCTGGTGTCAGCCTTGCCACGTGATGGGGTAAGTCTGGTGTCAGTCTCGCCTCGTGATGGGGTCAGTCTGGTGTCAGCCTCGCCTCGTGATGGGGTCAGTCTTGTGTCAGTCTCGCCTCATGATGGGGTCAGTCTGGTGTCAGCCTCGCCTAGTGATGGGGTCAGTCTGGTGTCAGCCTCACATCATGATGGAGTCAGTCTGGTGTCAGCTTCGCCTTGTGATGGTGTCTCTGGTGTCAGCCTCGCCTCGTGATGGGGTCAGTATGGTGTCAGTCTCGCATCGTGATGGGGTCAGTCTGGTGTCAGTCTCGCCTAGTGATGGGGTCAGTCTGGTGTCAGCCTCGCCTCGTGATGGTGTCAGTCTGGTGTCAGCCTCACATCATGATGGTGTCAGTCTGGTGTCAGCCTCGCCTCGTGATGGGGTCAGTCTGGTGTCAGCCTCACATCATGATGGTGTCAGTCTGTTGTCAGCCTCGCCTCGTCATGGGGTCAGTCTGGTGTCAGTCTCGCCTCGTGATGGTGTCAGTCTGGTGTCAGTCTCGCCTCGTGATGGGGTCAGTCTGGTGTCAGTCTCGTCTCGTGATGGGGTCAGTCTGGTGTCAGCCTCGCCCCGTGATGGGGTCAGTCTGGTGTCAGCCTCGCCTCGTGATGGGGTCAGTCTGGTGTCAGCCTCGCCTCGTGATGGGGTCAGTCTGGTGTCAGCCTCGCCTCGTGATGGGGTCAGTCTGGTGTCAGCCTCGCCTAGTGATGGGGTCAGTCTGGTGTCAGCCTCGCCTCGTGATGGGGTCAGTCTGGTGTCAGTCTCGCCTCGTGATGGGGTCAGTCTGGTGTCAGTCTCGCCTCGTGATGGGGTCAGTCTGGTGTCAGTCTCGCCTCGTGATAGGGTCAGTCTGGTGTCAGTCTCGCCTCGTGATAGGGTCAGTCTGGTGTCAGCCTCGCCTAGTGATGGGGTCAGTCTGGTGTCAGTCTCGCCTCGTGATGGAGTCAGTTTGGGCTCAGCCTCGCCTCGTGATGTTGTCAGTCTAGTGTCAGCCTCGCCTAGTGATGGGGTCAGTCTGGTGTCAGTCTCGCCTCGTGATGGAGTCAGTCTGGGCTCAGCCTCGCCTCGTGATGGGGTCAGTCTGGTGTCAGTCTCGCCTCGTGATGGGGTCAGTCTGGGGTCAGCCTCGCCTCGTGATGGGGTCAGTCTGGTGTCAGCCTCGCCTCGTGATGGGGTCAGTCTGGTGTCAGTCTCGCCTCGTGATTGATGGGGTCAGTCTGGTGTCAGCCTCGCCTCGTGATGGGGTCAGTCTGGTGTCAGCCTCGCCTCGTGATGGGGTCAGCCAGGTGTCAGCCTCGCCTCGTGATGGGGTCAGTCTGGTGTCAGCCTCGCTAGTGATGGGGTCAGTCTGGTGTCAGCCTCGCCTAGTGATGGAGTCAGTCTGGAGTCAGCCTCGCCTCGTGATGGGGTCAGTCTGGTGTCAGCCTCGCCTCGTGATGGGGTCAGTCTGGTGTCAGCCCCGCCTCGTGATGAGGTCAGTCTGGTGTCAGCCTCGCCTCGTGATGGTGTCAGTCTGGTGTCAGCCTAGCCTCGTGATGGGGTCAGTCTGGTGTCAGCCTCGTCTTGTGATGGGGTCAGTCTGGTGTCAGTCTCGCCTCGTGATGGTGTCAGTCTGGTGTCAGTCTCGCCTCGTGATGGGGTCAGTCTGGTGTCAGCCTCGCATCATGATGGTGTCAGTCTGGTGTCAGCCTCGCCTCGTGATGGGGTCAGTCCGGTGTCAGCCTCGCCTCGTGATGGGGTCAGTCTGGTGTCAGCCTCGCCTCGTGATGGTGTCAGTCTGGTTTCAGCCTCGCCTTGTGATTGGGTCAGTCTGGTTTCAGCCTTGCCTCGTGACGGGTTCAGTCTGGTTTCAGCCTCGCCTCGTGATGGGGTTAGACTGGTGTCAGCCTCGGCTCTTGATGGGGTCAGTCTGGTGTCAGTCTCGTCTCGTGACGGGGTCAGTCTGGTGTCAGCCTCGCCCCGTGATGGGGTCAGTCTGGTGTCAGCCTCGCCCCGTGACGGGGTCAGTCTGGTGTCAGCCTCACATCATGATGGTGTCAATCTTGTGTCAGCTTCGCCTTGTGATGGTGTCAATCTGGTGTCAGCCTCGCTTCGTGATGGGGTCAGTCTGGTGTCAGCCTCGCCTCGTGATGGGGTCAGTCTGGTGTCAGCCTCGCCTCGTGATGGGGTCAGTCTGGTGTCAGCCTCGCCTCATGATGGGGTCAGTCTGGTGTCAGCCTTGCCTAGTGATGGGGTCAGTCTGGTGTCAGCCTCGCCTCGTGATGGGGTCAGTCTGGTGTCAGTCTCGCCTCGTGATGGGGTCAGTCTGGTGTCAGTCTCGCCTCGTGATGGGGTCAGTCTGGTGTCAGTCTCGCCTCGTGATGGGGTCAGTCTGGTGTCAGCCTTGCCTCGTGATGGGGTCAGTCTGGTGTCAGCCTCGCCTAGTGATGGGGTCAGTCTGGTGTCAGTCTCGCCTCGTGATGGAGTCAGTTTGGGCTCAGCCTCGCCTCGTGATGTTGTCAGTCTAGTGTCAGCCTCGCCTAGTGATGGGGTCAGTCTGGTGTCAGTCTCGCCTCGTGATGGAGTCAGTCTGGGCTCAGCCTCGCCTCGTGATGGGGTCAGTCTGGTGTCAGTCTCGCCTCGTGATGGGGTCAGTCTGGGGTCAGCCTCGCCTCGTGATGGGGTCAGTCTGGTGTCAGCCTCGCCTCGTGATGGGGTCAGTCTGGTGTCAGTCTCGCCTCGTGATTGATGGGGTCAGTCTGGTGTCAGCCTCGCCTCGTGATGGGGTCAGTCTGGTGTCAGCCTCGCCTCATGATGGGGTCAGCCAGGTGTCAGTCTAGCCTCGTGATGGGGTCAGTCTGGTGTCAGCATCGCCTCGTAATGGGGTCAGTCTGGTGTCAGCCTCACAACATGATGGGGTCAGTCTGGAGTCAGTCTCGCCTCGTCATGGGGTCAGTCTGGTGTCAGCCTCGCCTAGTGATGGGGTCAGTCTGGTGTCAGCCTCACATCATGATGGTGTCAGCCTCGCATCGTGATCGTGTCAGTCTGGTGTCAGCCTCGCCTCATGATGGGGTCAGTCTGGTGTCAGCCTCGCCCCGTGATGGGGTCAGTCTGGTGTCAGCCTCGCCTCGTGATGGTGTCAGTCTGGTGTCAGCCTCACATCATGATGGGGTCAGTCTGGTGTCAGTCTAGCCTCGTGATGGGGTCAGTCTGGTGTCAGTCTCGCCTAGTGATGGGGATAGTCTGGCGTCAGCCTCGCCCCGTGATGGGGTCAGTCTGGTGTCAGCCTCGCCTCGTGATGGATTCAGTCTGGAGTCAGCCTCGCCTCGTGATGGATTCAGTCTGGAGTCAGCCTCACCTCGTGATGGGGTCAGTCTCGTGTCAGCCTCACATCATGATGGTGTCAGTCTGGTGTCAGCCTCGCCTCGTGATGGGGTCAGTCCGGTGTCAGTCTCGCCTCGTGATGGGGTCAGTCCGGTGTCAGCCTCGCCTCGTGATGGGGTCAGTCCGGTGTCAGTCTCGCCTCGTGATGGGGTCAGTCTGGTGTCAGCCTCGCCTCGTGATGGTGTCAGTCTGGTGTCAGCCTCGCCTTGTGATTGGGTCAGTATGGTGTCAGCCTCGCCTCGTAACGGGGTCAGTCTGGTGTCAGCCTCGCCTCGTGATGGGGTCAGTCTCGTGTCAGCCTCGCTCCGTGACGGGGTCAGTCTGGTGTCAGCATCACATCATGATGGTGTCAATCTTGTGTCAGCCTCGCCTTGTGATGGGGTCAGTCTGGTGTCAGACTCGCCTTGTGATGAGGTCAGTCTGGTGTCAGCCTCGCCTCGTGATGGGGTCAGTCTGGTGTCAGTCTCGCCTCATGATGGGGTCAGTCTGGTGTCAGCCTCGCCTCGTGATGGGGTCAGTCTGGTGTCAGTCTCGCCTTGTGATGGGGTCAGTCTGGTGTCAGCCTCGCCTCGTGATGGTTTCAGTCTGGTGTCAGCCTTGCCTCGTGATGGGATCAGTCTGGTGTCAGCCTCGCCTAGTGATGGGGTCAGTCTGGTGTCAGTCTCGCCTCGTGATTGGGTCAGTTTGGTGTCAGCATCGCCTCGTGATGGGGTCAGTCTGGTGTCAGCCTCACATCATGATGGGGTCAGTCTGGTGTCAGTCTCGCCTCGTGATGGGGTCAGTCTGGTGTCAGCCTCGACTTGTGATGGGGTTAGTCTGGTGTCAGCCTCACCCCGTGATGGGGTCAGTCTGGTGTCAGCCTCGCCTCGTGATGGAGTCAGTCTGGTGTCAGCCTCACATCGTGATGGGGTCAGTCTGGTGTCAGCCTCGCCTCGTGATGGGGTCAGTCTGGTGTCAGTCTCGCCTCGTGATGGGGTCAGTCTGGTGTCAGCCTCGCCTCGTGATGGTGTCAGTCTGGTGTCAGCCTCGCCTCGTGATGGGGTCAGTCTGGTGTCAGCCTCGCCTCGTGATGGGGTCAGTCTGGTGTCAGTCTCGCCTCGTAATGGGGTCAGTCTGGTGTCAGCATCGCCTCGTGATGGGGTCAGTCTGGTGTCAGCCTCACATCATGATGGGGTCAGACTGGTGTCAGTCTCGCCTCGTGATGGGGTCAGTCTGGTGTCAGTCTCGTCTTGTGATGGGGTCAGTCTGGTGTCAGCCTCACATCATGATGGTGTCAATCTGGTGTCATCCTCGCCTCGTGATGGGGTCAGTCCGGTGTCAGTCTCGCCTCGTGATGGAGTCAGTCTGGTGTCAGCCTCGCCTCGTAATGGGGTCAGTCTGGTGTCAGCCTCGCCTCGTGATGGGGTCAGTCTGGTGTCAGTCTCGCCTAATGATGGTGTTAGTCTGGTGTCAGCCTCGCCTCGTAATGGTGTCAGTTTGGTGTCAGCCTCACATCATGATGGTGTCAGTCTGGTGTCAGCATCGCCTCGTGATGGGGTCAGTCTGGTGTCAGCCTCACATCATGATGGGGTCAGACTGGTGTCAGTCTCGCCTCGTGATGGGGTCAGTCTGGTGTCAGTCTCGTCTTGTGATGGGGTCAGTCTGGTGTCAGCCTCACATCATGATGGTGTCAATCTGGTGTCATCCTCGCCTCGTGATGGGGTCAGTCCGGTGTCAGTCTCGCCTCGTGATGGAGTCAGTCTGGTGTCAGCCTCGCCTCGTAATGGGGTCAGTCTGGTGTCAGCCTCGCCTCGTGATGGGGTCAGTCTGGTGTCAGTCTCGCCTAGTGATGGTGTTTGTCTGGTGTCAGCCTCGCCTCGTAATGGTGTCAGTTTGGTGTCAGCCTCACATCATGATGGTGTCAGTCTGGTGTCAGCCTCGCCTCGTGATGGGGTCAGTCTGCTGTCAGCCTCACATCATGATGGTGTCAGTGTGGTGTCAGCCTTGCCTCCTGATGGTGTCAGTCTGGTGTCAGCCTCACATCATGATGGGGTCAGTCTGGTGTCAGTCTCGCCTCGTGATGGGGTCAGTCTGGTGCCAGTCTTGCCTCGTGATGGGGTCAGTCTGGTGTCAGCCTCGCCTCGTGATGGGGTCATTCTGGTGTCAGCCTCGCCTCGTGATGGTGTCAGTCTGGTGTCAGCCTTGCTAGTGATGGGGTAAGTCTGGTGTCAGCCTCGCCTCGTGATGGGGTCAGTCTGGTGTCAGTCTCGCCTCGTGATGGGGTCAGTCTGGTGTCAGTCTCGCCTCGTGATGGGGTCAGTCTGGTGTCAGCCTCGCCTCGTGATGGTGTCAGTCTGGTGTCAGTCTCGCCTTGTGATGGGGTCAGTCTGGTGTCAGCTTCGCCTCGTGATGGGGTCAGTCTGGTGTCAGTCTCGCCTCGTGATGGGGTCAGTCTGGTGTCAGTCTCGCCTCGTGATGGGGTCAGTCTGGTGTCAGCCTCGCCCCGTGATGGGTTCAGTCTGGTGTCAGCCTCACATCATGATGGTGTCAGTCTGGTGTCAGCCTCGCCTCATGATGGTGTCAGTCTGGTGTCAGTCTCGCCTCGTGATGGGGTCAGTCTGGTGTCAGCCTCATCCCGTGATGGGGTCAGTCTTGTGTCAGTCTCGCCTTGTGATGGGGTCAGTCTGGTGTCAGTCTCGCCTCGTGATGGGTTCAGTCTGCTGTCAGCATCGCCTCGTGATGGGGTCAGTCTGGTGTCAGCCTCACATCATGATGGGGTTAGTCTGGTGTCAGTCTCGCCTCGTGATGGGGTCAGTCTGGTGTCAGTCTCGCCTCGTGATGGGGTCAGTCTGGTGTCAGTCTCGACTCATGATGGGGTCAGTCTGGTTTCAGTCTCGCCTCGTGATGGGGTAAGTCTGGTGTCAGCCTCACATCATGATAGTGTCAATCTGGTGTCAGCTTCGCCTTGTGATGGTGTCAGTCTGGTGTCAGCCTTGCCACGTGATGGGGTAAGTCTGGTGTCAGTCTCGCCTCGTGATGGGGTCAGTCTGGTGTCAGCCTCGCCTCGTGATGGGGTCAGTCTGGTGTCAGTCTCGCCTCATGATGGGGTCAGTCTGGTGTCAGCCTCGCCTAGTGATGGGGTCAGTCTGGTGTCAGCCTCACATCATGATGGAGTCAGTCTGGTGTCAGCTTCGCCTTGTGATGGTGTCTCTGGTGTCAGCCTCGCCTCGTGATGGGGTCAGTATGGTGTCAGTCTCGCATCGTGATGGGGTAAGTCTGGTGTCAGCCTCGCCTAGTGATGGGGTCAGTCTGGTGTCAGCCTCACATCATGATGGTGTCAGTCTGTTGTCAGCCTCGCCTCGTCATGGGGTCAGTCTGGTGTCAGTCTCGCCTCGTGATGGTGTCAGTCTGGTGTCAGTCTCGCCTCGTGATGGGGTCAGTCTGGTTTCAGTCTCGTCTCGTGATGGGGTCAGTCTGGTGTCAGCCTCGCCCCGTGATGGGGTCAGTCTGGTGTCAACCTCACATCATGATGGTGTCAGTCTGGTGTCAGCCTCGCCTCGTGATGGTGTCAGTCTGGTGTCAGTCTCGCCTAGTGATAGGGTCAATTTGGTGTCAGCCTCACATCATGATGGGGTAAGTCTTGTGTCAGCCACGCCTCGTGATGGTGTCAGTCTGGTGTTAGCCTCGCCTCGTGATATTGTCAGTCTGGTGTCAGCCTCGCCTCGTGATGGGGTCAGTCTGGTGTCAGCCTCACATCATGATGGTGTCAATCTGGTGTCAGCTTCGCCTTGTGATGGTGTCAGTCTTTTGTCAGCCTTGCCTCGTGATGGGGTAAGTCTGGTGTCAGTCTCGCCTCGTGATGGGGTCAGTCTGGTGTCAGCCTCGCCTCATGATGGGGTCAGTCTGGTGTCAGTCTCGCCTCATGATGGGGTCAATCTAGTGTCAGCCTCGCCTAGTGATGGGGTCAGTCTGGTGTCAGCCTCACATCATGATGGTGTCAGTCTGGTGTCAGCTTCGCCTTGTGATGGTGTCTCTGGTGTCAGCCTCGCCTCGTGATGGGGTCAGCCTGGTGTCAGTCTCGCATCGTGATGGGGTCAGTCTGGTGTCAGTCTCGCCTAGTGATGGGGTCAGTCTGGTGTCAGCCTCACATCATGATGGTGTCAGTCTGGTGTCAGCCTCGCCTCGTGATGGTGTCAGTCTGGTGTCAGCCTCACATCATGATGGTGTCAGTCTGGTGTCAGCCTCGCCTCGTGATGAGGTCAGTCTGGTGTCAGCCTCACATCATGATGGTGTCAGTCTGGTGTCAGCCTCGCCTCGTCATGGGGTCAGTCTGGTGTCAGTCTCGCCTCGTGATGGTGTCAGTCTGGTGTCAGTCTCGCCTCGTGATGGGGTCAGTCTGGTGTCAGTCTCGTCTCGTGATGGGGTCAGTCTGGTGTCAGCCTCGCCCCGTGATGGGGTCAGTCTGGTGTCAGCCTCACATCATGATGGTGTCAGTCTGGTGTCAGCCTCGCCTCGTGATGGTGTCAGTCTGGTGTCAGTCTCGCCTCGTGATGGGGTCAGTCTGGTGTCAGCCTCATCCCGTGATGGGGTCAGTCTGGTGTCAGTCTCGCCTCGTAATGGGGTCAGTCTGGTGTCAGCCTCACATCATGATGGTGTCAGTCTGGTGTCAGCTTCACCTTGTGATGGTGTCAGTCTGGTGTCAGCCTCACATCATGATGGTGTCAGTCTGGTGTCAGCCTCGCCTCATGATGGTGTCAGTCTGGTGTCAGTCTCGCCTCGTGATGGGGTCAGTCTGGTGTCAGTCTCGCCTAGTGATGGGGTCAGTCTGGTGTCAGCCTCACATCATGATGGTGTCAGTCTGGTTTCAGCCTCGCCTCGTGATGGTGTCAGTCTGGTGTCAGCCTCACATCATGATGGTGTCAATCTGGTGTCAGCTTCGCCTTGTGATGGTATCAGGCTGGTGTCAGCCTTTCCTCGTGATGGGGTAAGTCTGGTGTCAGTCTCGCCTCGTGATGGGGTCAGTGTGGGGTCAGCCTCGCCTCGTGATGGGGTCAGTCTGGTGTCAGTCTCGCCTCGTGATGGGGTCAGTCTGGTGTCAGCCTCGCCTAGTGATGGGGTCAGTCTGGTGTCAGACTCACATCATGATGGTGTCAGTCTGGTGTCAGCTTCGCCTTGTGATGGAGTCAGTCTGGTGTCAGCCTCGCCTCGTGATGGGGAAAGTCTGGTGTCAGCTTCGCCTCGTGATGGGGTCAGTCTGGTGTCAGTCTCGCATCATGATGGTGTCAGTCTGGTGTCAGCCTCGCCTCGTGATGGTGTCAGTCTGGTGTCAGCCTCGCCTCGTGATGAGGTCAGTCTGGTGTCAGCCTCACATCATGATGGTGTCAGTCTGGTGTCAGCCTCGCCTCGAGATAGGGTCAGTCTGGTGTCAGTCTCGCCTCGTGATGGGGTCAGTCTGGTGTCAGCCTCACATCATGATGGTGTAAGTCTGGTGTCAGCCTCGCCTCGTGATGGGGTCAGTCTGGTGTCAGCCTCGCCTCGTGATGGTGTCCGTCTGGTTTCAGTCTCGCCTCGTGATGGTGTCCGTCTGGTGTCAGCCTCGCCTCGTGATGAGGTCAGTCTGGTGTCAGCCTCACATCATGATGGTGTCAGTCTGGTGTCAGCCTCGCCTCGCGATGGGGTCAGTCTGGTGTCAGCCTCACATCATGATGGTGTCAGTCTGGTGTCAGCCTCGCCTCATGATGGGGTCAGTCTGGTGTCAGCCTCGCCTCGTGATGGGGTCAGTCTGGTGTCAGCCTCACATCATGATGGTGTCAGTCTGGTGTCAGCCTCGCCTCGTGATGGTGTCAGTCTGGTGTCAGCCTCGCCTAGTGATGGGGTCAGTCTGGTGTCAACCTCACATCATGAAGGGGTCAGTCTGGTGTCAGCCTCGCCTAGTGATGGGGGCAGTCTGGTGTCAGCATCGCCTCGTGATGGTGTCAGTCTGGTGTCAGCTTCGCCTCGTGATGGTGTCAGTCTGGTGTCAGCCTCACCTCGTGATGGGGTCAGTCTGGTGTCAGCCTCGCCTCGTGATGTGGTCAGTCTGGTGTCAGCCTCGCCTCGTGATGGGGTCAGTCTGGTGTCAGCCTCACATCATGATGGTGTCAGTCAGGTGTCAGCCTCGACTCGTGATGGGGTCAGTCTGGTGTCAGCCTCACATCATGATGGGGTCAGTCTGGTGTCAGTCTCGCCTCGTGATGGGGTCAGTCTGGTGTCAGTCTCGCCTCGTGATGGGGTCAGTCTGGTGTCAGCATCGCCTCGTGATGGGGTCAGTCTGGTGTGAGCCTCACATCATCATGGGGTCAGTCTGGTGTCAGTCTCGCCTCGTGATGGGGTCAGTCTGGTGTCAGCATCGCCTCGTGATGGGGTCAGTCTGGTGTCAGCCTCACATCATCATGGGGTCAGTCTGGTGTCAGTCTCGCCTCGTGATGGGGTCAGTCTGGTGTCAGTCTCGCCTCATGATGGGGTCAGTCTGGTGTCAGTCTCGCCTCGTGATGGGCTCAGTCTGGTGTCAGCCTCGCCTCGTGATGGGGTCAGTCTGGTGTCAGTCTCGCCTCGTGATGGGGTCAGTCTGGTGTCAGTCTCGACTCGTGATGCGTGATGGGGTCAGTCTGGTGTCAGCCTCACATCATGATGGTGTCAGTCTGGTGTCAGCCTCGCCTCGTTATGGTGTCAGTCTGGTGTCTGCCTCGCCTAGTGATGGGGTCAGACTGGTGTCAGCCTCGCCTCGTGATGGTGTCAGTCTGGTGTCAGCCTCGCCTCGTGATGGGGTCAGTCTGGTGTCAGCCCCGCCTCGTGATGGGGTCAGTCTGGTGTCAGCCTAGCCTCGTAATTGGGTCAGTCTGGTGTCAGCCTCGCCTCGTGAGGGGGTCAGTCTGGTGTCAGTCTCGCCTCGTGACGGTGTCAGTCTGGTGTCAGTCTCGCCTCGTGATGGTGTCAGTCTGGTGTCAGCCTCGCCTCGTGATGGGGTAAGTCTGGTGTCAGCATCGCCTCGTGATGGGGTCAGTCTGGTGTCAGCCTCACATCATGATGGGGTCAGTCTGGTGTCAGCCTCGCCTCGTGATGGGGTCAGTCTGGTGTCAGCCTCGCCTAGTGATGGGGTCAGTCTGGTGTCAGCCTCACATCATGATGGGGTCAGTCTGGTGTCAGCCTCGCCTCGTGATGGTGTCAGTCTGGTGTCAGCCTCGCCTCGTGATGGGGTCAGTCTGGTGTCAGCCTCGCCTAGTGATGGGGTCAGTCTGGTGTCAGCCTCACATCATGATGGGGTCAGTCTGGTGTCAGCCTCGCCTCGTCGTGGGGTCAGTCTGGTGTCAGTCTCGCCTCGTGATGGTGTCAGTCTGGTGTCAGTGTCGCCTCGTGATGGAGTCAGTCTGGTGTCAGCCTCGTCCCGTGATGAGGTCCGTCTGGTGTCAGCCTCACATCATGATGGTGTCAATCTGGTGTCAGCTTCGCCTTGTGATGGTGTCAGTCTGGTGTCAGCCTTGCCTCGTGATGGGGTAAGTCTGGTGTCAGTCTCGCCTCGTGATGGGGTCAGTCTGGTGTCAGCCTCACCTCGTGATGGGGTCAGTCTGGTGTCAGCCTCGCCTCGTGATGGGGTTAGTCTGGTGTCAGCCTCGCCTACTGATGAGGTCAGTCTGCTGTCAGCCTCGCCTCGTGATGGGCTCAGTCTGGTGTCAGCCTCACATCATGATGGGGTCAGTCTGGTTCAGTCTCGCCTCGTGATGGGGTCAGTCTGGTGTCAGTCTCGCCTCGTGATGGGGTCAGTCTGGTGTCAGCTTCGCCTCATGATGGGGTCAGTCTGATGTCAGTCTCGCCTCGTGATGGGGTCAGTCTACTGTCAGCCTCGCCTCGTGATTGGGTCAGTCTGGTGTCAGTCTCGCCTAGTGATCGTGTCAGTCTGGTGTCAGTCTCGCCTCGTGATGGGGTCAGTCTGGTGTCAGCCTCGCTCCGTGACGGGGTCAGTCTGGTGTCAGCCTCACATCATGATGGTGTCAATCTGGTGTCAGCTTCGCCTTGTGATGGTGTCAGTCTGGTACCAGCCTCGCCTTGTGATGGGGTCAGTCTGGTGTCAGCCTCGCCTCGTGATGGTGTCAGTCTGGTGTCAGCCTCGCCTCGTGATGAGGTCAGTCTGGTGTCAGCCTCACATCATGATGGTGTCAGTCTGGTGTCAGCCTCGCCTCGAGATGGGGTCAGTCTGGTGTCAGTCTCGCCTCGTGATGGGGTCAGTCTGGTGTCAGCCTCACATCATGATGGTGTAAGTCTGGTGTCAGCCTCGCCTCGTGATGGGGTCAGTCTGGTGTCAGTCTCGCCTCGTGATGGTGTCCGTCTGGTTTCAGTCTCGCCTCGTGATGGTGTCCGTCTGGTGTCAGCCCCGCCTCGTGATGAGGTCAGTCTGGTGTCAGCCTCACATCATGATGGTGTCAGTTTGGTGTCAGCCTCGCCTCGTGATGGGGTCAGTCTGGTGTCAGCCTCACATCATGATGGTGTCAGTCTGGTGTCAGCCTCGCCTCATGATGGGGTCAGTCTGGTGTCAGCCTCGCCTCGTGATGGGGTCAGTCTGGTGTCAGCCTCACATCATGATGGTGTCAGTCTGGTGTCAGCCTCGCCTCGTGATGGTGTCAGTCTGGTGTCAGCCTCGCCTAGTGATGGGGTCAGTCTGGTGTCAACCTCACATCATGAAGGGGTCAGTCTGGTGTCAGCCTCGCCTAGTGATGGGGGCAGTCTGGTGTCAGCATCGCCTCGTGATGGTGTCAGTCTGGTGTCAGCTTCGCCTCGTGATGGTGTCAGTCTGGTGTCAGCCTCACCTCGTGATGGGGTCAGTCTGGTGTCAGCCTCGCCTCGTGATGTGGTCAGTCTGGTGTCAGCCTCGCCTCGTGATGGGGTCAGTCTGGTGTCAGCCTCACATCATGATGGTGTCAGTCAGGTGTCAGCCTCGACTCGTGATGGGGTCAGTCTGGTGTCAGCCTCACATCATGATGGGGTCAGTCTGGTGTCAGTCTCGCCTCGTGATGGGGTCAGTCTGGTGTCAGTCTCGCCTCGTGATGGGGTCAGTCTGGTGTCAGCATCGCCTCGTGATGGGGTCAGTCTGGTGTCAGCCTCACATCATCATGGGGTCAGTCTGGTGTCAGTCTCGCCTCGTGATGGGGTCAGTCTGGTGTCAGTCTCGCCTCATGATGGGGTCAGTCTGGTGTCAGTCTCGCCTCGTGATGGGGTCAGTCTGGTGTCAGCCTCGCCTCGTGATGGGGTCAGTCTGGTGTCAGTCTCGCCTCGTGATGGGGTCAGTCTGGTGTCAGTCTCGACTCGTGATGCGTGATGGGGTCAGTCTGGTGTCAGCCTCACATCATGATGGTGTCAGTCTGGTGTCAGCCTCGCCTCGTTATGGTGTCAGTCTGGTGTCTGCCTCGCCTAGTGATGGGGTCAGACTGGTGTCAGCCTCGCCTCGTGATGGTGTCAGTCTGGTGTCAGCCTCGCCTCGTGATGGGGTCAGTCTGGTGTCAGCCCCGCCTCGTGATGGGGTCAGTCTGGTGTCAGCCTAGCCTCGTAATGGGGTCAGTCTGGTGTCAGCCTCGCCTCGTGAGGGGGTCAGTCTGGTGTCAGTCTCGCCTCGTGACGGTGTCAGTCTGGTGTCAGTCTCGCCTCGTGATGGTGTCAGTCTGGTGTCAGCCTCGCCTCGTGATGGGGTAAGTCTGGTGTCAGCATCGCCTCGTGATGGGGTCAGTCTGGTGTCAGCCTCGCCTAGTGATGGGGTCAGTCTGGTGTCAGCCTCACATCATGATGGGGTCAGTCTGGTGTCAGCCTCGCCTCGTGATGGGGTCAGTCTGGTGTCAGCCTCGCCTAGTGATGGGGTCAGTCTGGTGTCAGCCTCACATCATGATGGGGTCAGTCTGGTGTCAGCCTCGCCTCGTGATGGTGTCAGTCTGGTGTCAGCCTCGCCTCGTGATGGGGTCAGTCTGGTGTCAGCCTCGCCTAGTGATGGGGTCAGTCTGGTGTCAGCCTCACATCATGATGGGGTCAGTCTGGTGTCAGCCTCGCCTCGTCGTGGGGTCAGTCTGGTGTCAGTCTCGCCTCGTGATGGTGTCAGTCTGGTGTCAGTGTCGCCTCGTGATGGAGTCAGTCTGGTGTCAGCCTCGTCCCGTGATGAGGTCCGTCTGGTGTCAGCCTCACATCATGATGGTGTCAATCTGGTGTCAGCTTCGCCTTGTGATGGTGTCAGTCTGGTGTCAGCCTTGCCTCGTGATGGGGTAAGTCTGGTGTCAGTCTCGCCTCGTGATGGGGTCAGTCTGGTGTCAGCCTCGCCTCGTGATGGGGTCAGTCTGGTGTCAGCCTCGCCTCGTGATGGGGTTAGTCTGGTGTCAGCCTCGCCTACTGATGAGGTCAGTCTGCTGTCAGCCTCGCCTCGTGATGGGCTCAGTCTGGTGTCAGCCTCACATCATGATGGGGTCAGTCTGGTGTCAGTCTCGCCTCGTGATGGGGTCAGTCTGGTGTCAGTCTCGCCTCGTGATGGGGTCAGTCTACTGTCAGCCTCGCCTCGTGATTGGGTCAGTCTGGTGTCAGTCTCGCCTAGTGATCGTGTCAGTCTGGTGTCAGTCTCGCCTCGTGATGGGGTCAGTCTGGTGTCAGCCTCGCTCCGTGACAGGGTCAGTCTGGTGTCAGCCTCACATCATGATGGTGTCAATCTGGTGTCAGCTTCGCCTTGTGATGGTGTCAGTCTGGTACCAGCCTCGCCTTGTGATGGGGTCAGTCTGGTGTCAGCATCGCCTCGTGATGGGGTCAGTCTGGTGTCAGCCTCACATCATGATGGTGTCAGTCTGGTGTCAGCCTCGCCTCGTGATGGGGTCAGTCCGGTGTCAGCCTCGCTAGTGATGGGGTCAGTCTGGTGTCAGCCACGCCTCGTAATTGTGTCAGTCTGGTGTCAGCCTCGTCTCGTGATGGGGTCAGTCTGGTGTCAGCTTCGCCCCGTGATGGGGTCAGTCCGGTGTCAGTCTCGCCTCGTGATGGGGCCAGTCTGGTGTCAGCCTCGACTCGTGATGGGGTCAGTCTGGTGTCAGTCTCGTCTCGTGATGGGGTCAGTCTGGTGACAGCCTCGCCTCTTGATGGGGTCAGTCTGGTGTCAGTCTCGTCTCGTGATGGGGTCAGTCTGGTGTCAGCCTCGCCTAGTGATGGGGTCAGTCTGCTGTCAGCCTCGCCTCGTGATGGGCTCAGTCTAATGTCAGCCTCACATCATGATGGGGTCAGTCTGGTGTCAGTCTCGCCTCGTGATGGGGTCAGTCTGGTGTCAGTCTCGCCTCGTGATGGGGTCAGTCTAGTGTCAGCCTCGCCTCGTGATTGGGTCAGTCTGGTGTCAGTCTCGCCTAGTGATGGTGTCAGTCTGGTGTCAGTCTCGCCTCGTGATGGGGTCAGTCTGGTGTCAGTCTCGCCTCGTGATGGGGTCAGTCTAGTGTCAGCCTCGCCTCGTGATTGGGTCAGTCTGGTGTCAGTCTCGCCTAGTGATGGTGTCAGTCTGGTGTCAGTCTCGCCTCGTGATGGGGTCAGTCTGGTGTCAGCCTCGCTCCGTGACGGGGTCAGTCTAGTGTCAGCCTCACATCATGATGGTGTCAATCTGGTGTCAGCTTCGCCTTGTGATGGTGTCAGTCTGGTACCAGCCTCGCCTTGTGATGGGGTCAGTCTGGTTTCAGCATCGCCTCGTGATGTGGTCAGTCTGGTGTCAGCCTCACATCATGATGGTGTCAGTCTGGTGTCAGCCTCGCCTCGTGATGGGGTCAGTCCGGTGTCAGCCTCGCTAGTGATGGGGTCAGTCTGGTGTCAGCCACGCCTCGTGATGGTGTCAGTCTGGTGTCAGCCTCGTCTCGTGATGGGGTCAGTCTGGTGTCAGCTTCGCCCCGTGATGGGGTCAGTCCGGTGTCAGTCTCGCCTCGTGATGGGGCCAGTCTGGTGTCAGCCTCGCCTCGTGATGGGGTCAGTCTGGTGTCAGTCTCGTCTCGTGATGGGGTCAGTCTGGTGTCAGCCTCGCCTCTTGATGGGGTCAGTCTGGTGTCAGTCTCGTCTCGTGATGGGGTCAGTCTGGTGTCAGCCTCGCCTAGTGATGGGGTCAGTCTGCTGTCAGCCTCGCCTCGTGATGGGCTCAGTCTAATGTCAGCCTCACATCATGATGGGGTCAGTCTGGTGTCAGTCTCCCCTCGTGATGGGGTCAGTCTGGTGTCAGTCTCGCCTCATGATGGGGTCAGTCTAGTGTCAGCCTCGCCTCGTGATTGGGTCAGTCTGGTGTCAGTCTCGCCTAGTGATGGTGTCAGTCTGGTGTCAGTCTCGCCTCGTTATGGGGTCAGTCTGGTGTCAGTCTCGCCTCGTGATGGGGTCAGTCTAGTGTCAGCCTCACCTCGTGATTGGCTCAGTCTGGTGTCAGTCTCGCCTAGTGATCGTGTCAGTCTGGTGTCAGTCTCGCCTCGTGATGGGGTCAGTCTGGTGTCAGCCTCGCTCCGTGACGGGGTCAGTCTGGTGTCAGCCTCACATCATGATGGTGTCAATCTGGTGTCAGCTTCGCCTTGTGATGGTGTCAGTCTGGTGTCAGCCTCGCCTCGTGATGGGGTCAGTCTGGTGTCAGCATCGCCTCGTGATGGGGTCAGTCTGGTGTCAGCCTCACATCATGATGGTGTCAGTCTGGTGTCAGCCTCGCCTCGTGATGGATTCTGTCCGGTGTCAGCCTCGCTAGTGATGGGGTCAGTCTGGTGTCAGCCTCGCTAGTATTGGGGTCAGTCTGGTGTCAGCCTATCCTCGTGATGGGGTCAGTCTGGTGTCAGCCTCGGCTCATGATGGGGTCAGTCCGGTGTCCGCCTCGCCTCGTGATGGGTTCAGTCTGGAGTCAGCCTCGCCTCGTGATGGGGTCAGTCTGGTGTCAGCCTCGCTCCGTGTCGGGGTCAGTCTGGTGTCAGCCTCACATCATGATGGTGTCAATCTGGTGTCAGCTTCGCCTTGTGATGGTGTCAGTCTGGTGTCTGCCTCGCCTCGTGATTGGGTAAGACTGGTGTCAGCATCGCCTCGTGATGGGGTCAGTCTGGTGTCAGTCTCGCCTCGGGATGGGGTCAGTCTGGTGTCAGCCTCGCCTCGTGATGGAGTCAGTCTGGTGTCAGCCTCACCTCGTGATGGGGTCAGTCTGGTGTCAGCCTCACATCATGATGGAGTCAGTCTGGTGTCAGCCTTGCCTCGTGATGGGGTCAGTCCGGTGTCAGTCTCGCCTCGTGATGGGGTCAGTCTGGTGTCAGCCTCACCTCGTGATTGGGTCAGTCTGGTGTCAGCCTCGCCTCGTGACGGGGTCAGTCTGGTGTCAGCCTCGCCCCGTGACGGGGTCAGTCTGGTGTCAGCCTCACATCATGATGGTGTCAATCTTGTGTCAGCTTCGCCTTGTGATGTTGTCAGTCTGGTGTCAGCCTCGCCTCGTGATGGGGTCAGTCTGGTGTCAGCCTCTCCTCGTGATGGGGTCAGTCTGGTGTCAGCCTCGCCTCGTGATGGGGGTCAGTCTCGTGTCAGCCTCGCCTCTTGATGGGGTCAGTCTGGTGTCAGCCTCGCCTAGTGATGGGGTCAGTCTGGTGTCAGCCTCGCCTCGTGATGGGGTCAGTCTGGTGTCAGCCTCGCCTCATGATGGGGTCAGTCTGGTGTCAGCCTCGCCTCGTGATGGGGTCAGTCTGGTGTCAGCCTCTCCTCGTGATGGGGTCAGTCTGGTGTCAGCCTCGCCTCGTGATGGGGGTCAGTCTCGTGTCAGCCTCGCCTCTTGATGGGGTCAGTCTGGTGTCAGCCTTGCCTAGTGATGGGGTCAGTCTGGTGTCAGCCTCGCCTCGTGATGGGGTCAGTCTGGTGTCAGCCTCGCCTCATGATGGGGTCAGTCTGGTGTCAGCCTCGCCTCGTGATGGGGTCAGTCTGGTGTCAGCCTCACATCATGATGGGGTCAGTCTGGTGTCAGCCTCGTCCCGTGATGGGGTCAGTCTGGTGTCAGCCTCGTCCCGTGATGGGGTCAGTCTGGTGTCAGTCTCGCCTCGTGATGGGGTCAGTCTGGTGTCAGTCTCGCCTCGTGATGGGGTCAGACTGGTGTCAGCCTCACATCATGATGGTGTCAGTCTGGTGTCAGCCACGCCTAGTGATGGGGTCAGTCTGGTGTCAGCATCGCCTCGTGATGGTGTCAGTCTGGTGTCAGCCTCGCCTCGTGATGGTGTCAGTCTGGTGTCAGCCTCACCTCGTGATGAGGTCAGTCTGGTGTCAGCCTCACATCATGATGGTGTCAGTCTGGTGTCAGCCTCGCCTCGCGATGGGGTCAGTCTGGTGTCATCCTCACATCATGATGGTGTCAGTCTGGTGTCAGCCTCGCCTCATGATGGGGTCAGTCTGGTGTCAGCCTCACCTCGTGATGGGGTCAGTCTGGTGTCAGCCTCACATCATGATGGTGTCAGTCTAGTGTCAGCATCGCCTCGTGATGGTGTCAGTCTGGTGTCAGCCTCGCCTCGTGATGGGGTCAGTCTGGTGTCAGCCTCACATCATGATGGTGTCAGTCTGGTGTCAGCCTCGCCTCGTGATGGGGTCAGTCTGGTGTCAGCCTCCCCTAGTGATGGGGTCAGTCTGCTGTCAGCCTTGCCTCGTGATGGGCTCAGTCTGGTGTCAGCCACGCCTCGTGATGGTGTCAGTCTGGTGTCAGCCTCGTCTCGTGATGGGGTCAGTCTGGTGTCAGCTTCGCCCCGTGATGGGGTCAGTCTGGTGTCAGTCTCGCCTCGTGATGGGGCCAGTCTGGTGTCAGCCTCGCCTCGTGATGGGGTCAGTCTGGTGTCAGTCTCGTCTCGTGATGGGGTCAGTCTGGTGTCTGCCTCGCCTCTTGATGGGGTCAGTCTGGTGTCAGTCTCGTCTCGTGATGGGGTCAGTCTGGTGTCAGCCTCGCCTAGTGATGGGGTCAGTCTGCTGTCAGCCTCGCCTCGTGATGGGCTCAGTCTAATGTCAGCCTCACATCATGATGGGGTCAGTCTGGTGTCAGTCTCGCCTCGTGATGGGGTCAGTCTGGTGTCAGTCTCGCCTCGTGATGGGGTCAGTCTGGTGTCAGCTTTGCCTCGTGATGGCGTCAGTCTGGTGTCAGTCTCGCCTCGTGATGGGGTCAGTCTAGTGTCAGCCTCGCCTCGTGATTGGGTCAGTCTGGTGTTCGTCTCGCCTAGTGATGGTGTCAGTCTGGTGTCAGCCTCGCCTCGTGATGGGGTAAGTCTGGTGTCAGCATCGCCTCGTGATGGGGTCAGTCTGGTGTCAGCCTCACATCATGATGGGGTCAGTCTGGTGTCAGCCTCGCTTCGTGATGGGGTCAGTCTGGTGTCAGCCTCGCCTAGTGATGGGGTCAGTCTGGTGTCAGCCTCACATCATGATGGGGTCAGTCTGGTGTCAGCCTCGCCTCGTGATGGTGTCAGTCTGGTGTCAGCCTCGCCTCGTGATGGGGTCAGTCTGGTGTCAGCCTCGCCTAGTGATGGGGTCAGTCTGGTGTCAGCCTCACATCATGATGGGGTCAGTCTGGTGTCAGCCTCGCCTCGTCGTGGGGTCAGTCTGGTGTCAGTCTCGCCTCGTGATGGTGTCAGTCTGGTGTCAGTGTCGCCTCGTGATGGAGTCAGTCTGGTGTCAGCCTCGTCCCGTGATGAGGTCCGTCTGGTGTCAGCCTCACATCATGATGGTGTCAATCTGGTGTCAGCTTCGCCTTGTGATGGTGTCAGTCTGGTGTCAGCCTTGCCTCGTGATGGGGTAAGTCTGGTGTCAGTCTCGCCTCGTGATGGGGTCAGTCTGGTGTCAGCCTCGCCTCGTGATGGGGTCAGTCTGGTGTCAGCCTCGCCTCGTGATGGGGTTAGTCTGGTGTCAGCCTCGCCTAGTGATGGGGTCAGTCTGCTGTCAGCCTCGCCTCGTGATGGGCTCAGTCTGGTGTCAGCCTCACATCATGATGGGGTCAGTCTGGTGTCAGTCTCGCCTCGTGATGGGGTCAGTCTGGTGTCAGTCTCGCCTCGTGATGGGGTCAGTCTGGTGTCAGCTTCGCCTCATGATGGGGTCAGTCTGATGTCATTCTCGCCTCGTGATGGGGTCAGTCTGGTGTCAGCCTCACATCATGATCGGGTCAGTCTGGTGTCAGCCTCGCATTATGATGATGTCAGTCTGGTGTCAGCCTCGCCTTGTGATGGTGTCAGTCTGGTGTCAGCCTCACATCATGATCGGGTCAGTCTGGTGTCAGCCACGCCATCGTGATGGTGTCAGTCTGGTGTGAGCCTCCCCTCGTGATGAGGTCAGTCTGGTGTCAGCCTCGCCCCGTGATGGGGTCAGTCCTGTGTCAGTCTCGCCTCGTGATGGCGTCAGTCTGGTGTCAGCCTCGCCTCGTGATGGGATGAGTCTGGTGTCAGCCTCGCCCCGTGACAGGGTCAGTCTGGTGTCAGCTTTATATCATGATGGTGTCAGTCTGGTGTCAGCATCGCCTCGTGATGGGGTCAGTCTGGTGTCAGCCTCACATCATGATGGGGTCAGTCTGGTGTCAGCCACGCCTCGTGATGGTGTCAGTCTGGTGTCAGCCTCGCCTCGTGATGGGGTCAGTCTGGTGTCAGCCTCGCCCCGTGACGGGGTCAGTCTGGTGTCAGCATCGCCTCGTGATGGGGTCAGTCTGGTGTCAGTCTCGCCTCGTGATGGGGTCAGTCTGGTGTCAGCCTCGCCTAGTGATGGGGTTAGTCTGGTGTCAGCCTCGCCCCGTGATGGGGTCAGTCTGGTGTCAGCCTCGCCTCATGATGGAGTCAGTCTGGTGTCAGCCTCACCTCTTGATGGGGTCAGTCTGGTGTCAGCCTCACATCATGATGGTGTCAGTCTGGTGTCAGCCTCGCCTCGTGATGGGGTCAGTCCGGTGTCATTCTCGCCTCGTGATGGGGTCAGTCTGGTGTCAGCCTCGCCTTGTGATGGTGTCAGTCTGGTGTCAGCCTCGCCTTGTGATTGGGTCAGTCTGGTGTCAGCCTCGCCACGTGATGGGGTCAGTCTCGTGTCAGCCTCGCCTCTTGATGGGGTCAGTCTGGTGTCAGTCTCGTCTCGTGATGGGGTCAGTCTGGTGTCAGCCTCGCCTCGTGATGGGGTCAGTCTGGTGTCAGCCTCACATCATGATGGGGTCAGTCTGGTGTCAGTCTCGCCTCGTGATGGGGTTATTCTGGTGTCAGTCTCGCCTCGTGATGGGGTCAGTCTGGTGTCATCCTCACATTATGATGGTGTCAGTCTGGTGTCAGCCTCGCCTCGTGATGGTGTCAGTCTGGTGTCAGCCTCGCCTAGTGATGGGGTCAGTCTGGTGTCAGCCTCACATCATGATGGGGTCAGTCTGGTGTCAGCCACGCCTCGTGATGGTGTCAGTCTGGTGTCAGCCTCGCCTCGTGATGGGGTCAGTCTGGTGTCAGCCTCGCCCCGTGATGGGGTCAGTCCTGTATCAGTCTCGCATCGTGATGGCGTCAGTCTGGTGTCAGCCTCGCCTCGTGATGGGGTCAGTCTGGTGTCAGCCTCGCCCCGTGACGGGGTCAGTCTGGTGTCAGCCTCATATCATGATGGTGTCAGTCTGGTGTCAGTCTCGCCTCGTGATGGGGTCAGTCTGGTGTCAGCATTGCCTCGTGATGGGGTCAATCTGGTGTCAGCCTCACATCATGATGGGGTCAGTCTGGTGTCAGCCTTGCCTCGTGATGGGATCAGTCTGGTGTCAGCCTCGCCTCGTGATGGGGTCAGTCTGGTGTCAGTCTCGCCTCGTAATGGGGTGAGTCTGGTGTCAGCATCGCCTCGTGATGGGGTCAGTCTGGTGTCATCCTCACATTATGATGGTGTCAGTCTGGTGTCAGCCTCGCCTCGTGATGGTGTCAGTCTGGTGTCAGCCTCGCCTCGTGATGGGGTCAGTCTGGTGTCAGCCTCGCCTAGTGATGGGGTTAGTCTGGTGTCAGCCTCGCCCCGTGATGGGGTCAGTCTGGTGTCTGCCTCGCCTCGTGATGGAGTCAGTCTGGTGTCAGCCTCACCTCGTGATGGGTTCAGTCTGGTGTCAGCCTCACATCATGATGGTGTCAGTCTGGTGTCAGCCTCGCCTCGTGATGGGGTCAGTCCGGTGTCAGTCTCGCCTCGTGATGGGGTCAGTCTGGTGTCAGCCTCGCCTCGTGATGGTGTCAGTCTGGTGTCAGCCTCGCCTTGTGATTGGGTCAGTCTGGTGTCAGCCTCGCCTCGTGATGGTGTCAGTCTGGTGTCAGCCTCGCCTTGTGATTGGGTCAGTCTGGTGTCAGCCTTGCCTCTTGATGGGGTCAGTCTGGTGTCAGTCTCGTCTCGTGATGGGGTCAGTCTGGTGTCAGCCTCGCCCCGTGATGGGGTCAGTCTGGTGTCAGCCTCGCTCCGTGACGGGGTCAGTCTGGTGTCAGCCTCACATCATGATGGTGTCAATGTTGTGTCAGCTTCGCTTCGTGATGGTGTCAGTCTGGTGTCAGCCTCGCCTCGTGATGGGGTCAGTCTGGTGTCAGCCTCGCCTCGTGATGGGGTCAGTCTGGTGTCAGCCTCGCCTCGTGATGGGGTCAGTCTGGTGTCAGCCTCGCCTCGTGATGGGGTCAGTCTGGTGTCAGCCTCGCCTCGTGATGGGGTCAGTCTGGTGTCAGCCTCGCCTCGTGATGGGGTCAGTCTGGTGTCAGCCTCGCCTCATGATGGGGTCAGTCTGGTGTCAGCCTCACATCATGATGGGGTCAGTCTGGTGTCAGTCTCGCCTCGTGATGGGGTTATTCTGGTGTCAGTCTCGCCTCGTGATGGGGTCAGTCTGGTGTCATCCTCACATTATGATGGTGTCAGTCTGGTGTCAGCCTCGCCTCGTGATGGTGTCAGTCTGGTGTCAGCCTCGCCTCGTGATGGGGTCAGACTGGTGTCAGCCTCGCCTAGTGATGGGGTCAGTCTGGTGTCAGCCTCGCCTCGTGATGGTGTCAGTCTGGTGTCAGTCACGCCTCGTGATGGTGTCAGTATGGTGTCAGCCTCGCCTCATGATGGGGTCAGTCTGGTGTCAGCCTCGCCCCGTGATGGGGTCAGTCTGGTGTCAGCCTCGCCTCGTGATGGTGTCAGTCTGGTGTCAGCCTTGCCTCGTGATGGGATCAGTCTGGTGTCAGCCTCGCCTCGTGATGGGGTCAGTCTGGTGTCAGCCTCACATCATGATGGGGTCAGTCTGGTGTCAGTCTCGCCTCGTGATGGGGTCAGTCTGGTGTCAGTCTCGCCTAGTGATGGGGATAGTCTGGTGTCAGCCTTGCCTTGTGATTGGGTCAGTCTGGTGTCAGCCTCGCCTCGTGATGGGGTCAGTCTGGTGTCAGTCTCGCCTCGTGATGGGGTCAGTCTGGTGTCAGCATCGCCTCGTGATGGGGTCAGTCTGGTGTCAGCCTCACATCATGATGGTGTCAGTCTGGTGTCAGCCTCGCCTCGTGATGGGGTCAGTCTGGTGTCAGCCTCGCCTCGTGATGGTGTCAGTCTTGTGTCAGCCTCGCCTCGTGATGGTGTCAGTCTTGTGTCAGCCTCACCTCGTGATGGGGTCAGTCTGGTGTCAGCCTCACATCATGATGGTGTCAGTCAGGTGTCAGCCTCGCCTCGTGATGGGGTCAGTCTGGTGTCAGCCTCGCCTCGTGATGGGGTCAGTCTGGTGTCAGCCTCGCCTCGTGATGGGGTCAGTCTTGTGTCAGTCTCACATCATGATGGTGTCAGTCTGGTGTCAGCCTTGCCTCGTGATGGGGTCAGTCTGGTGTCAGCCTCGCCTCGTGATGTTGTCAGTCTGGTGTCAGCCTCGCCTCGTGATGGTGTCAGTCTGGTGTCAGCCTCGCCTCGTAATGGGGTCAGTCTGGTGTCAGCCTCGCCTCGTGATGGGGTCAGTCTGGTGTCAGCCTCGCCTCGTGATGGAGTCAGACTGGTGTCAGTCTCGCCTCATGATGGGGTCAGTCTGGTGTCAGCCTCACATCATGATGGTGTCAGTCTGGTGTCAGCCTCGCCTCGTGATGGTGTCAGTCTGGTGTCAGCCTCACCTCGTGATGGTGTCCGTCTGGTGTCAGCCTCGCCTCGTGATTGGGTCAGTCTGGTGTCAGCCTCGCCTCGTGATGGTGTCCGTCTGGTATCAGTCTCGCCTCGTGATGGTGTCAGTCTGGTGACAGCCTCACTTCGTGATGGGGTCAGTCTGGTGTCAGCCTCACATCATGATGGTGTCAGTCTGGTGTCAGCCTCTCCTCGTGATGGGGTCAGTCTGGTGTCAGCCTCGCCTAGTGATAGGGTCAGTCTGGTGTCAGCCTCGCCTCGTGATAGGGTCAGTCTGGTGTCAGCCTCACATCATGATGGTGTCAGTCTGGTGTCAGCCTCGCCTCATGATGGGGTCAGTCTGGTGTCAGTCTCGCCTAGTGATGGTGTCAGTCTAGTGTCAGCCTCACATCATGATGGGGTCAGTCTGGTGTCAGCCTCGCCTCGTGATGGTGTCAGTCTGGTGTCAGCCTCGCCTCGTGATGGGGTCAGTCTGGTGTCAGCCTCGCCTCGTGATGGGGTCAGTCTGGTGTCAGCCTCGACTCGTGATGGGGTCAGTCTGGTGTCAGCCTCGACTCGTGATGGGGTCAGTCTGTTGTCAGCCTCGCCTCGTGATGGGGTCAGTCTGGTGTCAGTCTCGCCTCGTGATGGGGTCAGTCTGGTGTCAACCTCGCCTCGTGATGGTGTCAGTCTGGTGTCAGCCTCGCCTCGTGATGGGGTCAGTCTGGTGTCAGTCTCGCCTCGTGATGGGGTCAGTCTGGTGTCAGCCTCACATCTTGATGGTGTCAGTCTGGTGTCAGCCTCGTCTCGTGATGGTGTCAGTCTGGTGTCAGCCTCGCCTCGTGATGGTGTCAGTCTGGTGTCAGCCTCGCCTCATGATGGGGTCAGTCTGGAGTCAGCCTCGCCTCGTGATGGGGTCAGTCTGGTGTCAGCCTCGCTCCGTGACGGGGTCAGTCTGGTGTCAGCCTCACATCATGATGGTGTCAATCTGGTGTCAGCCTCGCCCCGTGACTTGGTCAGTCTGGTGTCAGCCTCACATCATGATGGTGTCAGTCTGGTGTCAGCCTCGCCTCGTGATGGGGTCAGTCCGGTGTCAGTCTCGCCTCGTGATGGGGTCAGTCTGGTGTCAGTCTCGCCTCGTGATGGGGTCAGTCTGGTGTCAGCCTCGTCCCGTGATGGGGTCAGTCTGGTGTCAGCATTACATCATGATGGTGTCAGTCTGGTGTCAGCCTCGCCTCGTGATCGTGTCAGTCTGGTGTCAGCCTCGCCTCATGATGGGGTCAGTCTGGTGTCAGCCTCGCCCCGTGATGGGGTCAGTCTGGTGTCAGCCTCGCCTCGTGATGGTGTCAGTCTGGTGTCAGCCTTGCCTCGTGATGGGATCAGTCTGGTGTCAGCCTCGCCTCGTGATGTGGTCAGTCTGGTGTCAGTCTCGCCTCGTGATGGGGTCAGTCTGGTGTCAGCCTCACATCATGATGGGGTCAGTCTGGTGTCAGTCTCGCCTCGTGATGGGGTCAGTCTGGTGTCAGTCTCGCCTAGTGATGGGGATAGTCTGGTGTCAGCCTCGCCACGTGATGGGGTCAGTCTGGTGTCAGCCTCGCCTCATGATGGAGTCAGTCTGGTGTCAGCCTCACATCATGATGGTGTCAGTCTGGTGTCAGCCTCGCCCCGTGATGGGGTCAGTCTGGTGTCAGTCTCGCCTCGTGATGGGGTCAGTCTGGTGTCAGCCTCGCCTCGTGATGGTGTCAGTCTGGTGTCAGCCTTGCCTTGTGATTGGGTCAGTCTGGTGTCAGCCTCGCCTCGTAACGGGGTCAGTCTGGTGTCAGCCTCGCCTCGTGATGGGGTCAGTCTCGTGTCAGCCTCGCCTCTTGATGGGGTCAGTCTGGTGTCAGTCTCGTCTAGTGATGGGGTCAGTCTGGTGTCAGCCTCGCTCCGTGACGGGGTCAGTCTGGTGTCAGCATCACATCATGATGGTGTCAATATTGTGTCAGCTTCGCCTTGTGATGGTGTCAGTCTGGTGTCAGCCTCGCCTCGTGATGGGGTCAGTCTGGTGTCAGCCTCACCTCGTGATGAGGTCAGTCTGGTGTCAGCCTCGCCTCGTGATGGGGTCAGTCTGGTGTCAGCCTCGGCTCGTGATGGGGTCAGTCTGGTGTCAGCCTCGCCTCGTGATGGTGTCAGTCTGGTGTCAGCCTTGCCTTGTGATTGGGTCAGTCTGGTGTCAGCCTCGCCTCGTAACGGGGTCAGTCTGGTGTCAGCCTCGCCTCGTGATGGGGTCAGTCTCGTGTCAGCCTCGCCTCTTAATGGGGTCAGTCTGGTGTCAGTCTCGTCTAGTGATGGGGTCAGTCTGGTGTCAGCCTCGCTCCGTGACGGGGTCAGTCTGGTGTCAGCATCACATCATGATGGTGTCAATATTGTGTCAGCTTCGCCTTGTGATGGTGTCAGTCTGGTGTCAGCCTCGCCTCGTGATGGGGTCAGTCTGGTGTCAGCCTCACCTCGTGATGAGGTCAGTCTGGTGTCAGCCTCGCCTCGTGATGGGGTCAGTCTGGTGTCAGCCTCGGCTCGTGATGGGGTCAGTCTGGTGTCAGCCTCGCCTCGTGATGGTGTCAGTCTGGTGTCAGCCTTGCCTCGTGATGGGATCAGTCTGGTGTCAGCCTCGCCTCGTGATGGGGTCAGTCTGGTGTCAGTCTCGTCTCGTGATGGGGTCAGTCTGGTGTCAGCATCGCCTCGTGATGGGGTCAGTCTGGTGTCAGCCTCACATCATGATGGTGTCAGTCTGGTGTCAGCCTCGCCTCGTGATGGGGTCAGTCTGGTGTCAGCCTCGCCTCGTGATGGTGTCAGTCTGGTGTCAGCCTCGCCTCGTGATGGTGTCAGTCTTGTGTCAGCCTCACCTCGTGATGGGATCTGTCTGGTGTCAGCCTCACATCATGATGGTGTCAGTCTGGTGTCAGCCTCGCCTCGTGATGGGGTCAGTCTGGTGTCAGCCTCGCCTCGTGATGGGGTCAGTCTGGTGTCAGTCTCGCCTCATGATGGGGTCAGTCTGGTGTCAGCCTCACATCATGATGGTGTCAGTCTGGTGTCAGCCTCGCCTCGTGATGGTGTCAGTCTGGTGTCAGCCTCACCTCGTGATGGTGTCCGTCTGGTGTCAGCCTCGCCTCGTGATTGGGTCAGTCTGGTGTCAGCCTCGCCTCGTGATGGTGTCCATCTGGTATCAGTCTCGCCTCGTGATGGTGTCAGTCTGGTGACAGCCTCACTTCGTGATGGGGTCAGTCTGGTGTCAGCCTCACATCATGATGGTGTCAGTCTGGTGTCAGCCTCTCCTCGTGATGGGGTCAGTCTGGTGTCAGCCTCGCCTAGTGATAGGGTCAGTCTGGTGTCAGCCTCGCCTCGTGATGGGGTCAGTCTGGTGTCAGCCTCACATCATGATGGTGTCAGTCTGGTGTCAGCCTCGACTCATGCTGGGGTCAGTCTGGTGTCAGTCTCGCCTAGTGATGGTGTCAGTCTAGTGTCAGCCTCACATCATGATGGTGTCAGTCTGGTGTCAGCCTCGCCTCATGATGGGGTCAGTCTGGTGTCAGTCTCGCCTAGTGATGGTGTCAGTCTAGTGTCAGCCTCACATCATGATGGGGTCAGTCTGGTGTCAGCCTCGCCTCGTGATGGTGTCAGTCTGGTGTCAGCCTCGCCTCGTGATGGGGTCAGTCTGGTGTCAGCCTCGCCTCGTGATGGGGTCAGTCTGGTGTCAGCCTCGACTCGTGATGGGGTCAGTCTGGTGTCAGCCTCCCCTCATGATGGGGTCAGTCTGGTGTCAGTCTCACAACATGATGGGGTCAGTCTGGTGTCCGTCTCGCCTCGTCATGGGGTCAGTCTGGTGTCAGCCTCGCCTAGTGATGGGGTCAGTCTGGTGTCAGCCTCACATCATGATGGTGTCAGCCTGGTGTCAGCCTCGCCTCGTGATCGTGTCAGTCTGGTGTCAGCCTCGCCTCATGATGGGGTCAGTCTGGTGTCAGCCTTGCCTAGTGATGGGGTCAGTCTGGTGTCAGCCTCGCCTCGTGATGGGATCAGTCTGGTGTCAGCCTCGCCTCGTGATGGGGTCAGTCTGGTGTCAGTCTCGCCTCGTGATGGGGTCAGTCTGGTGTCAGTCTCGCCTCGTGATGGGGTCAGTCTGGTGTCAGCCTCGCCTCGTGATCGTGTAAGTCTGGTGTCAGCCTCGCCTCATGATGGGGTCAGTCTGGTGTCAGCCTCGCCTAGTGATGGGGTCAGTCTGGTGTCAGCCTCGCCTCGTGATGGGATCAGTCTGGTGTCAGCCTCGCCTCGTGATTGGGTCAGTCTGGTGTCAGTCTCGCTTCGTGATGGGGTCAGTCTGGTGTCAGCATCGCCTCGTGATGGGGTCAGTCTGGTGTCAGCCTCACATCATGATGGGGTCAGTCTGGTGTCAGTCTCGCCTCGTGTTGGGGTCAGTCTGGTGTCAGTCTCGCCTCGTGATGTGGTTAGTCTGGTGTCAGCCTCGCCCCGTGATGGGGTCATTTTGGTGTCAGCCTCGCTTCGTGATAGAGTCAGTCTGGTGTCAGCCTCACCTCGTGATGGGGTCAGTCTGGTGTCAGCCTCGCATCATGATGGTGTCAGTCTGGTGTCAGCCTCGCCTCGTGATGGGGTCAGTCCGGTGTCAATCTCGCCTCGTGATGGGGTCAGTCTGGTGTCAGCCTCGCCTCGTGATGGTGTCAGTCTGGTTTCAGCCTCGCCTTGTGATTGGGTCAGTCTGGTGTCAGCCTTGCCTCGTGACGGGTTCAGTCTGGTTTAAGCCTCGCCTCGTGATGGGGTCAGTCTGGTGTCAGCCTCGGCTCTTGATGGGGTCAGTCTGGTGTCAGTTTCGTCTCGTGATGGGGTCAGTCTGGTGTCAGCCTCGCCCCGTGATGGGGTCAGTCTGGTGTCAGCCTTGCCCCGTGACGGGGTCAGTCTGGTGTCAGCCTCACATCATGATGGTGTCAGTCTGGTTTCAGCCTCGCCTTGTGATTGGGTCAGTCTGGTGTCAGCCTCGCCTCGTGATGGTGTCAGTCTGGTTTCAGCCTCGCCTTGTGATTGGGTCAGTCTGGTGTCAGCCTTGCCTCGTGACGGGGTCAGTCTGGTGTCAGCCTCGCCTCTTGATGGGGTCAGTCTGGTGTCAGTCTAGTCTCGGGATTGGGGTCAGTCTGGTGTCAGCCTCGCCCCGTGATAGGTCAGTCTGGTGTCAGCCTCGCCTCGTGATGGGGTCAGTCTGGTGTCAGCCTCTCCTCGTGATGGGGTCAGTCTGGTGTCAGCCTCGCCTCGTGATGGGGGTCAGTCTCGTGTCAGCCTCGCCTCTTGATGGGGTCAGTCTGGTGTCAGCCTCGCCTAGTGATGGGGTCAGTCTGGTGTCAGCCTCGCCTCGTGATGGGGTCAGTCTGGTGTCAGCCTCGCCTCATGATGGGGTCAGTCTGGTGTCAGCCTCGCCTCGTGATGGGGTCAGTCTGGTGTCAGCCTCACATCATGATGGGGTCAGTCTGGTGTCAGCCTCGTCCCGTGATGGGGTCAGTCTGGTGTCAGCCTCGTCCCGTGATGGGGTCAGTCTGGTGTCAGTCTCGCCTCGTGATGGGGTCAGTCTGGTGTCAGCCTCGCCTCGTGATGTGGTCAGTCTGGTGTCAGCCTCACATCATGATCGGGTCAGTCTGGTGTCAGCCTCGCATTATGATGATGTCAGTCTGGTGTCAGCCTCGCCTCGTGATGGTGTCAGTCTGGTGTCAGCCTCACATCATGATCGGGTCAGTCTGGTGTCAGCCACGCCTCGTGATGGTGTCAGTCTGGCGTGAGCCTCGCCTCGTGATGGGGTCAGTCTGGTGTCAGCCTCGCCCCGTGATGGGGTCAGTCCTGTGTCAGTCTCGCCTCGTGATGGCGTCAGTCTGGTGTCAGCCTCGCCTCGTGATGGGATGAGTCTGGTGTCAGCCTCGCCCCGTGACAGGGTCAGTCTGGTGTCAGCTTTATATCATGATGGTGTCAGTCTGGTGTCAGCATCGCCTCGTGATGGGGTCAGTCTGGTGTCAGCCTCACATCATGATGGGGTCAGTCTGGTGTCAGCCACGCCTCGTGATGGTGTCAGTCTGGTGTCAGCCTCGCCTCGTGATGTGGTCAGTCTGGTGTCAGCCTCGCCCCGTGACGGGGTCAGTCTGGTGTCAGCATCGCCTCGTGATGGGGTCAGTCTGGTGTCAGTCTCGCCTCGTGATGGGGTCAGTCTGGTGTCAGCCTCGCCTAGTGATGGGGTTAGTCTGGTGTCAGCCTCGCCCCGTGATGGGGTCAGTCTGGTGTCAGCCTCGCCTCTTGATGGGGTCAGTCTGGTGTCAGTCTCGTCTCGTGATGGGGTCAGTCTGGTGTCAGCCTCGCCTCGTGATGGGGTCAGTATGGTGTCAGCCTCACATCATGATGGGGTCAGTCTGGTGTCAGTCTCGCCTCGTGATGGGGTTATTCTGGTGTCAGTCTCGCCTCATGATGGGGTCAGTCTGGTGTCATCCTCACATTATGATGGTGTCAGTCTGGTGTCAGCCTCGCCTCGTGATGGTGTCAGTCTGGTGTCAGCCTCGCCTAGTGATGGGGTCAGTCTGGTGTCAGCCTCACATCATGATGGGGTCAGTCTGGTGTCAGCCACGCCTCGTGATGGTGTCAGTCTGGTGTCAGCCTCGCCTCGTGATGGGGTCAGTCTGGTGTCAGCCTCGCCCCGTGATGGGGTCAGCCCTGTATCAGTCTGGCCTCGTGATGGCGTCAGTCTGGTGTCAGCCTCGCCTCGTGATGGGGTCAGTCTGGTGTCAGCCTCGCCCCGTGACGGGGTCAGTCTGGTGTCAGCCTCATATCATGATGGTGTCAGTCTGGTGTCAGTCTCGCCTCGTGATGGGGTCAGTCTGGTGTCAGCATTGCCTCGTGATGGGGTCAATCTGGTGTCAGCCTCACATCATGATGGGGTCAGTCTCGTGTCAGCCTAGCCTCGTGATGGGATCAGTCTGGTGTCAGCCTCGCCTCGTGATGGGGTCAGTCTGGTGTCAGTCTCGCCTCGTAATGGGGTGAGTCTGGTGTCAGCATCGCCTCGTGATGGGGTCAGTCTGGTGTCATCCTCACATTATGATGGTGTCAGTCTGGTGTCAGCCTCGCCTCGTGATGGTGTCAGTCTGGTGTCAGCCTCGCCTCGTGATGGGGTCAGTCTGGTGTCAGCCTCGCCTAGTGATGGGGTCAGTCTGGTGTCAGCCTCACATCATGATGGGGTCAGTCTGGTGTCAGCCACGCCTCGTGATGGTGTCAGTCTGGTGTCAGCCTCGCCTCGTGATGGGGTCAGTCTGGTGTCAGCCTCGCCTAGTGATGGGGTTAGTCTGGTGTCAGCCTCGCCCCGTGATGGGGTCAGTCTGGTGTCTGCCTCGCCTCGTGATGGAGTCAGTCTGGTGTCAGCCTCACCTCGTGATGGTGTCAGTCTGGTGTCAGCCTCGCCTTGTGATTGGGTCAGTCTGGTGTCAGCCTCGACTCGTGATGGTGTCAGTCTGGTGTCAGCCTCGCCTTGTGATTGGGTCAGTCTGGTGTCAGCCTTGCCTCTTGATGGGGTCAGTCTGGTGTCAGTCTCGTCTCGTGATGGGGTCAGTCTGGTGTCAGCCTCGCCCCGTGATGGGGTCAGTCTGGTGTCAGCCTCGCTCCGTGACGGGGTCAGTCTGGTGTCAGCCTCACATCATGATGGTGTCAATGTTGTGTCAGCTTCGCCTCGTGATGGTGTCAGTCTGGTGTCAGCCTCGCCTCGTGATGGGGTCAGTCTGGTGTCAGCCTCGCCTCGTGATGGGGTCAGTCTGGTGTCAGCCTCGCCTCGTGATGGGGTCAGTCTGGTGTCAGCCTCGCCTCGTGATGGGGTCAGTCTGGTGTCAGCCTCGCCTCGTGATGGGGTCAGTCTGGTGTCAGCCTCGCCTCGTGATGGGGTCAGTCTGGTGTCAGCCTCGCCTCATGATGGGGTCAGTCTGGTGTCAGCCTCACATCATGATGGGGTCAGTCTGGTGTCAGTCTCGCCTCGTGATGGGGTTATTCTGGTGTCAGTCTCGCCTCGTGATGGGGTCAGTCTGGTGTCATCCTCGCATTATGATGGTGTCAGTCTGGTGTCAGCCTCGCCTCGTGATGGTGTCAGTCTGGTGTCAGCCTCGCCTCGTGATGGGGTCAGTCTGGTGTCAGCCTCGCCTAGTGATGGGGTCAGTCTGGTGTCAGCCTCGCCTCGTGATGGTGTCAGTCTGGTGTCAGTCACACCTCGTGATGGTGTCAGTGTGGTGTCAGCCTCGCCTCGTGATGGGGTCAGTCTGGTGTCAGCCTCGTCTCGTGATGGGGTCAGTCCTGTGTCAGTCTCGCCTCGTGATGGCGTCAGTCTGGTGTCAGCCTCGCCTCGTGATGGGGTCAGTCTGGTGTCAGCCTCGCCCCATGACGGGGTCAGTCTGGTGTCAGCCTCATATCATGATGGTGTCAGTCTGGTGTCAGTCTCGCCTCATGATGGGGTCAGTCTGGTGTCAGCATTGCCTTGTGATGGGGTCAATCTGGTGTCAGCCTCACATCATGATGGGGTCAGTCTGGTGTCAGCCACGCCTCGTGATGGTGTCAGTCTGGTGTCAGCCTCGCCTCGTGATGGGGTCAGTCTGGTGTCAGCCTCGCCTCGTGATGGGGTCATTCCGGTGTCAGTCTCGCCTCGTGATGGGGTCAGTCTGGTGTCAGCCTCACCTCGTGATGGGATCAGTCTGGTGTCAGCCTCGCCCCGTGACTTGGTCAGTCTGGTGTCAGCCTCACATCATGATGGTGTCAGTCTGGTGTCAGCCTCGCCTCGTGATGGGGTCAGTCCGGTGTCAGTCTCGCCTCGTGATGGGGTCAGTCTGGTGTCAGCCTCGCCTCGTGATGGGGTCAGTCTGGTGTCAGCCTCACATCGTGATGGGGTCAGTCTGGTGTCAGTCTCGCCTCGTGATGGGGTCAGTCTGGTGTCAGTCTCGCCTCGTGATGGGGTCAGTCTGGTGTCAGCCTCGTCCCGTGATGGGGTCAGTCTGGTGTCAGCATCACATCATGATGGTGTCAGTCTGGTGTCAGCCTCGCCTCGTGATCGTGTCAGTCTGGTGTCAGCCTCGCCTCATGATGGGGTCAGTCTGGTGTCAGCCTCGCCCCGTGATGGGGTCAGTCTGGTGTCAGCCTCGCCTCGTGATGGTGTCAGTCTGGTGTCAGCCTTGCCTCGTGATGGGATCAGTCTGGTGTCAGCCTCGCCTCGTGATGGGGTCAGTCTGGTGTCAGTCTCGCCTCGTGATGGGGTCAGTCTGGTGTCAGCCTCACGTCATGATGGGGTCAGTCTGGTGTCAGTCTCGCCTCGTGATGGGGTCAGTCTGGTGTCAGTCTCGCCTAGTGATGGGGATAGTCTGGTGTCAGCCTCGCCACGTGATGGGGTCAGTCTGGTGTCAGCCTCGCCTCATGATGGAGTCAGTCTGGTGTCAGCCTCACCTTGTGATGGGGTCAGTCTGGTGTCAGCCTCACATCATGATGGTGTCAGTCTGGTGTCAGCCTCGCCCCGTGATGGGGTCAGTCTGGTGTCAGTCTCGCCTCGTGATGGGGTCAGTCTGGTGTCAGCCTCGCCTCATGATGGTGTCAGTCTGGTGTCAGCCTTGCCTTGTGATTGGGTCAGTCTAGTGTCAGCCTCGCCTCGTAACGGGGTCAGTCTGGTGTCAGCCTCGCCTCGTGATGGGGTCAGTCTCGTGTCAGCCTCGCCTCTTGATGGGGTCAGTCTGGTGTCAGTCTCGTCTAGTGATGGGGTCAGTCTGGTGTCAGCCTCGCTCCGTGACGGGGTCAGTCTGGTGTCAGCATCACATCATGATGGTGTCAATATTGTGTCAGCTTCGCCTTGTGATGGTGTCAGTCTGGTGTCAGCCTCGCCTCGTGATGGGGTCAGTCTGGTGTCAGCCTCGCCTCGTGATGAGGTCAGTCTGGTGTCAGCCTCGCCTCGTGATGGGGTCAGTCTGGTGTCAGCCTCGGCTCCTGATGGGGTCAGTCTGGTGTCAGTCTCGCCTTGTGATGGGGTCAGTCTGGTGTCAGCCTCGCCTCGTGATGGTGTCAGTCTGGTGTCAGCCTTGCCTCGTGATGGGATCAGTCTGGTGTCAGCCTCGCCTCGTGATGGGGTCAGTCTGGTGTCAGTCTCGCCTCGTGATGGGGTCAGTCTGGTGTCAGCATCGCCTCGTGATGGGGTCAGTCTGGTGTCAGCCTCACATCATGATGGTGTCAGTCTGGTGTCAGCCTCGCCTCGTGATGGGGTCAGTCTGGTGTCAGCCTCACATCATGATGGTGTCAGTCAGGTGTCAGCCTCGCCTCGTGATGGGGTCAGTCTGGTGTCAGCCTCGCCTCGTGATGGGGTCAGTCTGGTGTCAGCCTCGCCTCGTGATGGGGTCAGTCTTGTGTCAGTCTCACATCATGATGGTGTCAGTCTGGTGTCAGCCTTGCCTCGTGATGGGGTCAGTCTGGTGTCAGCCTCGCCTCGTGATGTTGTCAGTCTGGTGTCAGCCTCGCCTCGTGATGGTGTCAGTCTGGTGACAGCCTCACTTCGTGATAGGGTCAGTCTGGTGTCAGCCTCGCCTCGTGATGGGGTCAGTCTGGTGTCAGTCTCGCCTCATGATGGGGTCAGTCTGGTGTCAGCCTCACATCATGATGGTGTCAGTCTGGTGTCAGCCTCGCCTCGTGATGGTGTCAGTCTGGTGTCAGCCTCACCTCGTGATGGTGTCCGTCTGGTGTCAGCCTCGCCTCGTGATTGGGTCAGTCTGGTGTCAGCCTCGCCTCGTGATGGTGTCCGTCTGGTATCAGTCTCGCCTCGTGATGGTGTCAGTCTGGTGACAGCCTCACTTCGTGATGGGGTCAGTCTGGTGTCAGCCTCTCCTCGTGATGGGGTCAGACTTTTGTCAGCCTCGCCTCGTGATGGGGTCAGTCTGGTGTCAGTCTCGCCTCGTGATGGGGTCAGTCTGGTGTCAGCCTCACATCTTGATGGTGTCAGTCTGGTGTCAGCCTCGTCTCGTGATGGTGTCAGTCTGGTGTCAGCCTCGCCTCGTGATGGTGTCAGTCTGGTGTCAGCCTCGCCTCGTGATGGGGTCAGTCTGGTGTCAGCCTCGCCTCGTGATGGGGTCAGTCTGGTGTCAGTCTCGCCTCGTGATGGTGTCAGTCTGGTGTCAGTCTCGCCTCGTGATGGGGTCAGTCTGGTGTCAGTCTCGCCTCGTGATGGGGTCAGTCTGGTGTCAGTCTCGCCTCGTGATGGCGTCAGTCTGGTGTCAGCATCGCCTCGTGATGGGGTCAGTCTGGTGTCAGCCTCACAACATGATGGGGTCAGTCTGGAGTCAGTCTCGCCTCGTCATGGGATCAGTCTGGTGTCAGCCTCGCCTAGTGATGGGGTCAGTCTGGTGTCAACCTCACATCATGAAGGTGTCAGTCTGGTGTCAGCCTCGCCTAGTGATGGGGTCAGTCTGGTGTCAGCCTCGCCTCGTGATGGGATCAGTCTGGTGTCAGCCTCCCCTCGTGATGGGGTCAGTCTGGTGTCAGTCTCACAACATGATGGGGTCAGTCTGGTGTCCGTCTCGCCTCGTCATGGGGTCAGTCTGGTGTCAGCCTCGCCTAGTGATGGGGTCAGTCTGGTGTCAGCCTCACATCATGATGGTGTCAGTCTGGTTTCAGCCTCGCCTCGTGATCGTGTCAGTCTGGTGTCAGCCTCGCCTCATGATGGGGTCAGTCTGGTGTCAGCCTTGCCTAGTGATGGGGTCAGTCTGGTGTCAGCCTCGCCTCGTGATGGGGTCAGTCTGGTGTCAGTCTCGCCTCGTGATGGGGTCAGTCTGGTGTCAGTCTCGCCTCGTGATGGGGTCAGTCTGGTGTCAGCCTCACATCATGATGGTGTCAGTCTGGTGTCAGCCTCGCATCGTGATGGTGTCAGTCATGTGTCAGCCTCGCCTCGCGATGGGGTCAGTCTGGCGTCAGCCTTGCCTCGTGATGGTGTCAGTCTGGTGTCAGCCTCGCCTCGTGATGGTGTCAGTCTGGTGTCAGCCTCGCCTCGTGATGGGGTCAGTCTGGAGTCAGCCTCGCCTCATGATGGGGTCAGTCTGGTGTCAACCTCGCCTAGTGATGGGGTCAGTCTGGTGTCAACCTCACATCATGAAGGGGTCAGTCTGGTGTCAGCCTCGCCTAGTGATGGGGGCAGTCTGGTGTCAGCATCGCCTCGTGATGGTGTCAGTCTGGTCTCAGCTTTGCCTCGTGATGGGGTCAGTCTGGTGTCAGCCTCGCCTCGTGATGGGGTCAGTCTGGTGTCAGCCTCACATCATGATGGTGTCAGTCAGGTGTCAGCCTCGAATCGTGATGGGGTCAGTCTGGTGTCAGCCTCACATCATGATGGGGTCAGTCTGGTGTCAGCCTCGCCTCGTGATGGTGTCAGTCTGGTGTCAGCCTCGCCTCATGATGGGGTCAGTCTGGTGTCAACCTCGCCTAGTGATGGGGTCAGTCTGGTGTCAACCTCACATCATGAAGGGGTCAGTCTGGTGTCAGCCTCGCCTAGTGATGGGGTCAGTCTGGTGTCAGCCTCACCTCGTGAGGGGGTCAGTCTGGTGTCAGTCTCGCCTCGTGACGGTGTCAGTCTGGTGTCAGTCTCGCATCGTGATGGGGTCAGTCTGGTGTCAGTCTCGCCTCGTGATGGGGTCAGTCTGGTGTCAGTCTCGCCTCGTGATGGGGTCAGTCTGGTGTCAGCCTCACATCATGATGGTGTCAGTCTGGTGTCAGCCACGCCTAGTGATGGGGTCAGTCTGGTGTCAGCATCGCCTCGTGATGGTGTCAGTCTGGTGTCAGCCTCGCCTCGTGATGGTGTCAGTCTGGTGTCAGCCTCACCTCGTGATGGGGTCAGTCTGGTGTCAGCCTCACATCATGATGGTGTCAGTCTGGTGTCAGCCTCGCCTCGTGATGGGGTCAGTCTGGTGTCAGCCTCACCTCGTGATGGGGTCAGTCTGGTGTCAGCCTCGCCTCTTCATGGGGTCAGTCTGGTGTCAGTCTCGCCGCGTGATGGGGTCAGTCTGGTGTCAGCCTCACATCATGATGGTGTCAGTCTGGTGTCAGCTTCGCCTCGTGATGGTGTCAGTCTGGTGTAAGCCTCGCCTCGTGATGGGGTCAGTCAGGTGTCAGCCTCGCCTCGTGATGGTGGCAGTCTGGTGTCAGCCTCGCCTCGTGATGGTGGCAGTCTGGTGTCAGCCTCGCCTCGTGATGGTGTCAGTCTGGTGTCAGCCTCACCTCGTGATGGGGTCAGTCTGGTGTCAGCCTCGCCTCGTGATGAGGTCAGTCTGGTGTCAGCCTCACATCATGATGGTGTCAGTGTGGTGTCAGCCTTGCCTCGTGATGGGGTCAGTCTGGTGTCAGCCTCACATCATGATGGTGTCAGTCTGGTGTCAGCCTCGCCTCGTGATGGGGTCAGTCTGGTGTCAGCCTCACCACGTGATGTGGTCAGTCTGGTGTCAGCCTCACATCATGATGGTGTCAGGCTGGTGTCAGCCTCGCCTCGTGATGGGGTCTGTCTGGTGTCAGCCTCACCACGTGATGGGGTCAGTATGGTGTCAGCCTCACATCATGATGGTGTCAGTCTGGTGTCAGCCTCGCCTCGTGATTGGGTCAGTCTGGTGTCAGTCTCGCCTCGTGATGGGGTCAGTCTGGTGTCAGCCTCGTCCCGTGATGGGGTCAGTCTGGTGTCAGTCTCGCCTCATGAAGGGGTCAGTCTGGTGTCAGCCTCGCCTCGTGATGGGGTCAGTCTGGTGTCAGCATCGCCTCGTGATGGGGTCAGTCTGGTGTCAGCCTCACATCATGATGGGGTCAGTCTGGTGTCAGTCTCGCCTCGTGATGGTGTCAGTCTGGTGTCAGTCTCGCCTCGTGATGGGGTCAGTCTGGTGTCAGCCTCGTCCCGTGATGGGGTCAGTCTGGTGTCAGTCTCGCCTCGTGATGGGGTCAGGCTGGTGTCATTCTCGCCTCGTGATGGCGTCAGTCTGGTGTCAGCATCGCCTCGTGATGAGGTCAGTCTGTTGTCAGCCTCACAACATGATGGGGTCAGTCTGGAGTCAGTCTCGCCTCGTCATGGGGTCAGTCTGGTGTCAGCCTCGCCTCATGATGGCGTCAGTCTGGTGTCAGCCTCGCCTAGTGATGGGGTCAGTCTGGTGTCAGCCCCGCCTCGTGATGGGATCAGTCTGGTGTCAGCCTCGCCTCGTGATGGGGTCAGTCTGGTGTCAGCCTCGCCTCGTGATGGTGTCAGTCTGGTGTCAGCCTCGCCTCGTGATGGGGTCAATCTGGTGTCAGTCTCGCCTAGTGATGGTGTCAGTCTGGTGTAAGCCTCGCCTAGTGATAGGGTCAGTCTGGTGTCAGACTCGCCTCGTGATGGGGTCAGTCTGGTGTCAGCCTCGCCTCGTGATCGTGTCAGTCTGGTGTCAGCCTCGCCTCATGATGGGGTCAGTCTGGTGTCAGCCTCGCCTAGTGATGGGGTCAGTCTGGTGTCAGCCTCGCCTCGTGATGGGATCAGTCTGGTGTCAGCCTCACATCATGAAGGTGTCAGTCTGGTGTCAGCCTCGCCTCGTGATCGTGTCAGTCTGGTGTCAGCCTCGGCTCATGATGGGGTCAGTCTGGTGTCAGCCTCGCCTAGTGATGGGGTCAGTCTGGTGTCAGCCTCGCCTCGTGATGGGATCAGTCTGGTGTCAGCCTCCCCTCGTGATGGGGTCAGTCTGGTGTCAGTCTCACAACATGATGGGGTCAGTCTGGTGTCCGTCTCGCCTCGTCATGGGGTCAGTCTGGTGTCAGCCTCGCCTAGTGATGGGGTCAGTCTGGTGTCAGCCTCACATCATGATGGTGTCAGTCTGGTGTCAGCCTCGCCTCGTGATCGTGTCAGTCTGGTGTCAGCCTTGCCTCATGATGGGGTCAGTCTGGTGTCAGCCTTGCCTAGTGATGGGGTCAGTCTGGTGTCAGCCTCTCCTCGTGATGGGATCAGTCTGGTGTCAGCCTCGCCTCGTGATGGGGTCAGTCTGGTGTCAGTCTCGCCTCGTGATGGGGTCAGTCTGGTGTCAGTCTCGCCTCGTGATGGGGTCAGTCTGGTGTCAGCCTCGCCTCGTGATCGTGTCAGTCTGGTGTCAGCCTCGCATCATGATGGTGTCAGTCTGGTGTCAGCCTCGCCTCGTAATGGGGTCAGTCCGGTGTCAGTCTCGCCTCGTGATGGGGTCAGTCTGGTGTCAGCCTCGCCTCGTGATGGTGTCAGTCTGGTTTCAGCCTCGCCTTGTGATTGGGTCAGTCTGGTGTCAGCCTTGCCTCGTGACGGGTTCAGTCTGGTTTAAGCCTCGCCTCGTGATGGGGTCAGTCTGGTGTCAGCCTCGGCTCTTGATGGGGTCAGTCTGGTGTCAGTTTCGTCTCGTGATGGGGTCAGTCTGGTGTCAGCCTCGCCCCGTGATGGGGTCAGTCTGGTGTCAGCCTCGCCCCGTGACGGGGTCAGTCTGGTGTCAGCCTCACATCATGATGGTGTCAATCTTGTGTCAGCTTCGCCTTGTGATGGTGTCAGTCTGGTGTCAGCCTCGCCTAGTGATGGGGTCAGTCTGGTGTCAGCCTCGCCTCGTGATGGGGTCAGTCTGGTGTCAGTCTCGCCTCGTGATGGGGTCAGTCTGGTGTCAGTCTCGCCTCGTGATGGGGTCAGTCTGGTGTCAGCCTCGCCTCGTGATGGTGTCAGTCTGGTGTCAGCCTCGCCTAGTGATGGGGTCAGTCTGGTGTCAGCCTCACATCATGATGGGGTCAGTCTGGTGTCAGCCACGTCTCGTGATGGTGTCAGTCTGGTGTCAGCCTCGCCTCGTGATGGGGTCAGTCTGGTGTCAGCCTCGCCCCGTGATGGGGTCAGTCCTGTGTCAGTCTCGCCTCGTGATGGCGTCAGTCTGGTGTCAGCCTCGCCTCGTGATGGGGTCAGTCTGGTGTCAGTCTCGCCCCGTGACGGGGTCAGTCTGGTGTCAGCCTCGCCTTGTGATGGGGTCAGTCTGGTGTCAGTCTCGCCTCGTGATGGGGTCAGTCTGGTGTCAGCCTCGCCTCAAGATGGTGTCAGTCTGGTATAAGCCTCACCTAGTGATAGGGTCAGTCTGGTGTCAGCCTCGCCTCGGGATGGGGTCAGTCTGGTGTCAGCCTCACATCATGATGGTGTCAGTCTGGTGTCAGCCTCGCCTCGTGATGGGGTCAGTCCGGTGTCAGTCTCGCCTCGTGATGGGGTCAGTCTGGTGTCAGCCTCGCTTCGTGATGGGGTCAGTCTGGTGTCAGCCTCGCCTCGTGATGGGGTCAGTCTGGTGTCAGCCTCGCCTCGTGATGGGGTCAGTCTGGTGTCAGCCTCGCCTCGTGATTGGGTCAGTCTGGTGTCAGCCTCGCCTCGTGATGGGGTCAGTCTGGTGTTAGCTTCGCCTCGTGATGGGGTCAGACTGGTGTCAGCCTCACATCATGATGGGGTCAGTCTGGTGTCAGCCTCGCCTCGTTATGTGGTCAGTCTGGTGTCAGCCTCACATCATGATGGGGTCAGTCTGGTGTCAGTCTCGCCTCGTGATGGTGTCAGTCTGGTGTCAGTCTCGCCTCGTGATGGGGTCAGTCTGGTGTCAGCCTCGTCCCGTGATGGGGTCAGTCTGGTGTCAGTCTCGCCTCGTGATGGCGTCAGTCTGGTGTCAGCATCGCCTCGTGATGGGGTCAGTCTGGTGTCAGCCTCACATCATGATGGTGTCAGTCTGGTGTCAGCCTCGCCTCGTGATCGTGTCAGTCTGGTGTCAGCCTCGCCTCATGATGGGGTCAGTCTGGTGTCAGCCTCGCCTAGTGATGGGGTCAGTCTGGTGTCAGTCTCGCCTCGTGATGGGGTCAGTCTGGTGTCAGTCTCGCCTCGTGATGGGGTCAGTCTGGTGTCAGCCTCGCCTCGTGATCGTGTCAGTCTGGTGTCAGCCTCGCCTCATGATGGGGTCAGTCTGGTGTCAGCCTCGCCTCGTGATGGGGTCAGTCTGGTGTCAGTCTCACAACATGATGGGGTCAGTCTGGAGTCAGTCTCGCCTCGTCATGGGGTCAGTCTGGTGTCAGCCTCGCCTAGTGATGGGGTCAGTCTGGTGTCAGCCTCACATCATGATGGTGTCAGTCTGGTGTCAGCCTCGCCTCGTGATCGTGTCAGTCTGGTGTCAGCCTCGCCTCATGATGGGGTCAGTCTGGTGTCAGCCTTGCCTAGTGATGGGGTCAGTCTGGTGTCAGCCTCGCCTCGTGATGGGATCAGTCTGGTGTCAGCCTCGCCTCGTGATGGGGTCAGTCTGGTGTCAGTCTCGCCTCGTGATGGGGTCAGTCTGGTGTCAGTCTCGCCTCGTGATGGGGTCAGTCCGGTGTCAGTCTCGCCTCGTGATGGGGTCAGTCTGGTGTCAGCCTCTCCTCGTGATGGGGTCAGTCTGGTGTCAGCCTCACATCATGATGGGGTCAGTCTGGTGTCAGCCTCGCCTCATGATGGGGTCAGTCTGGTGTCAGTCTCGCCTCGTGATGCGGTCAGTCTGGTGTCAGTCTCGCCTCGTGATGGGGTCAGTCTGGTGTCAGTCTCGCCTCGTGATGGGGTCAGTCTGGTGTCAGCCTCACATTATGATGGTGTCAGTCTGGTGTCAGCCTCGCCTCGTGATGGTGTCAGTCTGGTGTCAGCCTCGCCTCGTGATGGGGTCAGTCTGGTGTCAGCCTCGCCTAGTGATGGGGTCAGTCTGGTGTCAGCCTCACATCATGATGGGGTCAGTCTGGTGTCAGCCACGTCTCGTGATGGCTTCAGTCTGGTGTCAGCCTCGCCTCGTGATGGGGTCAGTCTGGTGTCAGCCTCGCCTCGTGATGGGGTCAGTCTGGTGTCAGCCTCACATCATGATGGGGTCAGTCTGGTGTCAGCCTCGCCTCGTGATGGGGTCAGTCTGGTGTCAGTCTCGCCTAGTGATGGTGTCAGTCTAGTGTCAGCCTCACATCATGATGGGGTCAGTCTGGTGTCAGCCTCGCCTCGTGATGGTGTCAGTCTGGTGTCAGTCTCGCCTCGTGATGGGGTCAGTCTGGTGTCAGCCTCGTCCCGTGATGGGGTCAGTCTGGTGTCAGTCTCGCCTCATGAAGGGGTCAGTCTGGTGTGAGCCTCGCCTCGTGATGGGGTCAGTCTGGTGTCAGCATCGCCTCGTGATGGGGTCAGTCTGGTGTCAGCCTCACATCATGATGGGGTCAGTCTGGTGTCAGTCTCGCCTCGTGATGGTGTCAGTCTGGTGTCAGTCTCGCCTCGTGATGGGGTCAGTCTGGTGTCAGCCTCGTCCCGTGATGGGGTCAGTCTGGTGTCAGTCTCGCCTCGTGATGGGGTCAGTCTGGTGTCAGTCTCGCCTCGTGATGGCGTCAGTCTGGTGTCAGCATCGCCTCGTGATGGGGTCATTACGGTGTCAGTCTCGCCTCGTGATGGGGTCAGTCTGGTGTCAGCCTCACCTCGTGATGGGGTCAGTCTGGTGTCAGCCTCGCCCCGTGACTTGGTCAGTCTGGTGTCAGCCTCACATCATGATGGTGTCAGTCTGGTGTCAGCCTCGCCTCGTGATGGTGTCAGTCTGGTGTCAGCCTCGCCTCGTGATGGTGTCAGTCTGGTGTCAGCCTCGCCTCGTGATGGGGTCAGTCCGGTGTCAGTCTCGCCTCGTGATGGGGTCAGTCTGGTGTCAGCCTCGCCTCGTGATGGGGTCAGTCTGGTGTCAGCCTCACATCGTGATGGGGTCAGTCTGGTGTCAGTCTCGCCTCGTGATGGGGTCAGTCTGGTGTCAGTCTCGCCTCGTGATGGGGTCAGTCTGGTGTCAGCCTTGTCCCGTGATGGGGTCAGTCTGGTGTCAGCATCACATCATGATGGTGTCAGTCTGGTGTCAGCCTCGCCTCGTGATCGTGTCAGTCTGGTGTTAGCCTCGCCTCATGATGGGGTCAGTCTGGTGTCAGTCTCGCCTCGTGATGGGGTCAGTCTGGATTCAGCCTCGCCTTGTGATTGGGTCAGTGTGGTGTCAGCCTTGCCTCGTGACGGGTTCAGTCTGGTTTCAGCCTCGTCTCGTGATGGGGTCAGTCTGGTGTCAGTCTCGCCTCGTGATGGGGTCAGTCTGGTGTCAGTCTCGCCTCGTGATGGGGTCAGTCTGGTGTCAGTCTCGCCTCGTGATGGGGTCAGTCTGGTGTCAGCCTCACATTATGATGGTGTCAGTCTGGTGTCAGCCTCGCCTCGTGATGGTGTCAGTCTGGTGTCAGCCTCGCCTCGTGATGGGGTCAGTCTGGTTTCAGCCTCGCCTAGTGATGGGGTCAGTCTGGTGTCAGCCTCACATCATGATGGTGTCAGTCTGGTGTCAGCCTCGCCTCGTGATGGGGTCAGTCCGGTGTCAGTCTCGCCTCTTGATGGGGTCAGTCTGGTGTCAGCCTCGCCTCGTGATGGTGTCAGTCTGGTGTCAGCCTCGCCTCGTGATGGGGTCAGTCTGGTGTCAGTCTCGCCTAGTGATGGTGTCAGTCTAGTGTCAGCCTCACATCATGATGGGGTCAGTCTGGTGTCAGCCTTGCCTCGTGATGGGATCAGTCTGGTGTCAGCCTCGCCTCGTGATTGGGTCAGTCTGGTGTCAGTCTCGCCTCGTGATGGGGTCAGTCTGGTGTCAGTCTCGCCTCGTGATGGGGTCAGTCTGGTGTCAGCCTCGCCTCGTGATGGGGTCAGTCTGGTGTCAGCCTCACATCATGATGGTGTCAGTCTGGTGTCAGCCTCGCCTCGTGATGGGGTCAGTCTGGTGTCAGTCTCGCCTAGTGATGGTGTCAGTCTAGTGTCAGCCTCACATCATGATGGGGTCAGTCTGGTGTCAGCCTCGCCTCGTGATGGTGTCAGTCTGGTGTCAGTCTCGCCTCGTGATGGGGTCAGTCTGGTGTCAGCCTCGTCCCGTGATGGGGTCAGTCTGGTGTCAGTCTCGCCTCATGAAGGGGTCAGTCTGGTGTCAGCCTCGCCTCGTGATGGGGTCAGTCTGGTGTCAGCATCGCCTCGTGATGGGGTCAGTCTGGTGTCAGCCTCACATCATGATGGTGTCAGTCTGGTGTCAGTCTCGCCTCGTGATGGTGTCAGTCTGGTGTCAGTCTCGCCTCGTGATGGGGTCAGTCTGGTGTCAGCCTCGTCCCGTGATGGGGTCAGTCTGGTGTCAGTCTCGCCTCGTGATGGGGTCAGTCTGGTGTCAGTCTCGCCTCGTGATGGCGTCAGTCTGGTGTCAGCATCGCCTCGTGATGGGGTCATTCCGGTGTCAGTCTCGCCTCGTGATGGGGTCAGTCTGGTGTCAGCCTCACCTCGTGATGGGGTCAGTCTGGTGTCAGCCTCGCCCCGTGACTTGGTCAGTCTGGTGTCAGCCTCACATCATGATGGTGTCAGTCTGGTGTCAGCCTCGCCTCGTGATGGTGTCAGTCCGGTGTCAGTCTCGCCTCGTGATGGGGTCAGTCTGGTGTCAGCCTCGCCTCGTGATGGGGTCAGTCTGGTGTCAGCCTCACATCGTGATGGGGTCAGTCTGGTGTCAGTCTCGCCTCGTGATGGGGTCAGTCTGGTGTCAGTCTCGCCTCATGATGGGGTCAGTCTGGTGTCAGCCTCGTCCCGTGATGGGGTCAGTCTGGTGTCAGCATCACATCATGATGGTGTCAGTCTGGTGTCAGCCTCGCCTCGTGATCGTGTCAGTCTGGTGTCAGCCTCGCCTCATGATGGGGTCAGTCTGGTGTCAGTCTCGCCTCGTGATGGGGTCAGTCTGGATTCAGCCTCGCCTTGTGATTGGGTCAGTCTGGTTTCAGCCTTGCCTCGTGACGGGTTCAGTCTGGTTTCAGCCTCGTCTCGTGATGGGGTCAGTCTGGTGTCAGTCTCGCCTCGTGATGGGGTCAGTCTGGTGTCAGTCTCGCCTCGTGATGGTGTCAGTCTGGTGTCAGCCTCGCCTCGTGATGGGGTCAGTCCGGTGTCAGTCTCGCCTCGTGATGGGGTCAGTCTGGTGTCAGCCTCGCCTCGTGATGGGGTCAGTCTGGTGTCAGCCTCACATCGTGATGGGGTCAGTCTGGTGTCAGTCTCGCCTCGTGATGGGGTCAGTCTGGTGTCAGTCTCGCCTCGTGATGGGGTCAGTCTGGTGTCAGCCTTGTCCCGTGATGGGGTCAGTCTGGTGTCAGCATCACATCATGATGGTGTCAGTCTGGTGTCAGCCTCGCCTCGTGATCGTGTCAGTCTGGTGTCAGCCTCGCCTCATGATGGGGTCAGTCTGGTGTCAGTCTCGCCTCGTGATGGGGTCAGTCTGGATTCAGCCTCGCCTTGTGATTGGGTCAGTGTGGTGTCAGCCTTGCCTCGTGACGGGTTCAGTCTGGTTTCAGCCTCGTCTCGTGATGGGGTCAGTCTGGTGTCAGTCTCGCCTCGTGATGGGGTCAGTCTGGTGTCAGTCTCGCCTCGTGATGGGGTCAGTCTGGTGTCAGTCTCGCCTCGTGATGGGGTCAGTCTGGTGTCAGCCTCACATTATGATGGTGTCAGTCTGGTGTCAGCCTCGCCTCGTGATGGTGTCAGTCTGGTGTCAGCCTCGCCTCGTGATGGGGTCAGTCTGGTGTCAGCCTCGCCTAGTGATGGGGTCAGTCTGGTGTCAGCCTCACATCATGATGGTGTCAGTCTGGTGTCAGCCTCGCCTCGTGATGGGGTCAGTCCGGTGTCAGTCTCGCCTCTTGATGGGGTCAGTCTGGTGTCAGCCTCGCCTCGTGATGGTGTCAGTCTGGTGTCAGCCTCGCCTCGTGATGGGGTCAGTCTGGTGTCAGTCTCGCCTAGTGATGGTGTCAGTCTAGTGTCAGCCTCACATCATGATGGGGTCAGTCTGGTGTCAGCCTCGCCTCGTGATGGGATCAGTCTGGTGTCAGCCTCGCCTCGTGATGGGGTCAGTCTGGTGTCAGTCTCGCCTCGTGATGGGGTCAGTCTGGTGTCAGTCTCGCCTCGTGATGGGGTCAGTCTGGTGTCAGCCTCGCCTCGTGATCGTGTCAGTCTGGTGTCAGCCTCGCCTCATGATGGGGTCAGTCTGGTGTCAGCCTCGCCTAGTGATGGGGTCAGTCTGGTGTCAGCCTCGCCTCGTGATGGGATCAGTCTGGTGTCAGCCTCGCCTCGTGATGGGGTCAGTCTGGTGTCAGTCTCGCCTCGTGATGGGGTCAGTCCGGTGTCAGTCTCGCCTCGTGATGGGGTCAGTCTGGTGTCAGCCTCGCCTCGTGATGGGGTCAGTCTGGTGTCAGCCTCACATCATGATGGAGTCAGTCTGGTGTCAGCCTCGCCTCGTGATGGGGTCAGTCTGGTGTCAGTCTCGCCTCGTGATGCGGTCAGTCTGGTGTCAGTCTCGCCTCGTGATGGGGTCAGTCTGGTGTCAGTCTCGCCTCGTGATGAGGTCAGTCTGGTGTCAGCCTCACATTATGATGGTGTCAGTCTGGTGTCAGCCTCGCCTCGTGATGGTGTCAGTCTGGTGTCAGCCTCGCCTCGTGATGGGGTCAGTCTGGTGTCAGCCTCGCCTAGTGATGGGGTCAGTCTGGTGTCAGCCTCACATCATGATGGGGTCAGTCTGGTGTCAGCCACGTCTCGTGATGGTGTCAGTCTGGTGTCAGCCTCGCCTCGTGATGGGGTCACTCTGGTGTCAGCCTCGCCTCGTGATGGGGTCAGTCTGGTGTCAGCCTCACATCATGATGGTGTCAGTCTGGTGTCAGCCTCGCCTCGTGATGGGGTCAGTCTGGTGTCAGTCTCGCCTAGTGATGGTGTCAGTCTAGTGTCAGCCTCACATCATGATGGGGTCAGTCTGGTGTCAGCCTCGCCTCGTGATGGTGTCAGTCTGGTGTCAGTCTCGCCTCGTGATGGGGTCAGTCTGGTGTCAGCCTCGTCCCGTGATGGGGTCAGTCTGGTGTCAGTCTCGCCTCATGAAGGGGTCAGTCTGGTGTCAGCCTCGCCTCGTGATGGGGTCAGTCTGGTGTCAGCATCGCCTCGTGATGGGGTCAGTCTGGTGTCAGCCTCACATCATGATGGTGTCAGTCTGGTGTCAGTCTCGCCTCGTGATGGTGTCAGTCTGGTGTCAGTCTCGCCTCGTGATGGGGTCAGTCTGGTGTCAGCCTCGTCCCGTGATGGGGTCAGTCTGGTGTCAGTCTCGCCTCGTGATGGGGTCAGTCTGGTGTCAGTCTCGCCTCGTGATGGCGTCAGTCTGGTGTCAGCATCGCCTCGTGATGGGATCATTCCGGTGTCAGTCTCGCCTCGTGATGGGGTCAGTCTGGTGTCAGCCTCACCTCGTGATGGGGTCAGTCTGGTGTCAGCCTCGCCCCGTGACTTGGTCAGTCTGGTGTCAGCCTCACATCATGATGGTGTCAGTCTGGTGTCAGCCTCGCCTCGTGATGGTGTCAGTCTGGTGTCAGCCTCGCCTCGTGATGGTGTCAGTCTGGTGTCAGCCTCGCCTCGTGATGGGGTCAGTCCGGTGTCAGTCTCGCCTCGTGATGGGGTCAGTCTGGTGTCAGCCTCGCCTTGTGATGGGGTCAGTCTGGTGTCAGCCTCACATCGTGATGGGGTCAGTCTGGTGTCAGTCTCGCCTCGTGATGGGGTCAGTCTGGTGTCAATCTCGCCTCATGATGGGGTCAGTCTGGTGTCAGCCTCGTCCCGTGATGGGGTCAGTCTGGTGTCAGCATCACATCATGATGGTGTCAGTCTGGTGTCAGCCTCGCCTCGTGATCGTGTCAGTCTGGTGTCAGCCTCGCCTCATGATGGGGTCAGTCTGGTGTCAGTCTCGCCTCGTGATGGGGTCAGTCTGGATTCAGCCTCGCCTTGTGATTGGGTCAGTCTGGTGTCAGCCTTGCCTCGTGACGGGTTCAGTCTGGTTTCAGCCTCGTCTCGTGATGGGTTCAGTCTGGTGTCAGTCTCGCCTCGTGATGGGGTCAGTCTGGTGTCAGTCTCGCCTCGTGATGGGGTCAGTCTGGTGTCAGTCTCGCCTCGTGATGGGGTCAGTCTGGTGTCAGCCTCACATTATGATGGTGTCAGTCTGGTGTCAGCCTCGCCTCGTGATGGTGTCAGTCTGGTGTCAGCCTCGCCTCGTGATGGGGTCAGTCTGGTGTCAGCCTCGCCTAGTGATGGGGTCAGTCTGGTGTCAGCCTCACATCATGATGGTGTCAGTCTGGTGTCAGCCTCGCCTCGTGATGGGGTCAGTCCGGTGTCAGTCTCGCCTCTTGATGGGGTCAGTCTGGTGTCAGCCTCGCCTCGTGATGGTGTCAGTCTGGTTTCAGCCTCGCCTTGTGATTGGGTCAGTCTGGTGTCAGCCTTGCCTCGTGACGGGTTCAGTCTGGTTTCAGCCTCGCCTCGTGATGGGGTCAGTCTGGTGTCAGCCTCGGCTCTTGATGGGGTCAGTCTAGTGTCAGTCTCGTCTCGTGATGGGGTCAGTCTGGTGTCAGCCTCGCCCCGTGATGGGGTCAGTCTGGTGTCAGCCTCGCCCCGTGACGGGGTCAGTCTGGTGTCAGCCTCACATCATGATGGTGTCAATCTTGTGTCAGCTTTGCCTTGTGATGGTGTCAGTCTGGTGTCAGCCTCGCTTCGTGATGGGGTCAGTCTGGTGTCAGCCTCGCCTCGTGATGGGGTCAGTCTGGTGTCAGCCTCGCCTCGTGATGGGGTCAGTCTGGTGTCAGCCTCGCCTCGTGATGGGGTCAGTCTGGTGTCAGCCTCGCCTAGTGATGGGGACAGTCTGGTGTCAGCCTCGCCTCGTGATGGGGTCAGTCTGGTGTCAGTCTCGCCTCGTGATGGGGTCAGTCTGGTGTCAGCCACGTCTCGTGATGGTGTCAGTCTGGTGTCAGCCTCGCCTCGTGATGGGGTCAGTCTGGTGTCAGCCTCACATCATGATGGTGTCAGTCTGGTGTCAGCCTCGCCTCGTGATGGGGTCAGTCTGGTGTCAGTCTCGCCTAGTGATGGTGTCAGTCTAGTGTCAGCCTCACATCATGATGGGGTCAGTCTGGTGTCAGCCTCGCCTCGTGATGGTGTCAGTCTGGTGTCAGTCTCGCCTCGTGATGGGGTCAGTCTGGTGTCAGCCTCGTCCCGTGATGGGGTCAGTCTGGTGTCAGTCTCGCCTCATGAAGGGGTCAGTCTGGTGTCAGCCTCGCCTCGTGATGGGGTCAGTCTGGTGTCAGCATCGCCTCGTGATGGGGTCAGTCTGGTGTCAGCCTCACATCATGATGGGGTCAGTCTGGTGTCAGTCTCGCCTCGTGATGGTGTCAGTCTGGTGTCAGTCTCGCCTCGTGATGGGGTCAGTCTGGTGTCAGTCTCGCCTCGTGATGGCGTCAGTCTGGTGTCAGCATCGCCTCGTGATGGGGTCAGTCTGGTGTCAGCCTCACAACATGATGGGGTCAGTCTGGAGTCAGTCTCGCCTTGTCATGGGGTCAGTCTGGTGTCAGCCTCGCCTAGTGATGGGGTCAGTCTGGTGTCAGCCTCACATCATGATGGTGTCAGTCTGGTGTCAGCCTCGCCTCGTGATCGTGTCAGTCTGGTGTCAGCCTCGCCTCATGATGGGGTCAGTCTGGTGTCAGCCTCGCCTAGTGATGGGGTCAGTCTGGTGTCAGCCTCGCCTCGTGATGGGATCAGTCTGGTGTCAGCCTCGCCTCGTGATGGGGTCAGTTCGGTGTCAGTCTCACAACATGATGGGGTCAGTCTGGTGTCAGCCTCGCCTCGTGATGGGGTCAGTCCGGTGTCAGTCTCGCCTCTTGATGGTGTCAGTCTGGTGTCAGCCTCGCCTCGTGATGGGGTCAGTCTGGTGTCAGTCTCGCCTAGTGATGGTGTCAGTCTAGTGTCAGCCTCACATCATGATGGGGTCAGTCTGGTGTCAGTCTCGCCTCGTGATGGTGTCAGTCTGGTGTCAGTCTCGCCTCGTGATGGGGTCAGTCTGGTGTCAGCCTCGTCCCGTGATGGGGTAAGTCTGGTGTCAGTCTCGCCTCGTGATGGGGTCAGTCTGGTGTCAGTCTCGCCTCGTGATGGCGTCAGTCTGGTGTCAGCATCGCCTCGTGATGGGGTCAGTCTGGTGTCAGCCTCACATCATGATGGTGTCAGTCTGGTGTCAGCCTCGCCTCGTGATCGTGTCACTCTGGTGTCAGCCTCGCCTCATGATGGGGTCAGTCTGGTGTCAGGATCGCCTAGTGATTGGTCAGTCTGGTGTCAGCCTCGCCTCTTGATGGGATCAGTCTGGTGTGAGCCTCGCCTCGTGATGGGGTCAGTCTGGTGTCAGTCTCACAACATGATGGGGTCAGTCTGGAGTCAGTCTCGCCTCGTCATGGGGTCAGTCTGGTGTCAGCCTCGCCTAGTGATGGGGTCAGTCTGGTGTCAGCCTCACATCATGATGTTGTCAGTCTGGTGTCAGCCTCGCCTCGTGATCGTGTCAATCTGGTGTCAGCCTCGCCTCATGATGGGGTCAGTCTGGTGTCAGCCTTGCCTAGTGATGGGGTCAGTCTGGTGTCAGCTTTGCCTCGTGATGGGATCAGTCTGGTGTCAGCCTCGCCTCGTGATGGGGTCAGTCTGGTGTCAGTCTCGCCTCGTGATGGGGTCAGTCTGGTGTCAGTCTCGCCTCGTGATCGTGTCAGTCTGGTGTCAGCCTCGCCTCATGATGGGGTCAGTCTGGTGTCAGCCTCGCCTAGTGATGGAGTCAGTCTGGTGTCAGCCTCGCCTCGTGATGGGATCAGTCTGGTGTCAGCCTCGCCTCGTGATGGGGTCAGGCTGGTGTCAGTCTCGCCTCGTGATGGGGTCAGTCTGGTGTCAGTCTCGCCTCGTGATGGGGTTAGTCTGGTGTCAGCCTCGCCCCGTGATGGGGTCAGTCTGGTGTCAGCCTCGCTTCGTTATGGAGTCAGTCTGGTGTCAGCCTCACCTCGTGATGGGGTCAGTCTGGTGTCAGCCTCACATCATGATGGTGTCAGTCTGGTGTCAGTCTCGCCTCGTGATGGGGTCAGTCTGGTGTCAGCCTCGCCTCGTGATGGTGTCAGTCTGGATTCAGCCTCGCCTTGTGATTGGGTCAGTCTGGTGTCAGCCTTGCCTCGTGACGGGTTCAGTCTGGTTTCAGCCTCGTCTCGTGATGGGGTCAGTCTGGTGTCAGTCTCGCCTCGTGATGGGGTCAGTCTGGTGTCAGTCTCGCCTCGTGATGGGGTCAGTCTGGTGTCAGTCTCGCCTCGTGATGGGGTCAGTCTGGTGTCAGCCTCACATTATGATGGTGTCAGTCTGGTGTCAGCCTCGCCTCGTGATGGTGTCAGTCTGGTGTCAGCCTCGCCTCGTGATGGGGTCAGTCTGGTGTCAGCCTCGCCTAGTGATGGGGTCAGTCTGGTGTCAGCCTCACATCATGATGGGGTCAGTCTGGTGTCAGCCACGTCTCGTGATGGTGTCAGTCTGGTGTCAGCCTCGCCTCGTGATGGGGTCAGTCTGGTGTCAGCCTCGCCCCGTGATGTGGTCAGTCCTGTGTCAATCTCGCCTCGTGATGGCGTCAGTCTGGTGTCAGCCTCGCCTCGTGATGGGGTCAGTCTGGTGTCAGCCTCGCCCCGTGACGGGGTCAGTCTGGTGTCAGCCTCGCCTCGTGATGGGGTCAGTCTGGTGTCAGCCTCGCCTCGTGATGGGGTCAGTCTGGTGTCAGCCTTGCCTCGTGATGGGGTCAGACTGGTGTCAGCCTCACATCATGATGGGGTCAGTCTGGTGTCAGCCTCGCCTCGTTATGTGGTCAGTCTGGTGTCAGCCTCGCCTCGAGTTGGTGTCAGTCTGGTATAAGCCTCGCCTAGTGATTGGGTCAGTCTGGTGTCAGCCTCGCCTCGTGATGGGGTCAGTCTGGTGTCAGCCTCACATCATGATGGTGTCAGTCTGGTGTCAGCCTCGCCTCGTGATGGGGTCAGTCTGGTGTCAGCCTCGCCTCGTGATGGTGTCAGTCTGGTGTAAGCCTCACATCGTGATGGTGTCAGTCTGGTGTAAGCCTCGCCTCGTGATGGGGTCAGTCTGGTGTCAGCCTCGCCTCGTGATGGGGTCAGTCTGGTGTCAGCCTCGCCTCGTGATGGCGTCAGTCTGGTGTCAGCCTCGCCTCGTGATGGGGTCAGTCTTGTGTCAGCCTCGCCCCGTGACGGGGTCAGTCTGGTGTCAGCCTCGCCTCCTGATGGGGTCAGTCTGGTGTCAGCCTCGCCTCGTGATGGGGTCAGTCTGGTGTCAGCCTCGCCTCGTGATGGGGTCAGTCTGGTGTCAGTCTCGCCTCGTGATGGTGTCAGTCTGGTGTCAGTCTCGCCTCGTGATGGGGTCAGTCTGGTGTCAGCCTCGTCCCGTGATGGGGTCAGTCTGGTGTCAGTCTCGCCTCATGAAGGGGTCAGTCTGGTGTCAGCCTCGCCTCGTGATGGGTTCAGTCTGGTGTCAGCCTCACATCATGATGGGGTCAGTCTGGTGTCAGTCTCGCCTCGTGATGGTGTCAGTCTGGTGTCAGTCTCGCCTCGTGATGGGGTCAGTCTGGTGTCAGCCTCGTCCCGTGATGGGGTCAGTCTGGTGTCAGTCTCGCCTCGTGATGGGGTCAGTCTGGTGTCAGTCTCGCCTCGTGATGGCGTCAGTCTGGAGTCAGCATCGCCTCGTCATGGGGTCAGTCTGGTGTCAGCCTCGCCTAGTGATGGGGTCAGTCTGGTGTCAGCCTCACATCATGATGGTGTCAGTCTGGTGTCAGCCTCACCTCGTGATCGTGTCAGTCTGGTGTCAGCCTCGCCTCATGATGGGGTCAGTCTGGTGTCAGCCTCGCCTCGTGATGGGGTCAGTCTGGTGTCAGCCTCGCCTCGTGATGGGATCAGTCTGGTGTCAGCCTCGCCTCGTGATGGGGTCAGTCTGGTGTCAGTCTCACAACATGATGGGGTCAGTCTGGAGTCAGTCTCGCCTCGTCATGGGGCCAGTCTGGTGTCAGCCTCGCCTAGTGATGGGGTCAGTCTGGTGTCAGCCTCACATCATGATGGTGTCAGTCTGGTGTCAGCCTCGCCTCGTGATCGTTTCAGTCTGGTGTCAGCCTCGCCTCATGATGGGGTCAGTCTGGTGTCAGCCTTGCCTAGTGATGGGGTCAGTCTGGTGTCAGCCTCGCCTCGTGATGGGATCAGTCTGGTGTCAGCCTCGCCTCGTGATGGGGTCAGTCTGGTGTCAGTCTCGCCTCGTGATGGGGTCAGTCTGGTGTCAGTCTCGCCTCGTGATGGGGTCAGTCTGGTGTCAGCCTCGCCTCGTGATGGGGTCAGTCTGGTGTCAGCCTCACATCATGATGGGGTCAGTCTGGTGTCAGTCTCGCCTCGTGATGGGGTCAGTCTGGTGTCAGTCTCGTCTCGTGATGGGGTTAGTCTGGTGTCTGCCTCTCCCCGTGATGGGGTCAGTCTGGTGTAAGCCTCGCTTCGTGATGGAGTCAGTCTGGTGTCAGCCTCACCTCGTGATGGGGTCAGTCTGGTGTCAGCCTCACATCATGATGGTGTCAGTCTGGTGTCAGCCTCGCCTCGTGAATGGGTCAGTCCGGTGTCAGTCTCGCCTCTTGATGGGGTCAGTCTGGTGTCAGCCTCGCCTCGTGATGGTGTCAGTCTGGTTTCAGCCTCGCCTTGTGATTGGGTCAGTCTGGTGTCAGCCTTGCCTCGTGACGGGTTCAGTCTGGTTTCAGCCTCGCCTCGTGATGGGGTCAGTCTGGTGTCAGCCTCGGCTCTTGATGGGGTCAGTCTGGTGTCAGTCTCGTCTCGTGATGGGGACAGTCTGGTGTCAGCCTCGCCCCGTGATGGGGTCAGTCTGGTGTCAGCCTCGCCCCGTGACGGGTTCAGTCTGGTGTCAGCCTCACATCATGATGGTGTCAATCTTGTGTCAGCTTCGCCTTGTGATGGTGTCAGTCTGGTGTCAGCCTCGCTTCGTGATGGGGTCAGTCTGGTGTCAGCCTCGCCTCGTGATGGGGTCAGTCTGGTGTCAGCCTCGCCTCGTGATGGGGTCAGTCTGGTGTCAGCCTCGCCTCGTGATGGGGTCAGTCTGGTGTCAGCCTCGTCTCGTGATGGGGTCAGTCTGGTGTCAGTCTCGCCTCGTGATGGGGTCAGTCTGGTGTCAGTCTCGCCTAATGATGGGGTCAGTCTGGTGTCAGCCTCACATCATGATGGGGTCAGTCTGGTGTCAGCCACGTCTCGTGATGGTGTCAGTCTGGTGTCAGCCTCGCCTCGTGATGGGGTCAGTCTGGTGTCAGCCTCGCCTCGTGATGGGGTCAGTCTGGTGTCAGCCTCACATCATGATGGTGTCAGTCTGGTGTCAGCCTCGCCTCGTGATGGGGTCAGTCTGGTGTCAGTCTCGCCTAGTGATGGTGTCAGTCTAGTGTCAGTCTCACATCATGATGGGGTCAGTCTGGTGTCAGCATCGCCTCGTGATGGTGTCAGTCTGGTGTCAGTCTCGCCTCGTGATGGGGTCAGTCTGGTGTCAGCCTCGTCCCGTGATGGGGTCAGTCTGGTGTCAGTCTCGCCTCATGAAGGGGTCAGTCTGGTGTCAGCCTCGCCTCGTGATGGGGTCAGTCTGGTGTCAGCATCGCCTCGTGATGGGGTCAGTCTGGTGTCAGCCTCACATCATGATGGGGTCAGTCTGGTGTCAGTCTCGCCTCGTGATGGTGTCAGTCTGGTGTCAGTCTCGCCTCGTGATGGGGTCAGTCTGGTGTCAGCCTCGTCCCGTGATGGGGTCAGTCTGGTGTCAGTCTCGCCTCGTGATGGGGTCAGTCTGGTGTCAGTCTCGCCTCATGATGGCGTCAGTCTGGTGTCAGCATCGCCTCGTGATGGGGTCAGTCTGGTGTCAGCCTCACAACATGATGGGGTCAGTCTGGAGTCAGTCTCGCCTCGTGATCGTGTCAGTCTGGTGTCAGCCTCGCCTCATGATGGGGTCAGTCTGGTGTCAGCCTCGCCTAGTGATGGGGTCAGTCTGGTGTCAGCCTCGCCTCGTGATGGGGTCAGTCTGGTGTCAGTCTCGCCTCGTGATGGGGTCAGTCTGGTGTCAGTCTCGCCTCGTGATGGGGTCAGTCTGGTGTCAGCCTCACATTATGATGGTGTCAGTCTGGTGTCAGCCTCGCCTCGTGATGGTGTCAGTCTGGTGTCAGCCTCGCCTCGTGATGGGGTCAGTCTGGTGTCAGCCTCGCCTCGTGATGGGGTCAGTCTGGTGTCAGCCTCACATCATGATGGGGTCAGTCTGGTGTCAGCCACGTCTCGTGATGGTGTCAGTCTGGTGTCAGCCTCGCCTCGTGATGGGGTCAGTCTGGTGTCAGCCTCGCCTCGTGATGGGGTCAGTCTGGTGTCAGCCTCACATCATGATGGGGTCAGTCTGGTGTCAGTCTCGCCTCGTGATGGGGTCAGTCTGGTGTCAGTCTCGTCTCGTGATGGGGTTAGTCTGGTGTCTGCCTCTCCCCGTGATGGGGTCAGTCTGGTGTAAGCCTCGCTTCGTGATGGAGTCAGTCTGGTGTCAGCCTCACCTCGTGATGGGGTCAGTCTGGTGTCAGCCTCACATCATGATGGTGTCAGTCTGGTGTCAGCCTCGCCTCGTGAATGGGTCAGTCCGGTGTCAGTCTCGCCTCTTGATGGGGTCAGTCTGGTGTCAGCCTCGCCTCGTGATGGTGTCAGTCTGGTTTCAGCCTCGCCTTGTGATTGGGTCAGTCTGGTGTCAGCCTTGCCTCGTGACGGGTTCAGTCTGGTTTCAGCCTCGCCTCGTGATGGGGTCAGTCTGGTGTCAGCCTCGGCTCTTGATGGGGTCAGTCTGGTGTCAGTCTCGTCTCGTGATGGGGACAGTCTGGTGTCAGCCTCGCCCCGTGATGGGGTCAGTCTGGTGTCAGCCTCGCCCCGTGACGGGTTCAGTCTGGTGTCAGCCTCACATCATGATGGTGTCAATCTTGTGTCAGCTTCGCCTTGTGATGGTGTCAGTCTGGTGTCAGCCTCGCTTCGTGATGGGGTCAGTCTGGTGTCAGCCTCGCCTCGTGATGGGGTCAGTCTGGTGTCAGCCTCGCCTCGTGATGGGGTCAGTCTGGTGTCAGCCTCGCCTCGTGATGGGGTCAGTCTGGTGTCAGCCTCGTCTCGTGATGGGGTCAGTCTGGTGTCAGTCTCGCCTCGTGATGGGGTCAGTCTGGTGTCAGTCTCGCCTAATGATGGGGTCAGTCTGGTGTCAGCCTCACATCATGATGGGGTCAGTCTGGTGTCAGCCACGTCTCGTGATGGTGTCAGTCTGGTGTCAGCCTCGCCTCGTGATGGGGTCAGTCTGGTGTCAGCCTCGCCTCGTGATGGGGTCAGTCTGGTGTCAGCCTCACATCATGATGGTGTCAGTCTGGTGTCAGCCTCGCCTCGTGATGGGGTCAGTCTGGTGTCAGTCTCGCCTAGTGATGGTGTCAGTCTAGTGTCAGTCTCACATCATGATGGGGTCAGTCTGGTGTCAGCATCGCCTCGTGATGGTGTCAGTCTGGTGTCAGTCTCGCCTCGTGATGGGGTCAGTCTGGTGTCAGCCTCGTCCCGTGATGGGGTCAGTCTGGTGTCAGTCTCGCCTCATGAAGGGGTCAGTCTGGTGTCAGCCTCGCCTCGTGATGGGGTCAGTCTGGTGTCAGCATCGCCTCGTGATGGGGTCAGTCTGGTGTCAGCCTCACATCATGATGGGGTCAGTCTGGTGTCAGTCTCGCCTCGTGATGGTGTCAGTCTGGTGTCAGTCTCGCCTCGTGATGGGGTCAGTCTGGTGTCAGCCTCGTCCCGTGATGGGGTCAGTCTGGTGTCAGTCTCGCCTCGTGATGGGGTCAGTCTGGTGTCAGTCTCGCCTCATGATGGCGTCAGTCTGGTGTCAGCATCGCCTCGTGATGGGGTCAGTCTGGTGTCAGCCTCACAACATGATGGGGTCAGTCTGGAGTCAGTCTCGCCTCGTGATCGTGTCAGTCTGGTGTCAGCCTCGCCTCATGATGGGGTCAGTCTGGTGTCAGCCTCGCCTAGTGATGGGGTCAGTCTGGTGTCAGCCTCGCCTCGTGATGGGGTCAGTCTGGTGTCAGTCTCGCCTCGTGATGGGGTCAGTCTGGTGTCAGTCTCGCCTCGTGATGGGGTCAGTCTGGTGTCAGCCTCACATTATGATGGTGTCAGTCTGGTGTCAGCCTCGCCTCGTGATGGTGTCAGTCTGGTGTCAGCCTCGCCTCGTGATGGGGTCAGTCTGGTGTCAGCCTCGCCTCGTGATGGGGTCAGTCTGGTGTCAGCCTCACATCATGATGGGGTCAGTCTGGTGTCAGCCACGTCTCGTGATGGTGTCAGTCTGGTGTCAGCCTCGCCTCGTGATGGGGTCAGTCTGGTGTCAGCCTCGCCTCGTGATGGGGTCAGTCTGGTGTCAGCCTCACATCATGATGGTGTCAGTCTGGTGTCAGCCTCGCCTCGTGATGGGGTCAGTCTGGTGTCAGTCTCGCCTAGTGATGGTGTCAGTCTAGTGTCAGCCTCACATCATGATGGGGTCAGTCTGGTGTCAGTCTCGCCTCGTGATGGTGTCAGTCTGGTGTCAGTCTCGCCTCGTGATGGGGTCAGTCTGGTGTCAGCCTCGTCCCGTGATGGGGTCAGTCTGGTGTCAGTCTCGCCTCGTGATGGGGTCAGTCTGGTGTCAGTCTCGCCTCGTGATGGCGTCAGTCTGGTGTCAGCATCGCCTCGTGATGGGGTCAGTCTGGTGTCAGCCTCACAACATGATGGGGTCAGTCTGGAGTCAGTCTCGCCTCGTCATGGGGTCAGTCTGGTGTCAGCCTCGCCTAGTGATGGGGTCAGTCTGGTGTCAGCCTCGCCTCGTGATGGGGTCAGTTCGGTGTCAGTCTCACAACATGATGGGGTCAGTCTGGTGTCAGCCTCGCCTCGTGATGGGGTCAGTCCGGTGTCAGTCTCGCCTCTTGATGGGGTCAGTCTGGTGTCAGCCTCGCCTCGTGATGGTGTCAGTCTGGTTTCAGCCTCGCCTTGTGATTTGGTCAGTCTGGTGTCAGCCTCGCCTCGTGATGGGGTCAGTCTGGTGTCAGCCTCGCCTCGTGATGGGGTCAGTCTGGTGTCAGCCTCGCCTCGTGATGGTGTCAGTCTGGTGTCAGCCTCGCCTCGTGATGGGGTCAGTCTGGTGTCAGCCCCGCCTCGTGATGGGGTCAGTCTGGTGTCAGTCTAGCCTCGTGATGGTGTCAGTCTGGTGTCAGTCTCGCCTCGTGATGGGGTCAGTCTGGTGTCAGCCTTGTCCCGTGATGGGGTCAGTCTGGTGTCAGCCTCGCCTCGTGATGGGGTCAGTCTGGTGTCAGCCTCGCCTCGTGATGGCGTCAGTCTGGTGTCAGCCTCGCCTAGTCATGGGGTCAGTCTGGTGTCAGCCTCACATCATGATGGTGTCAGCCAGGTGTCAGCCTCGCCTCGTGATGGGGTCAGTCTGGTGTCAGCCTCGCCTCGTGATGGGGTCAGTCTGGTGTCAGCCTCGCCTCGTGATGGGGTCAGTCTGGTGTCAGCCTCGCCTCGTGATAGGGTCAGTCTGGTGTCAGCCTCACAACATGATGGGGTCAGTCTGTTGTCAGCCTCGCCTCGTGATGGGGTCAGTCCAGTGTCAGTCTCGCCTCTTGATGGGGTCAGTCTGGTGTCAGCCTCGCCTCGCGATGGTGTCAGTCTGGTTTCAGCCTCGCCTTGTGATTTGGTCAGTCTGGTGTCAGCCTTGCCTCGTGACGGGTTCAGTCTGGTTTCAGCCTCGCCTCGTGATGGGGTCAGTCTGGTGTCAGCCTCGGCTCTTGATGGGGTCAGTCTGGTGTCAGTCTCGTCTCGTAATGGGGTCAGTCTGGTGTCAGCCTCGCCCCGTGATGGGGTCAGTCTGGTGTCAGCCTCGCCCCGTGACGGGGTCAGTCTGGTGTCAGCCTCACATCATGATGGTGTCAATCTTGTGTCAGCTTCGCCTTGTGATGGTGTCAGTCTGGTGTCAGCCTCGCTTCGTGATGGGGTCAGTCTGGTGTCAGCCTCGCCTCGTGATGGGGTCAGTCTGATGTCAGCCTCGCCTAGTGATGGGGTCAGTCTGGTGTCAGCCTCGCCTCGTGATGGGGTCAGTCTGGTGTCAGCCTCGCCTAGTGATGGGGTCAGTCTGGTGTCAGCCTCGCCTTGTGATGGGGTCAGTCTGGTGTCAGTCTCGCCTCGTGATGGGGTCAGTCTGATGTCAGTCTCGCCTCGTGATGGGGTCAGTCTGGTGTCAGTCTCGCCTCGTGATGGGGTCAGTCTGGTGTCAGCCTCACATTATGATGGTGTCAGTCTGGTGTCAGCCTCGCCTCGTGATGGTGTCAGTCTGGTGTCAGCCTCGCCTCGTGATGGGGTCAGTCTGGTGTCAGCCTCGCCTCGTGATGGGGTCAGTCTGGTGTCAGCCTCACATCATGATGGTGTCAGTCTGGTGTCAGCCTCGCCTCGTGATGGGGTCAGTCTGGTGTCAGTCTCGCCTAGTGATGGTGTCAGTCTAGTGTCAGCCTCACATCATGATGGGGTCAGTCTGGTGTCAGTCTCGCCTCGTGATGGTGTCAGTCTGGTGTCAGTCTCGCCTCGTGATGGGGTCAGTCTGGTGTCAGCCTCGTCCCGTGATGGGGTCAGTCTGGTGTCAGTCTCGCCTCATGAAGGGGTCAGTCTGGTGTCAGCCTCGCCTCGTGATGGGGTCAGTCTGGTGTCAGTCTCGCCTCGTGATGGCGTCAGTCTGGTGTCAGCATCGCCTCGTGATGGGGTCAGTCTGGTGTCAGCCTCACAACATGATGGGGTCAGTCTGGAGTCAGTCTCGCCTCGTCATGGGGTCAGTCTGGTGTCAGCCTCGCCTAGTAATGGGGTCAGTCTGGTGTCAGCCTCACATCATGATGGTGTCAGTCTGGTGTCAGCCTCGCCTCGTGATCGTGTCACTCTGGTGTCAGCCTCGCCTCATGATGGGGTCAGTCTGGTGTCAGGATCGCCTAGTGATTGGTCAGTCTGGTGTCAGCCTCGCCTCTTGATGGGATCAGTCTGGTGTGAGCCTCGCCTCGTGATGGGGTCAGTCTGGTGTCAGTCTCACAACATGATGGGGTCAGTCTGGAGTCAGTCTCGCCTCGTCATGGGGTCAGTCTGGTGTCAGCCTCGCCTAGTGATGGGGTCAGTCTGGTGTCAGCCTCACATCATGATGTTTTCAGTCTGGTGTCAGCCTCGCCTCGTGATCGTGTCAATCTGGTGTCAGCCTCGCCTCATGATGGGGTCAGTCTGGTGTCAGCCTTGCCTAGTGATGGGGTCAGTCTGGTGTCAGCTTTGCCTCGTGATGGGATCAGTCTGGTGTCAGCCTCGCCTCGTGATGGGGTCAGTCTGGTGTCAGTCTCGCCTCGTGATGGGGTCAGTCTGGTGTCAGTCTCGCCTCGTGATGGGGTCAGTCTGGTGTCAGCCTCGCCTCGTGATCGTGTCAGTCTGGTGTCAGCCTCGCCTCATGATGGGGTCAGGCTGGTGTCAGTCTCGCCTCGTGATGGGGTCAGTCTGGTGTCAGTCTCGCCTCGTGATGGGGTCAGTCTGGTGTCAGCCTCGCCTCGTGATGGGGTCAGTCTCGCCTCGTGATGGGGTTAGTCTGGTGTCAGCCTCGCCCCGTGATGGGGTCAGTCTGGTGTCAGCCTCGCTTCGTGATGGAGTCAGTCTGGTGTCAGCCTCACCTCGTGATGGGGTCAGTCTGGTGTCAGCCTCACATCATGATGGTGTCAGTCTGGTGTCAGTCTCGCCTCGTGATGGGGTCAGTCTGGTGTCAGCCTCGCCTCGTGATGGTGTCAGTCTGGATTCAGCCTCGCCTTGTGATTGGGTCAGTCTGGTGTCAGCCTTGCCTCGTGACGGGTTCAGTCTGGTTTCAGCCTCGTCTCGTGATGGGGTCAGTCTGGTGTCAGTCTCGCCTCGTGATGGGGTCAGTCTGGTGTCAGTCTCGCCTCGTGATGGGGTCAGTCTGGTGTCAGTCTCGCCTCGTGATGGGGTCAGTCTGGTGTCAGCCTCACATTATGATGGTGTCAGTCTGGTGTCAGCCTCGCCTCGTGATGGTGTCAGTCTGGTGTCAGCCTCGCCTCGTGATGGGGTCAGTCTGGTGTCAGCCTCGCCTCGTGATGGGGTCAGTCTGGTGTCAGCCTCACATCATGATGGTGTCAGTCTGGTGTCAGCCTCGCCTCGTGATGGGGTCAGTCTGGTGTCAGTCTCGCCTCGTGATGGCGTCAGTCTGGTGTCAGCATCGCCTCGTGATGGGGTCAGTCTGGTGTCAGCCTCACAACATGATGGGGTCAGTCTGGAGACAGTCTCGCCTCGTCATGGGGTCAGTCTGGTGTCAGCCTCCCCTAGTAATGGGGTCAGTCTGGTGTCAGCCTCACATCATGATGGTGTCAGTCTGGTGTCAGCCTCGCCTCGTGATCGTGTCACTCTGGTGTCAGCCTCGCCTCATGATGGGGTCAGTCTGGTGTCAGGATCGCCTAGTGATTGGTCAGTCTGGTGTCAGCCTCGCCTCTTGATGGGATCAGTCTGGTGTGAGCCTCGCCTCGTGATGGGGTCAGTCTGGTGTCAGTCTCACAACATGATGGGGTCAGTCTGGAGTCAGTCTCGCCTCGTCATGGGGTCAGTCTGGTGTCAGCCTCGCCTAGTGATGGGGTCAGTCTGGTGTCAGCCTCACATCATGATGTTGTCAGTCTGGTGTCAGCCTCGCCTCGTGATCGTGTCAATCTGGTGTCAGCCTCGCCTCATGATGGGGTCAGTCTGGTGTCAGCCTTGCCTAGTGATGGGGTCAGTCTGGTGTCAGCTTTGCCTCGTGATGGGATCAGTCTGGTGTCAGCCTCGCCTCGTGATGGGGTCAGTCTGGTGTCAGTCTCGCCTCGTGATGGGGTCAGTCTGGTGTCAGTCTCGCCTCGTGATGGGGTCAGTCTGGTGTCAGCCTCGCCTCGTGATCGTGTCAGTCTGGTGTCAGCCTCGCCTCATGATGGGGTCAGGCTGGTGTCAGTCTCGCCTCGTGATGGGGTCAGTCTGGTGTCAGTCTCGCCTCGTGATGGGGTCAGTCTGGTGTCAGCCTCGCCTCGTGATGGGGTCAGTCTGGTGTCAGTCTCGCCTCGTGATGGGGTTAGTCTGGTGTCAGCCTCGCCCCGTGATGGGGTCAGTCTGGTGTCAGCCTCGCTTCGTGATGGAGTCAGTCTGGTGTCAGCCTCACCTCGTGATGGGGTCAGTCTGGTGTCAGCCTCACATCATGATGGTGTCAGTCTGGTGTCAGTCTCGCCTCGTGATGGGGTCAGTCTGGTGTCAGCCTCGCCTCGTGATGGTGTCAGTCTGGATTCAGCCTCGCCTTGTGATTGGGTCAGTCTGGTGTCAGCCTTGCCTCGTGACGGGTTCAGTCTGGTTTCAGCCTCGTCTCGTGATGGGGTCAGTCTGGTGTCAGTCTCGCCTCGTGATGGGGTCAGTCTGGTGTCAGTCTCGCCTCGTGATGGGGTCAGTCTGGTGTCAGTCTCGCCTCGTGATGGGGTCAGTCTGGTGTCAGCCTCACATTATGATGGTGTCAGTCTGGTGTCAGCCTCGCCTCGTGATGGTGTCAGTCTGGTGTCAGCCTCGCCTCGTGATGGGGTCAGTCTGGTGTCAGCCTCGCCTCGTGATGGGGTCAGTCTGGTGTCAGCCTCACATCATGATGGTGTCAGTCTGGTGTCAGCCTCGCCTCGTGATGGGGTCAGTCTGGTGTCAGCCTCGCCTCGTGATGGTGTCAGTCTGGTGTAAGCCTCACATCGTGATGGTGTCAGTCTGGTGTCAGCCTCGCCTCGTGATGGGGTCAGTCTGGTGTCAGCCTCGCCTCGTGATGGGGTCAGTCTGGTGTCAGCCTCGCCTCGTGATGGGGTCAGTCTGGTGTCAGCCTCGCCTCGTGATGGGGTCAGTCTGGTGTCAGCCTCGCCTCGTGATGGGTTCAGTCTGGTGTCAGCCTCGCCTCGTGATGGGGTCAGTCTGGTGTCAGTCTCGCCTCTTGATGGGGTCAGTCTGGTTTCAGCCTCACATCGTGAAGCTGTCAGTCTGGTGTCAGCCTCGCCTCGTGATGGGGTCAGTCTGGTGTCAGTCTCGCCTCGTGATGGTGTCAGTCTGGTGTCAGTCTCGCCTCGTGATGGGGTCAGTCTGGTGTCAGCCTCGTCCCGTGATGGGGTCAGTCTGGTGTCAGTCTCGCCTCATGAAGGGGTCAGTCTGGTGTCAGCCTCGCCTCGTGATGGGTTCAGTCTGGTGTCAGCCTCACATCATGATGGGGTCAGTCTGGTGTCAGTCTCGCCTCGTGATGGTGTCAGTCTGGTGTCAGTCTCGCCTCGTGATGGGGTCAGTCTGGTGTCAGCCTCGTCCCGTGATGGTGTCAGTCTGGTGTCAGTCTCGCCTCGTGATGGGGTCAGTCTGGTGTCAGTCTCGCCTCGTGATGGCGTCAGTCTGGAGTCAGCATCGCCTCGTGATGGGGTCAGTCTGGTGTCAGCCTCACAACATGATGGGGTCAGTCTGGAGTCAGTCTCGCCTCGTCATGGGGTCAGTCTGGTGTCAGCCTCGCCTAGTGATGGGGTCAGTCTGGTGTCAGCCTCACATCATGATGGGGTCAGTCTGGTGTCAGCCTCGCCTCGTGATGGGGTCAGTCTGGTGTCAGCCTCGCCTCGTGATGGGATCAGTCTGGTGTCAGCCTCTCCTCGTGATGGGGTCAGTCTGGTGTCAGTCTCACAACATGATGGGGTCAGTCTGGAGTCAGTCTCGCCTCGTCATGGGGCCAGTCTGGTTTCAGCCTCGCCTAGTGATGGGGTCAGTCTGGTGTCAGCCTCACATCATGATGGTGTCAGTCTGGTGTCAGCCACGCCTCGTGATCGTGTCAGTCTGGTGTCAGCCTCGCCTCATAATGGGGTCAGTCTGGTGTCAGCCTTGCCTAGTGATGGGGTCAGTCTGGTGTCAGCCTCGCCTCGTGATGGGATCAGTCTGGTGTCAGCCTCGCCTCGTGATGGGGTCAGTCTGGTGTCAGTCTCGCCTCGTGATGGGGTCAGTCTGGTGTCAGTCTCGCCTCGTGATGGGGTCAGTCTGGTGTCAGCCTCGCCTCGTGATGGGGTCAGTCTGGTGTCAGCCTCGCTTCGTGATGGAGTCAGTCTGGTGTCAGCCTCACCTCGTGATGGGGTCAGTCTGGTGTCAGCCTCACATCATGATGGTGTCAGTCTGGTGTCAGTCTCGCCTCGTGATGGGGTCAGTCTGGTGTCAGCCTCGCCTCGTGATGGTGTCAGTCTGGATTCAGCCTCGCCTTGTGATTGGGTCAGTCTGGTGTCAGCCTTGCCTCGTGACGGGTTCAGTCTGGTTTCAGCCTCGTCTCGTGATGGGGTCAGTCTGGTGTCAGTCTCGCCTCGTGATGGGGTCAGTCTGGTGTCAGTCTCGCCTCGTGATGGGGTCAGTCTGGTGTCAGTCTCGCCTCGTGATGGGGTCAGTCTGGTGTCAGCCTCACATTATGATGGTGTCAGTCTGGTGTCAGCCTCGCCTCGTGATGGTGTCAGTCTGGTGTCAGCCTCGCCTCGTGATGGGGTCAGTCTGGTGTCAGCCTCGCCTCGTGATGGGGTCAGTCTGGTGTCAGCCTCACATCATGATGGTGTCAGTCTGGTGTCAGCCTCGCCTCGTGATGGGGTCAGTCTGGTGTCAGCCTCGCCTCGTGATGGTGTCAGTCTGGTGTAAGCCTCACATCGTGATGGTGTCAGTCTGGTGTCAGCCTCGCCTCGTGATGGGGTCAGTCTGGTGTCAGCCTCGCCTCGTGATGGGGTCAGTCTGGTGTCAGCCTCGCCTCGTGATGGGGTCAGTCTGGTGTCAGCCTCGCCTCGTGATGGGGTCAGTCTGGTGTCAGCCTCGCCTCGTGATGGGTTCAGTCTGGTGTCAGCCTCGCCTCGTGATGGGGTCAGTCTGGTGTCAGTCTCGCCTCTTGATGGGGTCAGTCTGGTTTCAGCCTCACATCGTGAAGCTGTCAGTCTGGTGTCAGCCTCGCCTCGTGATGGGGTCAGTCTGGTGTCAGTCTCGCCTCGTGATGGTGTCAGTCTGGTGTCAGTCTCGCCTCGTGATGGGGTCAGTCTGGTGTCAGCCTCGTCCCGTGATGGGGTCAGTCTGGTGTCAGTCTCGCCTCATGAAGGGGTCAGTCTGGTGTCAGCCTCGCCTCGTGATGGGTTCAGTCTGGTGTCAGCCTCACATCATGATGGGGTCAGTCTGGTGTCAGTCTCGCCTCGTGATGGTGTCAGTCTGGTGTCAGTCTCGCCTCGTGATGGGGTCAGTCTGGTGTCAGCCTCGTCCCGTGATGGTGTCAGTCTGGTGTCAGTCTCGCCTCGTGATGGGGTCAGTCTGGTGTCAGTCTCGCCTCGTGATGGCGTCAGTCTGGAGTCAGCATCGCCTCGTGATGGGGTCAGTCTGGTGTCAGCCTCACAACATGATGGGGTCAGTCTGGAGTCAGTCTCGCCTCGTCATGGGGTCAGTCTGGTGTCAGCCTCGCCTAGTGATGGGGTCAGTCTGGTGTCAGCCTCACATCATGATGGGGTCAGTCTGGTGTCAGCCTCGCCTCGTGATGGGGTCAGTCTGGTGTCAGCCTCGCCTCGTGATGGGATCAGTCTGGTGTCAGCCTCTCCTCGTGATGGGGTCAGTCTGGTGTCAGTCTCACAACATGATGGGGTCAGTCTGGAGTCAGTCTCGCCTCGTCATGGGGCCAGTCTGGTGTCAGCCTCGCCTAGTGATGGGGTCAGTCTGGTGTCAGCCTCACATCATGATGGTGTCAGTCTGGTGTCAGCCACGCCTCGTGATCGTGTCAGTCTGGTGTCAGCCTCGCCTCATGATGGGGTCAGTCTGGTGTCAGCCTTGCCTAGTGATGGGGTCAGTCTGGTGTCAGCCTCGCCTCGTGATGGGATCAGTCTGGTGTCAGCCTCGCCTCGTGATGGGGTCAGTCTGGTGTCAGTCTCGCCTCGTGATGGGGTCAGTCTGGTGTCAGTCTCGCCTCGTGATGGGGTCAGTCTGGTGTCAGCCTCGCCTCGTGATGGGGTCAGTCTGGTGTCAGCCTCACATCATGATGGGGTCAGTCTGGTGTCAGTCTCGCCTCGTGATGGGGTCAGTCTGGTGTCAGTCTCGTCTCGTGATGGGGTTAGTCTGGTGTCAGCCTCGCCCCGTGATGGGGTCAGTCTGGTGTCAGCCTCGCTTCGTGATGGAGTCAGTCTGGTGTCAGCCTCACCTCGTGATGGGGTCAGTCTGGTGTCAGCCTCACATCATGATGGTGTCAGTCTGGTGTCAGCCTCGCCTCGTGATTGGGTCAGTCCGGTGTCAGTCTCGCCTCTTGATGGGGTCAGTCTGGTGTCAGCCTCGCCTCGTGATGGTGTCAGTCTGGTTTCAGCCTCGCCTTGTGATTGGGTCAGTCTGGTGTCAGCCTTGCCTCGTGACGGGTTCAGTCTGGTTTCAGCCTCGCCTCGTGATGGGGTCAGTCTGGTGTCAGCCTCGGCTCTTGATGGGGTCAGTCTGGTGTCAGTCTCGTCTCGTGATGGGGACAGTCTGGTGTCAGCCTCGCCCCGTGATGGGGTCAGTCTGGTGTCAGCCTCGCCCCGTGACGGGTTCAGTCTGGTGTCAGCCTCACATCATGATGGTGTCAATCTTGTGTCAGCTTCGCCTTGTGATGGTGTCAGTCTGGTGTCAGCCTCGCTTCGTGATGGGGTCAGTCTGGTGTCAGCCTCGCCTCGTGATGGGGTCAGTCTGGTGTCAGCCTCGCCTCGTGATGGGGTCAGTCTGGTGTCAGCCTCGCCTCGTGATGGGGTCAGTCTGGTGTCAGCCTCGCCTCGTGATGGGGTCAGTCTGGTGTCAGCCTCGCCTAGTGATGGGGTCAGTCTGGTGTCAGCCTCACATCATGATGGGGTCAGTCTGGTGTCAGCCACGTCTCGTGATGGTGTCAGTCTGGTGTCAGCCTCGCCTCGTGATGGGGTCAGTCTGGTGTCAGCCTCGCCTCGTGATGGGGTCAGTCTGGTGTCAGCCTCACATCATGATGGTGTCAGTCTGGTGTCAGCCTCGCCTCGTGATGGGGTCAGTCTGGTGTCAGTCTCGCCTAGTGATGGTGTCAGTCTAGTGTCAGCCTCACATCATGATGGGGTCAGTCTGGTGTCAGCATCGCCTCGTGATGGTGTCAGTCTGGTGTCAGTCTCGCCTCGTGATGGGGTCAGTCTGGTGTCAGCCTCGTCCCGTGATGGGGTCAGTCTGGTGTCAGTCTCGCCTCGTGATGGGGTCAGTCTGGTGTCAGTCTCGCCTCGTGATGGCGTCAGTCTGGTGTCAGCATCGCCTCGTGATGGGGTCAGTCTGGTGTCAGCCTCACAACATGATGGGGTCAGTCTGGAGTCAGTCTCGCCTCGTCATGGGGTCAGTCTGGTGTCAGCCTCGCCTAGTGATGGGGTCAGTCTGGTGTCAGCCTCGCCTCGTGATGGGGTCAGTTCGGTGTCAGTCTCACAACATGATGGGGTCAGTCTGGTGTCAGCCTCGCCTCGTGATGGGGTCAGTCCGGTGTCAGTCTCGCCTCTTGATGGGGTCAGTCTGGTGTCAGCCTCGCCTCGTGATGGTGTCAGTCTGGTTTCAGCCTCGCCTTGTGATTTGGTCAGTCTGGTGTCAGCCTCGCCTCGTGATGGGGTCAGTCTGGTGTCAGCCTCGCCTCGTGATGGGGTCAGTCTGGTGTCAGCCTCGCCTCGTGATGGTGTCAGTCTGGTGTCAGCCTCGCCTCGTGATGGGGTCAGTCTGGTGTCAGCCCCGCCTCGTGATGGGGTCAGTCTGGTGTCAGTCTAGCCTCGTGATGGTGTCAGTCTGGTGTCAGTCTCGCCTCGTGATGGGGTCAGTCTGGTGTCAGCCTTGTCCCGTGATGGGGTCAGTCTGGTGTCAGCCTCGCCTCGTGATGGGGTCAGTCTGGTGTCAGCCTCGCCTCGTGATGGCGTCAGTCTGGTGTCAGCCTCGCCTAGTCATGGGGTCAGTCTGGTGTCAGCCTCACATCATGATGGTGTCAGCCAGGTGTCAGCCTCGCCTCGTGATGGGGTCAGTCTGGTGTCAGCCTCGCCTCGTGATGGGGTCAGTCTGGTGTCAGCCTCGCCTCGTGATGGGGTCAGTCTGGTGTCAGCCTCGCCTCGTGATAGGGTCAGTCTGGTGTCAGCCTCGCCTCGTGATGGGGTCAGTTCGGTGTCAGTCTCACAACATGATGGGGTCAGTCTGGTGTCAGCCTCGCCTCGTGATGGGGTCAGTCCGGTGTCAGTCTCGCCTCTTGATGGGGTCAGTCTGGTGTCAGCCTCGCCTCGTGATGGTGTCAGTCTGGTTTCAGCCTCGCCTTGTGATTTGGTCAGTCTGGTGTCAGCCTCGCCTCGTGATGGGGTCAGTCTGGTGTCAGCCTCGCCTCGTGATGGGGTCAGTCTGGTGTCAGCCTCGCCTCGTGATGGTGTCAGTCTGGTGTCAGCCTCGCCTCGTGATGGGGTCAGTCTGGTGTCAGCCCCGCCTCGTGATGGGGTCAGTCTGGTGTCAGTCTAGCCTCGTGATGGTGTCAGTCTGGTGTCAGTCTCGCCTCGTGATGGGGTCAGTCTGGTGTCAGCCTTGTCCCGTGATGGGGTCAGTCTGGTGTCAGCCTCGCCTCGTGATGGGGTCAGTCTGGTGTCAGCCTCGCCTCGTGATGGCGTCAGTCTGGTGTCAGCCTCGCCTAGTCATGGGGTCAGTCTGGTGTCAGCCTCACATCATGATGGTGTCAGCCAGGTGTCAGCCTCGCCTCGTGATGGGGTCAGTCTGGTGTCAGCCTCGCCTCGTGATGGGGTCAGTCTGGTGTCAGCCTCGCCTCGTGATGGGGTCAGTCTGGTGTCAGCCTCGCCTCGTGATAGGGTCAGTCTGGTGTCAGCCTCACAACATGATGGGGTCAGTCTGTTGTCAGCCTCGCCTCGTGATGGGGTCAGTCCGGTGTCAGTCTCGCCTCTTGATGGGGTCAGTCTGGTGTCAGCCTCGCCTCGCGATGGTGTCAGTCTGGTTTCAGCCTCGCCTTGTGATTTGGTCAGTCTGGTGTCAGCCTTGCCTCGTGACGGGTTCAGTCTGGTTTCAGCCTCGCCTCGTGATGGGGTCAGTCTGGTGTCAGCCTCGGCTCTTGATGGGGTCAGTCTGGTGTCAGTCTCGTCTCGTAATGGGGTCAGTCTGGTGTCAGCCTCGCCCCGTGATGGGGTCAGTCTGGTGTCAGCCTCGCCCCGTGACGGGGTCAGTCTGGTGTCAGCCTCACATCATGATGGTGTCAATCTTGTGTCAGCTTCGCCTTGTGATGGTGTCAGTCTGGTGTCAGCCTCGCTTCGTGATGGGGTCAGTCTGGTGTCAGCCTCGCCTCGTGATGGGGTCAGTCTGATGTCAGCCTCGCCTAGTGATGGGGTCAGTCTGGTGTCAGCCTCGCCTCGTGATGGGGTCAGTCTGGTGTCAGCCTCGCCTAGTGATGGGGTCAGTCTGGTGTCAGCCTCGCCTTGTGATGGGGTCAGTCTGGTGTCAGTCTCGCCTCGTGATGGGGTCAGTCTGATGTCAGTCTCGCCTCGTGATGGGGTCAGTCTGGTGTCAGTCTCGCCTCGTGATGGGGTCAGTCTGGTGTCAGCCTCACATTATGATGGTGTCAGTCTGGTGTCAGCCTCGCCTCGTGATGGTGTCAGTCTGGTGTCAGCCTCGCCTCGTGATGGGGTCAGTCTGGTGTCAGCCTCGCCTCGTGATGGGGTCAGTCTGGTGTCAGCCTCACATCATGATGGTGTCAGTCTGGTGTCAGCCTCGCCTCGTGATGGGGTCAGTCTGGTGTCAGTCTCGCCTAGTGATGGTGTCAGTCTAGTGTCAGCCTCACATCATGATGGGGTCAGTCTGGTGTCAGTCTCGCCTCGTGATGGTGTCAGTCTGGTGTCAGTCTCGCCTCGTGATGGGGTCAGTCTGGTGTCAGCCTCGTCCCGTGATGGGGTCAGTCTGGTGTCAGTCTCGCCTCATGAAGGGGTCAGTCTGGTGTCAGCCTCGCCTCGTGATGGGGTCAGTCTGGTGTCAGTCTCGCCTCGTGATGGCGTCAGTCTGGTGTCAGCATCGCCTCGTGATGGGGTCAGTCTGGTGTCAGCCTCACAACATGATGGGGTCAGTCTGGAGTCAGTCTCGCCTCGTCATGGGGTCAGTCTGGTGTCAGCCTCGCCTAGTAATGGGGTCAGTCTGGTGTCAGCCTCACATCATGATGGTGTCAGTCTGGTGTCAGCCTCGCCTCGTGATCGTGTCACTCTGGTGTCAGCCTCGCCTCATGATGGGGTCAGTCTGGTGTCAGGATCGCCTAGTGATTGGTCAGTCTGGTGTCAGCCTCGCCTCTTGATGGGATCAGTCTGGTGTGAGCCTCGCCTCGTGATGGGGTCAGTCTGGTGTCAGTCTCACAACATGATGGGGTCAGTCTGGAGTCAGTCTCGCCTCGTCATGGGGTCAGTCTGGTGTCAGCCTCGCCTAGTGATGGGGTCAGTCTGGTGTCAGCCTCACATCATGATGTTTTCAGTCTGGTGTCAGCCTCGCCTCGTGATCGTGTCAATCTGGTGTCAGCCTCGCCTCATGATGGGGTCAGTCTGGTGTCAGCCTTGCCTAGTGATGGGGTCAGTCTGGTGTCAGCTTTGCCTCGTGATGGGATCAGTCTGGTGTCAGCCTCGCCTCGTGATGGGGTCAGTCTGGTGTCAGTCTCGCCTCGTGATGGGGTCAGTCTGGTGTCAGTCTCGCCTCGTGATGGGGTCAGTCTGGTGTCAGCCTCGCCTCGTGATCGTGTCAGTCTGGTGTCAGCCTCGCCTCATGATGGGGTCAGGCTGGTGTCAGTCTCGCCTCGTGATGGGGTCAGTCTGGTGTCAGTCTCGCCTCGTGATGGGGTCAGTCTGGTGTCAGCCTCGCCTCGTGATGGGGTCAGTCTCGCCTCGTGATGGGGTTAGTCTGGTGTCAGCCTCGCCCCGTGATGGGGTCAGTCTGGTGTCAGCCTCGCTTCGTGATGGAGTCAGTCTGGTGTCAGCCTCACCTCGTGATGGGGTCAGTCTGGTGTCAGCCTCACATCATGATGGTGTCAGTCTGGTGTCAGTCTCGCCTCGTGATGGGGTCAGTCTGGTGTCAGCCTCGCCTCGTGATGGTGTCAGTCTGGATTCAGCCTCGCCTTGTGATTGGGTCAGTCTGGTGTCAGCCTTGCCTCGTGACGGGTTCAGTCTGGTTTCAGCCTCGTCTCGTGATGGGGTCAGTCTGGTGTCAGTCTCGCCTCGTGATGGGGTCAGTCTGGTGTCAGTCTCGCCTCGTGATGGGGTCAGTCTGGTGTCAGTCTCGCCTCGTGATGGGGTCAGTCTGGTGTCAGCCTCACATTATGATGGTGTCAGTCTGGTGTCAGCCTCGCCTCGTGATGGTGTCAGTCTGGTGTCAGCCTCGCCTCGTGATGGGGTCAGTCTGGTGTCAGCCTCGCCTCGTGATGGGGTCAGTCTGGTGTCAGCCTCACATCATGATGGTGTCAGTCTGGTGTCAGCCTCGCCTCGTGATGGGGTCAGTCTGGTGTCAGTCTCGCCTCGTGATGGCGTCAGTCTGGTGTCAGCATCGCCTCGTGATGGGGTCAGTCTGGTGTCAGCCTCACAACATGATGGGGTCAGTCTGGAGACAGTCTCGCCTCGTCATGGGGTCAGTCTGGTGTCAGCCTCCCCTAGTAATGGGGTCAGTCTGGTGTCAGCCTCACATCATGATGGTGTCAGTCTGGTGTCAGCCTCGCCTCGTGATCGTGTCACTCTGGTGTCAGCCTCGCCTCATGATGGGGTCAGTCTGGTGTCAGGATCGCCTAGTGATTGGTCAGTCTGGTGTCAGCCTCGCCTCTTGATGGGATCAGTCTGGTGTGAGCCTCGCCTCGTGATGGGGTCAGTCTGGTGTCAGTCTCACAACATGATGGGGTCAGTCTGGAGTCAGTCTCGCCTCGTCATGGGGTCAGTCTGGTGTCAGCCTCGCCTAGTGATGGGGTCAGTCTGGTGTCAGCCTCACATCATGATGTTGTCAGTCTGGTGTCAGCCTCGCCTCGTGATCGTGTCAATCTGGTGTCAGCCTCGCCTCATGATGGGGTCAGTCTGGTGTCAGCCTTGCCTAGTGATGGGGTCAGTCTGGTGTCAGCTTTGCCTCGTGATGGGATCAGTCTGGTGTCAGCCTCGCCTCGTGATGGGGTCAGTCTGGTGTCAGTCTCGCCTCGTGATGGGGTCAGTCTGGTGTCAGTCTCGCCTCGTGATGGGGTCAGTCTGGTGTCAGCCTCGCCTCGTGATCGTGTCAGTCTGGTGTCAGCCTCGCCTCATGATGGGGTCAGGCTGGTGTCAGTCTCGCCTCGTGATGGGGTCAGTCTGGTGTCAGTCTCGCCTCGTGATGGGGTCAGTCTGGTGTCAGCCTCGCCTCGTGATGGGGTCAGTCTGGTGTCAGTCTCGCCTCGTGATGGGGTTAGTCTGGTGTCAGCCTCGCCCCGTGATGGGGTCAGTCTGGTGTCAGCCTCGCTTCGTGATGGAGTCAGTCTGGTGTCAGCCTCACCTCGTGATGGGGTCAGTCTGGTGTCAGCCTCACATCATGATGGTGTCAGTCTGGTGTCAGTCTCGCCTCGTGATGGGGTCAGTCTGGTGTCAGCCTCGCCTCGTGATGGTGTCAGTCTGGATTCAGCCTCGCCTTGTGATTGGGTCAGTCTGGTGTCAGCCTTGCCTCGTGACGGGTTCAGTCTGGTTTCAGCCTCGTCTCGTGATGGGGTCAGTCTGGTGTCAGTCTCGCCTCGTGATGGGGTCAGTCTGGTGTCAGTCTCGCCTCGTGATGGGGTCAGTCTGGTGTCAGTCTCGCCTCGTGATGGGGTCAGTCTGGTGTCAGCCTCACATTATGATGGTGTCAGTCTGGTGTCAGCCTCGCCTCGTGATGGTGTCAGTCTGGTGTCAGCCTCGCCTCGTGATGGGGTCAGTCTGGTGTCAGCCTCGCCTCGTGATGGGGTCAGTCTGGTGTCAGCCTCACATCATGATGGTGTCAGTCTGGTGTCAGCCTCGCCTCGTGATGGGGTCAGTCTGGTGTCAGCCTCGCCTCGTGATGGTGTCAGTCTGGTGTAAGCCTCACATCGTGATGGTGTCAGTCTGGTGTCAGCCTCGCCTCGTGATGGGGTCAGTCTGGTGTCAGCCTCGCCTCGTGATGGGGTCAGTCTGGTGTCAGCCTCGCCTCGTGATGGGGTCAGTCTGGTGTCAGCCTCGCCTCGTGATGGGGTCAGTCTGGTGTCAGCCTCGCCTCGTGATGGGTTCAGTCTGGTGTCAGCCTCGCCTCGTGATGGGGTCAGTCTGGTGTCAGTCTCGCCTCTTGATGGGGTCAGTCTGGTTTCAGCCTCACATCGTGAAGCTGTCAGTCTGGTGTCAGCCTCGCCTCGTGATGGGGTCAGTCTGGTGTCAGTCTCGCCTCGTGATGGTGTCAGTCTGGTGTCAGTCTCGCCTCGTGATGGGGTCAGTCTGGTGTCAGCCTCGTCCCGTGATGGGGTCAGTCTGGTGTCAGTCTCGCCTCATGAAGGGGTCAGTCTGGTGTCAGCCTCGCCTCGTGATGGGTTCAGTCTGGTGTCAGCCTCACATCATGATGGGGTCAGTCTGGTGTCAGTCTCGCCTCGTGATGGTGTCAGTCTGGTGTCAGTCTCGCCTCGTGATGGGGTCAGTCTGGTGTCAGCCTCGTCCCGTGATGGTGTCAGTCTGGTGTCAGTCTCGCCTCGTGATGGGGTCAGTCTGGTGTCAGTCTCGCCTCGTGATGGCGTCAGTCTGGAGTCAGCATCGCCTCGTGATGGGGTCAGTCTGGTGTCAGCCTCACAACATGATGGGGTCAGTCTGGAGTCAGTCTCGCCTCGTCATGGGGTCAGTCTGGTGTCAGCCTCGCCTAGTGATGGGGTCAGTCTGGTGTCAGCCTCACATCATGATGGGGTCAGTCTGGTGTCAGCCTCGCCTCGTGATGGGGTCAGTCTGGTGTCAGCCTCGCCTCGTGATGGGATCAGTCTGGTGTCAGCCTCTCCTCGTGATGGGGTCAGTCTGGTGTCAGTCTCACAACATGATGGGGTCAGTCTGGAGTCAGTCTCGCCTCGTCATGGGGCCAGTCTGGTTTCAGCCTCGCCTAGTGATGGGGTCAGTCTGGTGTCAGCCTCACATCATGATGGTGTCAGTCTGGTGTCAGCCACGCCTCGTGATCGTGTCAGTCTGGTGTCAGCCTCGCCTCATAATGGGGTCAGTCTGGTGTCAGCCTTGCCTAGTGATGGGGTCAGTCTGGTGTCAGCCTCGCCTCGTGATGGGATCAGTCTGGTGTCAGCCTCGCCTCGTGATGGGGTCAGTCTGGTGTCAGTCTCGCCTCGTGATGGGGTCAGTCTGGTGTCAGTCTCGCCTCGTGATGGGGTCAGTCTGGTGTCAGCCTCGCCTCGTGATGGGGTCAGTCTGGTGTCAGCCTCGCTTCGTGATGGAGTCAGTCTGGTGTCAGCCTCACCTCGTGATGGGGTCAGTCTGGTGTCAGCCTCACATCATGATGGTGTCAGTCTGGTGTCAGTCTCGCCTCGTGATGGGGTCAGTCTGGTGTCAGCCTCGCCTCGTGATGGTGTCAGTCTGGATTCAGCCTCGCCTTGTGATTGGGTCAGTCTGGTGTCAGCCTTGCCTCGTGACGGGTTCAGTCTGGTTTCAGCCTCGTCTCGTGATGGGGTCAGTCTGGTGTCAGTCTCGCCTCGTGATGGGGTCAGTCTGGTGTCAGTCTCGCCTCGTGATGGGGTCAGTCTGGTGTCAGTCTCGCCTCGTGATGGGGTCAGTCTGGTGTCAGCCTCACATTATGATGGTGTCAGTCTGGTGTCAGCCTCGCCTCGTGATGGTGTCAGTCTGGTGTCAGCCTCGCCTCGTGATGGGGTCAGTCTGGTGTCAGCCTCGCCTCGTGATGGGGTCAGTCTGGTGTCAGCCTCACATCATGATGGTGTCAGTCTGGTGTCAGCCTCGCCTCGTGATGGGGTCAGTCTGGTGTCAGCCTCGCCTCGTGATGGTGTCAGTCTGGTGTAAGCCTCACATCGTGATGGTGTCAGTCTGGTGTCAGCCTCGCCTCGTGATGGGGTCAGTCTGGTGTCAGCCTCGCCTCGTGATGGGGTCAGTCTGGTGTCAGCCTCGCCTCGTGATGGGGTCAGTCTGGTGTCAGCCTCGCCTCGTGATGGGGTCAGTCTGGTGTCAGCCTCGCCTCGTGATGGGTTCAGTCTGGTGTCAGCCTCGCCTCGTGATGGGGTCAGTCTGGTGTCAGTCTCGCCTCTTGATGGGGTCAGTCTGGTTTCAGCCTCACATCGTGAAGCTGTCAGTCTGGTGTCAGCCTCGCCTCGTGATGGGGTCAGTCTGGTGTCAGTCTCGCCTCGTGATGGTGTCAGTCTGGTGTCAGTCTCGCCTCGTGATGGGGTCAGTCTGGTGTCAGCCTCGTCCCGTGATGGGGTCAGTCTGGTGTCAGTCTCGCCTCATGAAGGGGTCAGTCTGGTGTCAGCCTCGCCTCGTGATGGGTTCAGTCTGGTGTCAGCCTCACATCATGATGGGGTCAGTCTGGTGTCAGTCTCGCCTCGTGATGGTGTCAGTCTGGTGTCAGTCTCGCCTCGTGATGGGGTCAGTCTGGTGTCAGCCTCGTCCCGTGATGGTGTCAGTCTGGTGTCAGTCTCGCCTCGTGATGGGGTCAGTCTGGTGTCAGTCTCGCCTCGTGATGGCGTCAGTCTGGAGTCAGCATCGCCTCGTGATGGGGTCAGTCTGGTGTCAGCCTCACAACATGATGGGGTCAGTCTGGAGTCAGTCTCGCCTCGTCATGGGGTCAGTCTGGTGTCAGCCTCGCCTAGTGATGGGGTCAGTCTGGTGTCAGCCTCACATCATGATGGGGTCAGTCTGGTGTCAGCCTCGCCTCGTGATGGGGTCAGTCTGGTGTCAGCCTCGCCTCGTGATGGGATCAGTCTGGTGTCAGCCTCTCCTCGTGATGGGGTCAGTCTGGTGTCAGTCTCACAACATGATGGGGTCAGTCTGGAGTCAGTCTCGCCTCGTCATGGGGCCAGTCTGGTGTCAGCCTCGCCTAGTGATGGGGTCAGTCTGGTGTCAGCCTCACATCATGATGGTGTCAGTCTGGTGTCAGCCACGCCTCGTGATCGTGTCAGTCTGGTGTCAGCCTCGCCTCATGATGGGGTCAGTCTGGTGTCAGCCTTGCCTAGTGATGGGGTCAGTCTGGTGTCAGCCTCGCCTCGTGATGGGATCAGTCTGGTGTCAGCCTCGCCTCGTGATGGGGTCAGTCTGGTGTCAGTCTCGCCTCGTGATGGGGTCAGTCTGGTGTCAGTCTCGCCTCGTGATGGGGTCAGTCTGGTGTCAGCCTCGCCTCGTGATGGGGTCAGTCTGGTGTCAGCCTCACATCATGATGGGGTCAGTCTGGTGTCAGTCTCGCCTCGTGATGGGGTCAGTCTGGTGTCAGTCTCGTCTCGTGATGGGGTTAGTCTGGTGTCAGCCTCGCCCCGTGATGGGGTCAGTCTGGTGTCAGCCTCGCTTCGTGATGGAGTCAGTCTGGTGTCAGCCTCACCTCGTGATGGGGTCAGTCTGGTGTCAGCCTCACATCATGATGGTGTCAGTCTGGTGTCAGCCTCGCCTCGTGATTGGGTCAGTCCGGTGTCAGTCTCGCCTCTTGATGGGGTCAGTCTGGTGTCAGCCTCGCCTCGTGATGGTGTCAGTCTGGTTTCAGCCTCGCCTTGTGATTGGGTCAGTCTGGTGTCAGCCTTGCCTCGTGACGGGTTCAGTCTGGTTTCAGCCTCGCCTCGTGATGGGGTCAGTCTGGTGTCAGCCTCGGCTCTTGATGGGGTCAGTCTGGTGTCAGTCTCGTCTCGTGATGGGGACAGTCTGGTGTCAGCCTCGCCCCGTGATGGGGTCAGTCTGGTGTCAGCCTCGCCCCGTGACGGGTTCAGTCTGGTGTCAGCCTCACATCATGATGGTGTCAATCTTGTGTCAGCTTCGCCTTGTGATGGTGTCAGTCTGGTGTCAGCCTCGCTTCGTGATGGGGTCAGTCTGGTGTCAGCCTCGCCTCGTGATGGGGTCAGTCTGGTGTCAGCCTCGCCTCGTGATGGGGTCAGTCTGGTGTCAGCCTCGCCTCGTGATGGGGTCAGTCTGGTGTCAGCCTCGCCTCGTGATGGGGTCAGTCTGGTGTCAGCCTCGCCTAGTGATGGGGTCAGTCTGGTGTCAGCCTCACATCATGATGGGGTCAGTCTGGTGTCAGCCACGTCTCGTGATGGTGTCAGTCTGGTGTCAGCCTCGCCTCGTGATGGGGTCAGTCTGGTGTCAGCCTCGCCTCGTGATGGGGTCAGTCTGGTGTCAGCCTCACATCATGATGGTGTCAGTCTGGTGTCAGCCTCGCCTCGTGATGGGGTCAGTCTGGTGTCAGTCTCGCCTAGTGATGGTGTCAGTCTAGTGTCAGCCTCACATCATGATGGGGTCAGTCTGGTGTCAGCATCGCCTCGTGATGGTGTCAGTCTGGTGTCAGTCTCGCCTCGTGATGGGGTCAGTCTGGTGTCAGCCTCGTCCCGTGATGGGGTCAGTCTGGTGTCAGTCTCGCCTCATGAAGGGGTCAGTCTGGTGTCAGCCTCGCCTCGTGATGGGGTCAGTCTGGTGTCAGCATCGCCTCGTGATGGGGTCAGTCTGGTGTCAGCCTCACATCATGATGGGGTCAGTCTGGTGTCAGTCTCGCCTCGTGATGGTGTCAGTCTGGTGTCAGCATCGCCTCGTGATGGGGTCAGTCTGGTGTCAGCCTCACAACATGATGGGGTCAGTCTGGAGTCAGTCTCGCCTCGTGATCGTGTCAGTCTGGTGTCAGCCTCGCCTCATGATGGGGTCAGTCTGGTGTCAGCCTCGCCTAGTGATGGGGTCAGTCTGGTGTCAGCCTCGCCTCGTGATGGGATCAGTCTGGTGTCAGCCTCGCCTCGTGATGGGGTCAGTCTGGTGTCAGTCTCACAACATGATGGGGTCAGTCTGGAGTCAGTCTCGCCTCGTCATGGGGTCAGTCTGGTGTCAGCCTCGCCTAGTGATGGGGTCAGTCTGGTGTCAGCCTCACATCATGATGGTGTCAGTCTGGTGTCAGCCTCGCCTCGTGATCGTGTCAGTCTGGTGTCAGCCTCGCCTCATGATGGGGTCAGTCTGGTGTCAGCCTTGCCTAGTGATGGGGTCAGTCTGGTGTCAGCCTCGCCTCGTGATGGGGTCAGTCTGGTGTCAGTCTCGTCTCGTGATGGGGTTAGTCTGGTGTCAGCCTCGCCCCGTGATGGGGTCAGTCTGGTGTCAGCCTCGCTTCGTGATGGAGTCAGTCTGGTGTCAGCCTCACCTCGTGATGGGGTCAGTCTGGTGTCAGCCTCACATCATGATGGTGTCAGTCTGGTGTCAGCCTCGCCTCGTGATTGGGTCAGTCCGGTGTCAGTCTCGCCTCTTGATGGGGTCAGTCTGGTGTCAGCCTCGCCTCGTGATGGTGTCAGTCTGGTTTCAGCCTCGCCTTGTGATTGGGTCAGTCTGGTGTCAGCCTTGCCTCGTGACGGGTTCAGTCTGGTTTCAGCCTCGCCTCGTGATGGGGTCAGTCTGGTGTCAGCCTCGGCTCTTGATGGGGTCAGTCTGGTGTCAGTCTCGTCTCGTGATGGGGACAGTCTGGTGTCAGCCTCGCCCCGTGATGGGGTCAGTCTGGTGTCAGCCTCGCCCCGTGACGGGTTCAGTCTGGTGTCAGCCTCACATCATGATGGTGTCAATCTTGTGTCAGCTTCGCCTTGTGATGGTGTCAGTCTGGTGTCAGCCTCGCTTCGTGATGGGGTCAGTCTGGTGTCAGCCTCGCCTCGTGATGGGGTCAGTCTGGTGTCAGCCTCGCCTCGTGATGGGGTCAGTCTGGTGTCAGCCTCGCCTCGTGATGGGGTCAGTCTGGTGTCAGCCTCGCCTCGTGATGGGGTCAGTCTGGTGTCAGCCTCGCCTAGTGATGGGGTCAGTCTGGTGTCAGCCTCACATCATGATGGGGTCAGTCTGGTGTCAGCCACGTCTCGTGATGGTGTCAGTCTGGTGTCAGCCTCGCCTCGTGATGGGGTCAGTCTGGTGTCAGCCTCGCCTCGTGATGGGGTCAGTCTGGTGTCAGCCTCACATCATGATGGTGTCAGTCTGGTGTCAGCCTCGCCTCGTGATGGGGTCAGTCTGGTGTCAGTCTCGCCTAGTGATGGTGTCAGTCTAGTGTCAGCCTCACATCATGATGGGGTCAGTCTGGTGTCAGCATCGCCTCGTGATGGTGTCAGTCTGGTGTCAGTCTCGTCTCGTGATGGGGTCAGTCTGGTGTCAGCCTCGTCCCGTGATGGGGTCAGTCTGGTGTCAGTCTCGCCTCATGAAGGGGTCAGTCTGGTGTCAGCCTCGCCTCGTGATGGGGTCAGTCTGGTGTCAGCATCGCCTCGTGATGGGGTCAGTCTGGTGTCAGCCTCACATCATGATGGGGTCAGTCTGGTGTCAGTCTCGCCTCGTGATGGTGTCAGTCTGGTGTCAGCATCGCCTCGTGATGGGGTCAGTCTGGTGTCAGCCTCACAACATGATGGGGTCAGTCTGGAGTCAGTCTCGCCTCGTGATCGTGTCAGTCTGGTGTCAGCCTCGCCTCATGATGGGGTCAGTCTGGTGTCAGCCTCGCCTAGTGATGGGGTCAGTCTGGTGTCAGCCTCGCCTCGTGATGAGATCAGTCTGGTGTCAGCCTCGCCTCGTGATGGGGTCAGTCTGGTGTCAGTCTCACAACATGATGGGGTCAGTCTGGAGTCAGTCTCGCCTCGTCATGGGGTCAGTCTGGTGTCAGCCTCGCCTAGTGATGGGGTCAGTCTGGTGTCAGCCTCACATCATGATGGTGTCAGTCTGGTGTCAGCCTCGCCTCGTGATCGTGTCAGTCTGGTGTCAGCCTCGCCTCATGATGGGGTCAGTCTGGTGTCAGCCTTGCCTAGTGATGGGGTCAGTCTGGTGTCAGCCTCGCCTCGTGATGGGATCAGTCTGGTGTCAGCCTCGCCTCGTGATGGGGTCAGTCTGGTGTCAGTCTCGCCTCGTGATGGGGTCAGTCTGGTGTCAGTCTCACCTCGTGATGGGGTCAGTCTGGTGTCAGCCTCGCCCCGTGACGGGGTCAGTCTGGTGTCAGCCTCACATCATGATGGTGTCAATCTTGTGTCAGCTTCGCCTTGTGATGTTGTCAGTCTGGTGTCAGCCTCGCCTCGTGATGGGGTCAGTCTGGTGTCAGCCTCGCCTCGTGATGGGGTCAGTCTGGTGTCAGCCTCGCCTCGTGATGGGGTCAGTCTGGTGTCAGCCTCACATCATGATGGTGTCAATCTTGTGTCAGCTTCGCCTTGTGATGTTGTCAGTCTGGTGTCAGCCTCGCCTCGTGATGGGGTCAGTCTGGTGTCAGCCTCGCCTCGTGATGGGGTCAGTCTGGTGTCAGCCTCGCCTCGTGATGGGGTCAGTCTGGTGTCAGCCTCACATCATGATGGGGTCAGTCTGGTGTCAGTCTCGCCTCGTGATGGGGTCAGTCTGGTGTCAGTCTCGTCTCGTGATGGGTTCAGTCTGGTGTCAGCCTCGTCCCGTGATGGGGTCAGTCTGGTGTCAGTCTCGCCTCGTGATGGGGTCAGTCTGGTGTCAATCTCGCCTCGTGATGGGGTCAGTCTGGTGTCAGCCTCGCATTATGATGGTGTCAGTCTGGTGTCAGCCTCGCCTCGTGATGGTGTCAGTCTGGTGTCAGCCTCGCCTCGTGATGGGGTCAGTCTGGTGTCAGCCTCGCCTAGTGATGGGGTCAGTCTGGTGTCAGCCTCACATCATGATGGGGTCAGTCTGGTGTCAGCCACGCCTCGTGATGGTGTCTGTTAGAAGCTTTCCTTAACCTAATATTTAATATCTTCTTATTAACAGTACTAACATAAGTATGAATGAGTTGGATCTTAATAGAATAATTGAGTTATTATATTTATATTTGTTCTAGATTGGGAAAAGTAAGGAATTAGACTTCATAGTCTGTGAACATATATCTTGGGTTTTTCCTTTACATTCAAGCCACATATGAGAGTAATTAGCTATACCTTCCCCCATCCTCCCCCATCTATGTAAGAGATAAAGTTACACTCAGACTTTGAGAGAAGCAATTATCTTAGTAGAACTACAAGAGAATACCAACCCACTTTTAGGTTGGTGGGGGCTGGATTGCTCACTCTGGATTCTGGATTGCAGAACAAAGACTTTTTATGCTCACATTGCTTGAAGCCTTGAGAGACACACACACACTTACACACATATACATATATACAATCTTATTATCAAGAACTTAACTATATTTTTTGGACATTATTTAAACATTCTGTATGCCAATATTTTATTTCTAATTTTATGCAACGTTATTATTAAATCATCTTTTTGAGTTTATACAAGCAGTTGAAGGACTTTCTATCTGAACATTTCTCACCAATACAAGTTAATAAAATATCGAGACAATACGATATTTTACAGTGGCGAGCCTCCAGTTCGATTCGTTTCCGCCGATCGCTTATTTTTGACTTTTTTCTTCTTCATCTTGATGAGAGGGAAGTTGTTTGCAAATTCAGCAAAATATGAAGTCAAGCTTTCAGGAGAAGTAAAGTCTGCAACAGATGAATCGTCGGCATAATCGAGAACCTAAAAGCAGAATTGGTGAGAATTTTGCGCAATTGCAAGAAACGCTGTTCCTTGGTGATGTCATTTCCCGCCAAGAGAGAAAAGACGCGTTATGTAAAGAAAGACCTTCTTAATTGGTAAGTAATGGATTTTATTGATGAATTATCTAGAGAGAGTAAGTTAGAATTCAAGAATCTGTCTACATTTGTTAAAGATAATGAACTTTGGCGGTACATGTATAATGAGTGCTTACAGGCTAATATTAAGATAGAAAAATCTAAGTTTTCCTTTAAGAAACTGAGCAAACAAGTTAGAAATGTAATGAAGTTAGTTAATGTTTTTAATGCCATGATTTTTGATGTTCCTAAGACTGCTGTTTGTGTAATGCAGCAAGATCAGAGCAGTGTATGTGCTAATTGCCAGACTTTGACCGAGCAAATAGATGATCTGCAAAGTGCAATTCAAACAAAAGACATTCAGTTATCGGACCTGCAGAATGATGTAAAAATAATTTGTGTGAATACTAAGGCAGAGAAACAAAAATCTTTTGTACCAGAGATCCAGTCTATAGAAGGAGATCCGACCAATCAGGAAGAAATGTGTAAGAGAAAATTAAGGGATAAAGCTGCAAAACTTAATCTTAAAATCCTTGATCAGCTCATGAAAATTTTGAAGGATATGCCAGCCTATGATATGGACTCCGATGCTTTCTATAACATGGAGGTTTATGAAAATTTTTGTAATAATTTTTGTTTAAATCAGGAGCAAAGAAATTTTCTATTCTGTTTATGGCTCCCCAGTGTTATGGCATGTAGATTAATCAAAACGCCATATATTGAGGATGATGAGGAAATGCATAGCAATGCATCAGACCGACTACGTCAATTATTGAAATTTACTACTGGAGAGGAAACTCCTTCTTTGGAAATCTTAGACTCCTTAAGAGCTACGATTAATGATGATCCTTTTGAATTTAAAAATAGATTTTCTAAAGTATACAAAATGATATTTAATTTAGACAATGAGACTCCTTCTATGGTAAATGCTTTTGTTAAAAAATTCAAGTATCTTGATCCAGCATCTGTTATTATTGCTACTGGAAAAAATGATTTAGGTCAAGCAGCCAAAGTTATTGATACAGTTAGGAGACAACTTAAATTAAACAATCAGAAAAAGGAAAGTTTAATTGTTCAAAATGGAGAACAGAGAGAGACCATGTGCTTAGCCACACCCAGTTATGATGATGAACACGTCACAGGCAGGACGAGAGTCTCAGAGCAGACAGGAAATACTATTTGTTTCTATTGTAAACGATTTGGTCATTTGAAAAGAGATTGTATTCATTATAAATTAGATTTACAAAGAAAAGTTTTGGAATTAGAAGACCAAAATATAATTTCTGAACAATCTGCTCCTCCATGTTCCAACAATAGTCTGTCTGAGTTGCCTTATGCCTCAGAAGTTAAAAAGATCAGTTCACTGAGAGTTAACAACAGCTTAAATAATATGGTAAACAGTGCTGTTGTCATTAATAGGAATGGTTTACTGCCATTGCCGACATTTAAATCAGGATCAAATCGAGATTCTTCTTCCTTACCGTTGGAATATGTTGCTCCAAATTTATTGGATGAAAGTGGAAGGCCCAAATCAACATCAATTGATTCTTCCATGTACTGTAATGTTGGAAGTATTTGTACAGCAACTGCTGACATGTCTTCAGATCATAAATGGCCACATACAGGAACCAATCTTGAATTGGAACAATTGGTTAGATCACATACAGATCTTTGGAATCAAAGCAAAAATGATGTAGGTTTGTTTACAGATTTTGAAGTTGACATTGAAGGTAGAGACCCTAAGCCTCAACCTCAATACAAATTGCCATTAGAATCAATTATTCCAATTTCTTCCATTGTAGATGAGTTTTTACAGCAAGGAATTTTAAAGAAAGTACAATCAGTGGTGAATAATTGTATTTGGCCTATCAAAGTTGATAATTCATATTCTTTATCAGTTGATTTCAGGATATTGAACAAATGCATCACAAATAACAGATCTATTGTTCCTGATTGTAACATAATGTCACATCTGGATGCCAAGGCCAAAATATTCTCAGTACTTGAAATTGCCAATAGCCATTTGTCAGTACCCTTAGCTAAGAGTTGTCAATATAAATTTGCCTTTAGCTTCAACAAAGAAACTTATACATTCACAAGATTAGCCCCAGGCTTAGATTTAAGTGATGGGATTGTTCATGAGTATTTGGGTAAAATATTATCTAAATTCTCTAGGCCAGAATGTATTGTCCAGCATGTAGACAAGCTTCTCTTGTCTACACAAAATATAACTGAACATATCACTCTTTTGTCTGAAATATTTACGTTGTTACAAACAGCAGGATTGAAATTGAATACAGAGAAAGTTCAGTTGATGAAAAGACAGGTGGAATTCCTTCATATGCAAATTAGTCATGGACAGAGACAGTTGTTGCAAGAAAAAGTTAGAACTATTTCTGCTTATCCAATTCCAACAAATCGCAAGGCTTTGCATCAGTTTTTGAGCGAAGTAAATCATTGTAAAGATTTTATACCCAATTTTGCAGAGAAGTCTAGATCATTATTTGATCGTTTGAGACAAAAAGATGGTGTATTTGATCAATGGGATCAAACTGAGAAAGAAGCTTTTGAACTATTGAAATGGGATTTGCAGAATGCTACTACATTAAATACTGTTGAGTTTTGTAGTAAAATTCCTTTTGTTTTAGAAACCAATGTTTCCAATAATGCAATCTCAGCAACTTTGTCACAATTAAAAGAAGGTAATCAGAAAATAATAGGTTTCTTTTCAAGAACTTTGACAAATATGGAGAAAAACTTTGATGCACATATGAAAAAATTGTTAAGTGTTTTCTTTGCAGTCAAAATAACTGAATACATTGTGAGATCAAGTAAGATCATATTACAGACACCTGATTCATCACTGAAACTCCTAGAGGAAGATGGTTCAACAGACAATTATCGTGAAAATTATCCTATATGGTACAAAACACTGTCTTCCAAACACATTCAGATAGAAGTAACAAAAAGACATTTTCAGGAAAACATACCAACACATATTTGTACAGCTGTAAGTGAGAAGTTTGTACCTCATGTTTTCAACATAGGAACTGAGAAAAGTTTGAAACCAGTATGTATTACTGCAGATCAGTCTTACACTACAAGAAGTAAGTCAACACAAAAAACAGTTACGCATATTTCCAATTTTATAGAGATAAGATCAAAGGCATGATCCTTTGTCATCTCTGGGTTGATACAAAACCTTTCTTTGGTTTCGAAACCAAGGTTTTGAATCATGACCAATAATGGAGATGTAGCGTCCTGTTATATTTGTTTTTGTTTATTTCAGGTACTTATATAGCGTTGTGAATTTATGTAGTGCTTTTTACATATATAGTACATTCACATCAGTCCCTAACCCTCAAGAGGTGTACAATCTAAGGTCCCTAACTCACAGTCATACATACACATACTAGGGCCAATTTAGATAGGAGCCAATTCTCCTACCAACATGTCTTTGGAGTGTGGGAGGAAACCGGAGTACCTGGAGAAAACCCACACAAGCACAGGGAGAACATGTAAACTCCAGGCAGGTGATGCCATGGTTGGGATTTGCATCAGCAACCCTAGTGTTGTTAGGCGGAAGTGCCTGCATTCTAAAATAGAACACTACAAGTCAATAAGAAGTGTTATAATGAAAATATGTCTTCCATGTCATGACTAGAAATGTTTGTGATTGTGATATGTAATGTTAACAGATAAATGTAAGAGGATTAATCAATGTAAAATTATCTATGCCAAAATAATGATACTGCATTTCTGTTACAGGAAATGACCTAAGAGTAACTGTTAAAGGAAGAAAATTCAAATATTTCTAAACCTTTCAGATGATAATACATTTTCCAAGAAGGAAATTTATTCTGGAAGAAGCTTTGCAACAAGAATTTTATTCATCATTGTTTTTGTTGTTCTTTTTATGTTCAATAAAGTTATTTAACTTTACAGAGTGCTAGAAGAAGACAAGACATCTCAAGGCATCTCATAGAGGAAGAACTTATAAAACAATTGACTTTTGACTACTGATGAAATAATTCATTCATCATCAGATATATTGGTTTTTTTTTTGTGTGTACATTTTATTTTGACATAATATGTTTACCATATCAAAATGAGATCAGTTTTCACATGAACATTTGCAATCACACACTATGTATTTTCAGAAGTGAAGAGGTTAAACTTTTGTTACAACAGAGTCACGCTAATTAGTCAGAACATCTGTTGTTAATTAAGCTAGAGATAAGTTTTTCTAAGGTACATATAGAGAAACTTAGGCAAGTTTTACATTGTTATATGTATGTTTTTAAAAAAAAAATAATCATTTGATATACATGTATGGATTGAAGTTAGAGAACATATGTTATGTTTAAATGTTAATAAGGTAATTTGAAAAATGTATGGATTATAGAACTGTGTGCTAGACACATTTTGGAGGGAAAATATGAAACATCTATTTTTTAAGTGACATATTTTAAAGTATTGTACTATAATGTTACAGTTATACATTTATTAAGGGGATGAATTATTTGGTAAAAGGAAAATAATAAGGGTAAAAATATTTTTATGTGATACATAACAAAAGGTTTATCAAAGAATTTGTTTTCCCATTATAGAATCAAATTAAAGATATGTTCAGATCAATTATCTTAAGATCAAAAAACGCATGAATGGATACGAAAGTGACGAGAATGTGTATAAATGGATTAAGATAAGGAAAATGATTAAGATTCGATAAAATCGATCATTTTGAGAGGGAAATGTTAGAAGCTTTCCTTAACCTAATATTTAATATCTTCTTATTAACAGTACTAACATAAGTATGAATGAGTTGGATCTTAATAGAATAATTGAGTTATTATATTTATATTTGTTCTAGATTGGGAAAAGTAAGGAATTAGACTTCATAGTCTGTGAACATATATCTTGGGTTTTTCCTTTACATTCAAGCCACATATGAGAGTAATTAGCTATACCTTCCCCCATCCTCCCCCATCTATGTAAGAGATAAAGTTACACTCAGACTTTGAGAGAAGCAATTATCTTAGTAGAACTACAAGAGAATACCAACCCACTTTTAGGTTGGTGGGGGCTGGATTGCTCACTCTGGATTCTGGATTGCAGAACAAAGACTTTTTATGCTCACATTGCTTGAAGCCTTGAGAGACACACACACACTTACACACATATACATATATACAATCTTATTATCAAGAACTTAACTATATTTTTTGGACATTATTTAAACATTCTGTATGCCAATATTTTATTTCTAATTTTATGCAACGTTATTATTAAATCATCTTTTTGAGTTTATACAAGCAGTTGAAGGACTTTCTATCTGAACATTTCTCACCAATACAAGTTAATAAAATATCGAGACAATACGATATTTTACAGTGTCAGTCTGGTGTGAGCCTCGCCTCGTGATGGGGTCAGTCTGGGGTCAGCCTCGCCCCGTGATGGGGTCAGTCCTGTGTCAGTCTCGCCTCGTGATGGCGTCAGTCTGGTGTCAGCCTCGCCTCGTGATGGGGTCAGTCTGGTGTCAGCCTCGCCCCGTGACGGGGTCAGTCTGGTGTCAGCTTTATATCATGATGGTGTCAGTCTGGTGTCAGCATCGCCTCGTGATGGGGTCAGTCTGGTGTCAGCCTCACATCATGATGGGGTCAGTCTGGTGTCAGCCACGCCTCGTGATGGTGTCAGTCTGGTGTCAGCCTCGCCTCGTGATGGGGTCAGTCTGGTGTCAGCCTCGCCCCGTGATTGGGTCATTCCGGTGTCAGTCTCGCCTCGTGATGGGGTCAGTCTGGTGTCAGCCTCGCCTCGTGATGGGGTCAGTCTGGTGTCAGCCTCGCCCCGTGACGGGGTCAGTCTGGTGTCAGCCTCACATCATGATGGTGTCAGTCTGGTGTCAGCCTCGCCTCGTGATGGGGTCAGTCCGGTGTCAGTCTCGCCTCGTGATGGGGTCAGTCTGGTGTCAGCCTCGCCTCGTGATGGGGTCAGTCTGGTGTCAGCCTCACATCGTGATGGGGTCAGTCTGGTGTCAGTCTCGCCTCGTGATGGGGTCAGTCTGGTGTCAGTCTCGCCTCGTGATGGGGTCAGTCTGGTGTCAGCATCGCCTCGTGATGGGGTCAGTCTGGTGTCAGTCTCGCCTCGTGATGGGGTCAGTCTGGTGTCAGCCTCGTCCCGTGATGGGGTCAGTCTGGTGTCAGCCTCACATCATGATGGTGTCAATCTGGTGTCAGCTTTGCCTTGTGATGGTGTCAGTCTGGTGTCAGCCTCGCCTCGTGATGGGGTAAGTCTGGTGTCAGTCTCGCCTCGTGATGGGGTCAGCCTGGTGTCAGCCTCGCCTCGCGATGGGGTCAGGCTGGTGTCAGCCTCGCCTCGCGATGGGGTCAGTCTGGTGTCAGCCTCGCCTCGCGATGGGGTCAGTCTGGTGTCAGCCTCTCCTCGCGATGGGGTCAGTCTGGTGTCAGCATCGCCTCGTGATGGGGTCAGTCTGGTGTTAGCCTCACATCATGATGGGGTCAGTCTGGAGTCAGTCTCGCCTCGTGAATGGGTCAGTCTGGTGTCAGCCTCACATCATTATGGTGTCAGTCTGGTGTCAGCCTCGCCTCGTGATGGGGTCAGTCTGGTGTCAGTCTCACATCATGATGGTGTCAGTCTGGTATCAGCCTCGCCTCGTGATGGGGTCAGTCTGGTGTCAGCCTCGCCTCGTGATGGGGTCAGTCTGGTGTCAGTCTCGCCTCGTGATGGGGTCAGTCTGGTGTCAGCCTCGCCTCGTGATGGTGTCAGTTTGGTGTCAGTCTCGCCTCGTGATGGGGTCAGTCTGGTGTCAGTATCGCCTAGTGATGGGGTCAGTCTGGTGTCAGTCTCGCCTAGTGATGGGGTCAGTCTGGTGTCAGCCTCACATCATGATGGTGTCAGTCTGGTGTCAGCCTCGCCTCGTGATGGTGTCAGTTTGGTGTCAGCCTCGCCTCGTGATGGGGTCAGTCTGGTGTCAGTCTCGCCTCGTGATGGGGTCAGTCTGGTGTCAGCCTCACATCATGATGGTGTCAGTCTGGTGTCAGCCTCGCCTCGTGATGGTGTCAGTCTGGTGTCAGCCTCGCCTTGTGATTGGGTCAGTCTGGTGTCAGCCTTGCCTCGTGACGGGGTCAGTCTGGTTTCAGCCTCGCCTCGTGATGGGGTCAGTCTGGTGTCAGCCTCGCCTCTTGATGGGGTCAGTCTGGTGTCAGTCTCGTCTCGTGATGGGGTCAGTCTGGTGTCAGCCTCGCCCCGTGATGGGGTCAGTCTGGTGTCAGCCTCGCCCCGTGACGGGGTCAGTCTGGTGTCAGCCTCACATCATGATGGTGTCAATCTTGTGTCAGCTTCGCCTTGTGATGGTGTCAGTCTGGTGTCAGCCTCGCTTCGTGATGGGGTCAGTCTGGTGTCAGACTCGCCTCGTGATGGGGTCAGTCTGGTGTCAGCCTCGCCTCGTGATGGGGTCAGTCTGGTGTCAGCCTCGCCTCGTGATGGGGTCAGTCTGGTGTCAGCCTCGTCCCGTGATGGGGTCAGTCTGGTGTCAGCCTCACATCATGATGGTGTCAATCTGGTGTCAGCTTTGCCTTGTGATGGTGTCAGTCTGGTGTCAGCCTCGCCTCGTGATGGGGTAAGTCTGGTGTCAGTCTCGCCTCGTGATGGGGTCAGTCTGGTGTCAGCCTCGCCTCGCGATGGGGTCAGGCTGGTGTCAGCCTCGCCTCGCGATGGGGTCAGTCTGGTGTCAGCCTCGCCTCGCGATGGGGTCAGTCTGGTGTCAGCCTCTCCTCGCGATGGGGTCAGTCTGGTGTCAGCATCGCCTCGTGATGGGGTCAGTCTGGTGTTAGCCTCACATCATGATGGGGTCAGTCTGGAGTCAGTCTCGCCTCGTGAATGGGTCAGTCTGGTGTCAGCCTCACCACGTGATGGGGTCAGTCTGGTGTCAGCCTCACATCATTATGGTGTCAGTCTGGTGTCAGCCTCGCCTCGTGATGGGGTCAGTCTGGTGTCAGTCTCACATCATGATGGTGTCAGTCTGGTATCAGCCTCGCCTCGTGATGGGGTCAGTCTGGTGTCAGCCTCGCCTCGTGATGGGGTCAGTCTGGTGTCAGTCTCGCCTCGTGATGGGGTCAGTCTGGTGTCAGCCTCGCCCCGTGATGGGGTCAGTCTGGTGTCAGCCCCGCCTCGTGACGAGGTCAGTCTGGTGTCAGCCTCGCCTCGTGAGGGGGTCAGTCTGGTGTCAGTCTCGCCTCGTGATGGGGTCAGTCTGGTGTCAGTCTCGCCTCGTGATGGGGTCAGTCTGGTGTCAGTCTCGCCTAGTGATGGGGTCAGTCTGGTGTCAGTCTCGCCTAGTGATGGGGTCAGTCTGGTGTCAGCCTCACATCATGATGGTGTCAGTCTGGTGTCAGCCTCGCCTCGTGATGGTGTCAGTTTGGTGTCAGCCTCGCCTCGTGATGGGGTCAGTCTGGTGTCAGTCTCGCCTCGTGATGGGGTCAGTCTGGTGTCAGCCTCACATCATGATGGTGTCAGTCTGGTGTCAGCCTCGCCTCGTGATGGTGTCAGTCTGGTGTCAGCCTCGCCTTGTGATTGGGTCAGTCTGGTGTCAGCCTTGCCTCGTGACGGGGTCAGTCTGGTTTCAGCCTCGCCTCGTGATGGGGTCAGTCTGGTGTCAGCCTCGCCTCTTGATGGGGTCAGTCTGGTGTCAGTCTCGTCTCGTGATGGGGTCAGTCTGGTGTCAGCCTCGCCCCGTGATGGGGTCAGTCTGGTGTCAGCCTCGCCCCGTGACGGGGTCAGTCTGGTGTCAGCCTCACATCATGATGGTGTCAATCTTGTGTCAGCTTCGCCTTGTGATGGTGTCAGTCTGGTGTCAGCCTCGCTTCGTGATGGGGTCAGTCTGGTGTCAGACTCGCCTCGTGATGGGGTCAGTCTGGTGTCAGCCTCGCCTCGTGATGGGGTCAGTCTGGTGTCAGCCTCGCCTCGTGATGGGGTCAGTCTGGTGTCAGCCTCGTCCCGTGATGGGGTCAGTCTGGTGTCAGCCTCACATCATGATGGTGTCAATCTGGTGTCAGCTTTGCCTTGTGATGGTGTCAGTCTGGTGTCAGCCTCGCCTCGTGATGGGGTAAGTCTGGTGTCAGTCTCGCCTCGTGATGGGGTCAGTCTGGTGTCAGCCTCGCCTCGCGATGGGGTCAGGCTGGTGTCAGCCTCGCCTCGCGATGGGGTCAGTCTGGTGTCAGCCTCGCCTCGCGATGGGGTCAGTCTGGTGTCAGCCTCTCCTCGCGATGGGGTCAGTCTGGTGTCAGCATCGCCTCGTGATGGAGTCAGTCTGGTGTTAGCCTCACATCATGATGGGGTCAGTCTGGAGTCAGTCTCGCCTCGTGAATGGGTCAGTCTGGTGTCAGCCTCACCACGTGATGGGGTCAGTCTGGTGTCAGCCTCACATCATTATGGTGTCAGTCTGGTGTCAGCCTCGCCTCGTGATGGGGTCAGTCTGGTGTCAGTCTCACATCATGATGGTGTCAGTCTGGTATCAGCCTCGCCTCGTGATGGGGTCAGTCTGGTGTCAGCCTCGCCTCGTGATGGGGTCAGTCTGGTGTCAGTCTCGCCTCGTGATGGGGTCAGTCTGGTGTCAGCCTCGCCCCGTGATGGGGTCAGTCTGGTGTCAGCCCCGCCTCGTGACGAGGTCAGTCTGGTGTCAGCCTCGCCTCGTGAGGGGGTCAGTCTGGTGTCAGTCTCGCCTCGTGATGGGGTCAGTCTGGTGTCAGTCTCGCCTCGTGATGGGGTCAGTCTGGTGTCAGTCTCGCCTAGTGATGGGGTCAGTCTGGTGTCAGTCTCGCCTAGTGATGGGGTCAGTCTGGTGTCAGCCTCACATCATGATGGTGTCAGTCTGGTGTCAGCCTCGCCTCGTGATGGTGTCAGTTTGGTGTCAGCCTCGCCTCGTGATGGGGTCAGTCTGGTGTCAGTCTCGCCTCGTGATGGGGTCAGTCTGGTGTCAGCCTCACATCATGATGGTGTCAGTCTGGTGTCAGCCTCACCTCGTGATGGTGTCAGTCTGGTGTCAGCCTCGCCTTGTGATTGGGTCAGTCTGGTGTCAGCCTTGCCTCGTGACGGGGTCAGTCTGGTTTCAGCCTCGCCTCGTGATGGGGTCAGTCTGGTGTCAGCCTCGCCTCTTGATGGGGTCAGTCTGGTGTCAGTCTCGTCTCGTGATGGGGTCAGTCTGGTGTCAGCCTCGCCCCGTGATGGGGTCAGTCTGGTGTCAGCCTCGCCCCGTGACGGGGTCAGTCTGGTGTCAGCCTCACATCATGATGGTGTCAATCTTGTGTCAGCTTCGCCTTGTGATGGTGTCAGTCTGGTGTCAGCCTCGCTTCGTGATGGGGTCAGTCTGGTGTCAGCCTCGCCTCGTGATGGGGTCAGTCTGGTGTCAGCCTCGCCTCGTGATGGGGTCAGTCTGGTGTCAGCCTCGCCTCGTGATGGGGTCAGTCTGGTGTCAGCCTCGCCTAGTGATGGGGTCAGTCTGGTGTCAGCCTCGCCTAGTGATGGGGTCAGTCTGGTGTCAGCCTCGCCTCGTGATGGTGTCAGTCTGGTGTCAGCCTCGCCTCGTGATGGGGTCAGTCTGGTGTCAGCCTCGCCTAGTGATGTGGTCAGTCTGGTGTCAGCCTCACATCATGATGGGGTCAGTCTGGTGTCAGCCTCGCCTCGTGATAGGGTCAGTCTGGTGTCAGTCTCGCCTAGTGATGGGGTCAGTCTGGTGTCAGTCTCGCCTAGTGATGGGGTCAGCCTGGTGTCAGCCTCACATCATGATGGTGTCAGTCTGGTGTCAGCCTCGCCTCGTGATGGTGTCAGTTTGGTGTCAACCTCGCCTCGTGATGGGGTCAGTCTGGTGTCAGTCTCGCCTCGTGATGGGGTCAGTCTGGTGTCAGCCTCACATCATGATGGTGTCAGTCTGGTGTCAGCCTCGCCTCGTGATGGTGTCAGTCTGGTGTCAGCCTCGCCTTGTGATTGGGTCAGTCTGGTGTCAGCCTTGCCTCGTGACGGGGTCAGTCTGGTTTCAGCCTCGCCTCGTGATGGGGTCAGTCTGGTGTCAGCCTCGCCTCTTGATGGGGTCAGTCTGGTGTCAGTCTCGTCTCGTGATGGGGTCAGTCTGGTGTCAGCCTCGCCCCGTGATGGGGTCAGTCTGGTGTCAGCCTCGCCCCGTGACGGGGTCAGTCTGGTGTCAGCCTCACATCATGATGGTGTCAATCTTGTGTCAGCTTCGCCTTGTGATGGTGTCAGTCTGGTGTCAGCCTCGCTTCGTGATGGGGTCAGTCTGGTGTCAGCCTCGCCTCGTGATGGGGTCAGTCTTGTGTCAGCCTCGCCTCGTGATGGGGTCAGACTGGTGTCAGCCTCACATCATGATGGGGTCAGTCTGGTGTCAGCCTCGCCTCGTTATGTGGTCAGTCTGGTGTCAGCCTCGCCTCGAGATGGTGTCAGTCTGGTATCAGCCTCGCCTAGTGATAGGGTCAGTCTGGTGTCAGCCTCGCCTTGTGATGGGGTCAGTCTGGTGTCAGCCTCACATCATGATGGTGTCAGTCTGGTGTCAGCCTCGCCTCGTGGTGGGGTCAGTCCGGTGTCAGCCTCGCCTCGTGATGGGGTCAGTCTGGTGTCAGCCTCGCCTCGTGATGGTGTCAGTCTGGTGTAAGCCTCACATCGTTATGGTGTCAGTCTGGTGTCAGCCTCGCCTCGTGATGGGGTCAGTCTGGTGTCAGCCTCGCCTAGTGATGGGGTCAGTGTGGTGTCAGCCTCGCCTCGTGATGGGATAAGTCTGGTGTCAGCCTCGCCTCGTGATGGGGTCAGTCTGGTGTCAGTCTCGCCTTGTGATGGGGTCAGTCTGGTGTCAGTCTCGCCTCGTGATGGGGTCAGTCTTGTGTCAGCATCGCCTCGTGATGGGGTCAGTCTGGTGTCAGCCTCACATCATGATGGGGTCAGTCTGGTGTCAGTCTCGCCTCGTGATGGGGTCAGTCTGGTGTCAGTCTCGCCTCGTGATGGGGTTAGTCTGGTGTCAGCCTCGCCCCGTGATGGGGTAAGTCTGGTGTCAGCCTCGCTTCGTGATGGAGTCAGTCTGGTGTCAGCCTCACCTCGTGATGGGGTCAGTCTGGTGTCAGCCTCGCCTCGCGATGGGGTCAGTCTGGTGTCAGCCTCTCCTCGCGATGGGGTCAG